>NW_006920411.1:166884-207967 GCF_000344685.1 Gloeophyllum trabeum ATCC 11539 | reverse complement strand
CACTAACACCGGAATTTGAGCCATGCGATTTCTATGGCCAGCTGAGAAACATTTTTGTCTTGGATTTGCCGCCATCCCGTGATCTTGGGCTTTCAGAGTCGACAACTATCTTGCTCGCTGCTGTACACTCAGTGAAGATTGACAAACCGGCAGATATTGATGTCCCATTCTACAGGGAAGAAGGTCGGACAGAAGTAGTGGATCTCGCCGCCGTGCAGTGCGTAGTTGGACGTGTGTATGATGATGTGCGTAAGTGGTGGGCAATTATTGACCGGAGTGGTCCTTTGGCCCAGCCGATATTCGTCGAGGGCGGGGAGGACAGCCTCTCATAACTGTCCCAGTACTAGTATTGAACTGTTTTTTGGGACTCAATTGCGGCAGGATCTCATTCTATAATCGTACTACTTTACACTCCTCTTTGCAGCCACTGCTTCCGTTCGATTTTCAGCTTGATACCGGCCAAAATTAGCGTACGTTAATTCGACCTTCATTTGAGCCGATACTCGCTTTCGACCGAAAGCAACCTATTTCCGGCCGAAATGACAGAAACACACGATTACCGGTCTAATTTAGGCCGGGCTCGCGCACACAGTGGCTGTAGGACAGGCATATCCGCAGCAACGCACAGACTTGCCACTCGGATCTCTCTTGCAAAAGCGGTGGGTTCAACGAGAGTGGCTTCCGGCAGGGAGCAAGGGTGGAAGGAAAACCGCGTCGCCTCTAATCTCCCGACTCTGTGTTTAGGAGTAGAATGCGCCAAGTTCTCTATGTCGGTCGCCTGGGCGAGTGTGTCAGCATTGCGCGGACAACATCCACTAGCGGTACTGAGATAAGCATTCGAAATACGTACTCTATATGCCACAATGCTCTCAAACGTTGTATGTTCATTTAATATATTCTTTAACTCGGGCGGCGAAAACTTCAACGGTTTGGCCTCCTTTCCTCCAACTTCCTGATCGATTCTGAAGTTTCGTTGGCCTCGCACGCATTGCGATTCACGTCGCAAATTCCACTCGCGCGACCTATAACGAGAATTTGTCTGGTTGATAACGGGGACGTCGTAAGCTTGAATAATACATTTCAGGGATAATAGTGGATGCACGCTGCGGAATGCGCACAGGTCAGATCTTCGACGCGAATTCGCTATTGCTACCTTAGGAGATCAAGTGATTGCGACGGCGCGTGCTCGGTCTGTGGACGCTTTGACCAACTTGAAGGACAAAGGTGCGGCAGTGCTCGCGCTTGCACGTGACAGATCCTACGGATGTACTTGAGCGCATTGCAGCAGAGGCAAAAATATACGGGAGAATCGACGTACTGGTGATCTCAACTTCCATCACTATCCATGCTTTGCATCTGTATCGCTGATGATATAGCAGGAGCATATACCGGAGTTGGAGTCTTAGAAGATCAGACGTCCGTCGAGAACAATGCAAATTACGTACAGATGTCGTCCTTAACACTTTCCGCCCCCGGAGCGGAAGATGAATCCGACAGTTCAAGTAAGTTAGACACTCACTGACAGTTGTATATAGAAAGTCCGCCTCCACTCCAGAACGAATTTACTTGGACCTTTGAACGTCACCCGAGCGTTCCTACCCTACATGCGTGAACGGAGATCCGACACAATTATACCAGCTGAGACGGCACCACCCAGCCATATTGTCAATGCTGGTCTTTATTGCGCTACAAAGGCGGCAATGATTCTGTGCGTCAGATGACGACAGGGTATGGAGCATGTCCAATGCTTACGGATAATTTGACAGGGTCCTTACGATCTTGATGAAATCCGAGAACATAACGCGTAAACAGAAGACTAAATCTTGCGCCAACTCTTGAGGCCGGTCCGAAGACACGGTCGTGCGCGTACCTTATTAACCTGTCGGCATAGGCGATACAGATAGCGAGTCTCATCACCCATATTACGCTCTATCCATACGTTCTCTCTGTCTGTGCTGTAATATCATGCCTGAAAGACTTGTGTGGTTGATAACGGGAACGTCGTAAGCTTGAACCACACACATTATGGATATCCAATATACCCAGTAGGGCATGGACAGATCAGGCATCGGACGCGAGCTCGCAATTGCCGCCTTAGCCAGAGGCGACCAAGTAATCGCAACGGCGCGAGCTCGCTCTATGGGTGCGCTAACCCACTTGAAAGAGAAAGGAGCGGCACTGCTTGAGCTGGACGTAACGGGCCCTCTGGACCTGCTTGAGCGGATCGCAGCAGCTGCTGTCAAAATTTACGGGAGGATAGACGTACTCGTCAATAATGCTGGTGAAAAATTTCACCCTCCGCCAGTGGACACCATTGACAGTACAGCAGGAGCGGTGACCGCGTTTGGTGTGATAGAAGATCAGACGTACGTCGAGAATGATCGAAGTTTACCAGGAAATGCCGTGCTCAACTGCTTCGATTGCCTAGACCGGAGGATACAATTGGACAATTCAAGTAAGGCAATGTGCACTCACTGTTCACTGTATACAGAAATTGACCTGGGCTCTAGCACGAATCTGCTTGGACCTCTTAACGTTACCCGGGCATTTCTGCCCTATATGCGCGAAAGGAAATCCGGCACTGTCGTGTGGATCGGAAGCGTTGGCGCCTACACGTACGTCAACAGTGAAAAAATACATGAATGAGACAGACTAAGATGGCTCTATCCAGTCGCATTATCAATTGCGGTCTATACTGTGCTACAAAGGCGGCAATGATACGTACGCACATTTCTTCCCATCACAGATAGATCATCCTGATTGTCGTGGCAGGACTGTCTGAAGTGCTGAACGCCGAACTTCAGCCGTTCGGCGTCCGCTCGATCTACTTTGAATTCGGCTACTTCCGCACCGAGATGACCCAGCCAGAGAGGCAGCCTCCTTTGAATCAGAGGATCCCCGCGTATAAGGAGATTGCAGAGAAATGGGATGCAGAGATTCGAGGTGCGTGCTGACGGCTTTCACTGCCAGTGCATACCGTCACGGATGAGGCCATGACTCCAGCCGTGCATGGCAAGCAGCCCGGATGCCCGAAGAAAGGCGCACAAGTCGTGGTTGATGTGATTCGCGGAGAGGGCCCCGCGGCTGGGAGAGATATTCACAATACAATGGCTGTCGGCTCGGATGTGTATGGTGTCATAGAAGAGGAGTGTGTTGCCACGCTGAAAAGGCTACAGGACTGGAAAGAAGTTACTCAGAGCACAGACGTAGAGGATGCTGGGGAAGGATTATCGGCTTAGAGACCAACAACGTACCATTCTGTAGTAAAGTGACGAAACATTCAGTGGGACGTACGTTCTTGGCTATAACAATCCGTTTCCCGCTGATACAAGATCAGTTTGTAACATGCAGGGCAAGTCACCCCATTACCAGGGGCTCGAATTGAGCGCGAACATAAGCGTAGGGACTGAGGCTACTCGCTTGTAGGAAACGTGACGCACTATCTGTGCATTTTGGACAGATTTGTCTTACAAGTACTGTCCTACAAACCCGCAGAAGGGCACGTCTCTCATTGCGACTCTATAGAAGTACGTCGTCAAACCCGACCTTAAATAAAAAAGGGAGTACGTACCACGTTCCTAAGCAGCCCCCGCTCCCCTCCACCACCTCACTACACCATCCTCACCACCCGTCACGAACCCGCTCGCACCTCCTGTCGTAGGGCCCCTCTGCCACGACACCGACCACACCTCACCGGCGCACGGGTCCTGAATCGTCGATACACATGCCCGGGAGGACAGGTCCCACAACTTCGCTGTGCGATCCGCGGACCTAAATCGAGCACGAAATCATACACAGAGTTGGGGTTATGGAGGAGTAGAAAGACATACCCGGATAGAGCCAGTCGACCGTCAGGGGAGATATCGTTTGAGAGGACCCACGAGGTGTGTCCCGTGAGTGAGGCAACAGCGCCGCCGCCTTTGGCGCCTGCGCCTCGTACATCATGGAGTATTAGACGCTTGTCTTCTGACGCGGACAGAAGTAGCTATATGCGTATGTCAATGATTGGAGGGTATATGCGCGCCAGATCAGAATGAGCAGGTCATACGCAACGGTGCATGGAGGAGCAAGAGGTCGAGGCTGACGTACCTGAGAATCCGGACTCCATGCAAGCGAGCGAACAGCCATTGCGTGTGAGGTGTAGGTCGCTGTCAGCTGAGAGGATGCGAGGTCGAAGATGTATATCTGGCCGGTTTCGGAGGATAGCGCAAGGCGCGCACCGTCCGGACTCTTGAGGAAATGTTAGTCTTCACTGCATGTTCAATGCACAGTTGGTTATCGAAGACCAACATGTTTGCAGAACATCCCGAATTTATTCCTCCCGCTCGATAATTTAGCTTGCGGCTCGCCAAAGCTCGACGGATCCGCTGAATGGATGCTGACGTTCCCTCCTCCGCCAGTCGCAGCATATGTCGCTCCAATCGGGTTTAACGACACAGACCAAGCTATACGATGCGTCGCATCTCCGTCCTTCACGCCAACCGCTCTGAATGCACCCACCTGGTTCCCCATGGCCTTTCCTCTGATAACTCTCCCATCGCCCAGCCAGCTCGTTCTTCTCAAGATCCCATAGGCACGTTAATCCCTCGATGGTGTTGTAGAGCGCGCGCTTTCCGTCCGGGCTGACGCTAAGACTAACGATACCCAGAGTATGTGCAGGAGCAGAGATTGAGAGTTGTCCCGACGTCGAGTCATACGCATGAACTTGACCAGAGGCAGACACCGAGATAACTTGCGAGCTTGGCGACGAGTGCACGCCCCATATCGCGTCCGAGTGGGCTAAACGACGGCGACGACCGTGAGCTCGCCCGCATCAAGACGCAAGCAGGGAGACATACGATCTTTGGCCTCGAGAGAGAGTAAATATGCGAGACTCTGCGGTTTTATGAGACCATCATTTGTCAGAGGATTTGCGAAAGAAATACCATATCGTTGAAAGATTTCAGTGGAGATATTCACGAGTTCAAGATTGAAGTTGAATCCCGGTCCACCGGAGAGTTGTGGCTCGAAGTGCCACGTGCCCGAAATCTTATCTTATCCAAGCCACAGCAAATAATTGACTGGATTTCGACAATTACAAGAACGACAGACATACTGTATATTATTATACACCGGGCAGTAAATCTGCCGCGGTACAAAGGATACAATGTGTAGTGGAATATCTCAGGTGTGCGCGAACGAACTGTGTCGAAGCAAGACATCGTTGTAGAGGGATACGCAGCTAAAAAATGAACGGAAGAAGACCAAGGCTATCGTTTCACCACCGGCGGATAGGCTTCAACGCCGGCTCCGGCCATTCGTCCTTGTCGCGGGCAGACCAAGGCTCACCAAGCCCCAGTATGATATTGAGGTCGCTCGTATTCTTCCGCCTATTCCGAGAGTGAAATAGGATTGACGAGAGGCGCACTTCGGACAAGGCTGAAGATGACTTGAGCATAAAGAGCAAAACGTTCCTGTGCATCAGAGAATGGGCCGATGCACAATCGACCTGCAGGTGTGATAGCGCCGGGAATCGGAGATCCAAAGGGGTTCTTGGAAATGAACACGGGATGCAGCAGGGAGGCCCAGGCTACAGCAGATGACGGTAGGTCTGAGTAAGACGAGGGGATCTGGTATGCATCAATAAAACGTGTCCAGGCCGTGCTGCTCGGCTCTGACGAAATCGACGATGCAAACAAAGGTCTCCAGCGTCAAAGACACCAACTGAATGATGTCGCTACCTGCGATGTTCAATGCAGTAAGAACGTGATACGTCCGCTACAGAAACGAGACCCACTGAAGTCCTGATTGGTCATCAAGAAAAGGTGACAGACGCTCACGCCGAGCCAGCTCAGAAAGCTCGAAGGAAAAGCGACTTCCGACGAGACGTCTCGAGAACAACGAACCGGATCTGTGTCTCCTTGAAGCCGGGTAAAATCTAAAAGCTGGTTGACACGCAGCTGAGGCTACACGCCGTTCTTCCCGCCGTCCCAACAGACTAAACGAAATTATTGTCAAACCCATATTTTCACCGCAGGATGAGCGAGAGTGAAGGCGACACTGCATCAGAGGTAACGATGCTAGTCAGCAACCCGTGGTGTCAGAGTACCAGCTAGCGGCTATAAACTTACCGCAGAATCTGATTCCAGCCACTCTTCCTCGGAAGAGGACTTGAAGTTGAAAGCGCGATGTAGTTTGGCCTTGTTGTGCTGAAACACGCTCACTGCCAATGATAGGCTTGTGACAATCCCTACGACTTCCCAATCGCTCTCCTTAATTCGCCGATTCCAGTATCTGGTCGGACAACCACTGGAAGAAGGACCCGTCTCCAGAACCTGGCAAACTCATTTGATGCCGTTGCATTTGGGATCGGCGGATACTCGGACCCATCTATACTCAGTATCCCGAGATTCGACCTTTTCCATCTGGAACTTACGAGGTCCTATCCCATTGAAATCTATCTTAGGCTCAGACGCTTAATATATCCGACCTGATATCTGTCTAAAAACCCACGCAATGGTGATGCCCTTCACGAACACGAACGTCATGATGCGGTATGTTGTCGCTCCGCAGCTTCACAACGCAGCTTCTGTTACACCAGCGGTGGAAGTTATTGATGCTCTATCTGTCCTGAGAGTCGTAAATAACCACCCAGGCCAAAGGAATACGGCGGAGTATGTATTCATTCTATCAGTTTGTCTGTTCTTTCTCAAGAACGCGAATATAGATGATGGCCTGGCCGCCTACTTATCACGGTCTTGCTTATCACAACCTCTTGATGATCTCGAATCAGATATGATACATCAATCATCGTGCTTTATTTATGGTTGACTACCATATAAGACTGCGGGAGTCCTATCAAGGTCTCCTTGACCGTCTATTGCGCGCGAACTCCCCTTGGCCACCTTGAGGCGTCATGTATATATCAGCGCCAGAGGTGAATTTCTAGAGAATGCGCTCTCACATTCGCTGAGGTGGTCACACAGGAAACCTTGATTACCACAGCTGTACGTACTAATCGTTTCTTCCACAACGCGCGACATTAAGTCCAAGGCAGTTTGAAGGCGGTTTATATGGTGTGGTGTCCATACTCTCTCATAGACCTTGTCGAAGCTTATACAGCTCGGACGAGCAGCAATATACCTGGTCATCTTCATCACCAGTTTTGTATTAACTTGGCGCAAGGCGCGCTATTCCCGCCTCCATGCTCGCCTCCAGATCGTTATCGGGATCTTGTTCATTGGGACAACTGCCAACTTCATTCTCGATGTTTGCACGGCCCACGTATACTACCTCTCTCCGGTGTACTACGAGGATACACCCCATGCACTCCACGAACAAAACATTTACAACCTTTTGTCATGTATACGGGACGGGATCTTCGGTCTGAATATGTACGTCCTAGCATATGCGCGATGTCTTCACTAGACCGAACTTGTACCTCCTGCAGGTTTATCGCTGATGCGCTACTGGTACGGAATCTCCTAGGGCTGTTTCGTGGTCATTATAGAGCTGATCATGACCCCGAAACGAAGGTCTGGCGCTACTATGTGTTCTGGAACGGTAGATTTGTAGTTATTCTCTTCCCCATTTTCCTTCTTACTCTCGAAGCATGTACGCAATATATTTCTTTCCCGTTCTATCATGATTTCTGACCGCCAACCAGCACTGGGAATAACCGTCATCATCTTCCAGGCTCGCATCTATGTACTTCGGCGAAATACACCATGGTCGGACCCACTTCCGTCCTCATGGTACGACGCGTCCGCTAAGGTCGCGGTCTTGAACAAAGCTTACTACGTATCGACCTTTGCCATCAATATACTCCTGAGTATTGCTATAGGTCAGCAGTCGAAGTGCACTGATAGACCATTCTGACCCCAAATAAGCCTGGAAAATCTGGTCGATGCTCCGCTTGATAGCGACAGGCCCTGAAGCTCGTCGGATGTCAAAATACTCCCGTGTTGCCCACACTGTGTGAGTTATCAATCACATTCTCCAAGCCCCATTGCATATCGAGATTCTCATGTACTGTGTTCAGGCTCGAATCTGGAACAATATATTCTGTGATCATTCTGTTAGCTATCATGCCAGGCAGTGGGCTGCTCAGGGTACGGACTTTGTGATACCGATGTCAAGTTATTCTAAAACAAACTCAGGATATGGCCGGTGTCGCCCTCATGATCTGCGTGGTAGGTTCCTTACTGCGCTTACCCCGTAAGGGTCCTCATCGTTGCATTTCAGGGTTTTGTCCCAAGCATGGTCATAATACTGGTCACTCTGTGTAAAACCACTGAGTATACAACACATACGACGGATAACGCCATCCTGGAGACTAGTATTCGGTTCGGTACATCACCTAACATGCCGCAGAATACAATCAAGGATGATTCTGCACCTGCGATCAACATTAGGCTTGAGGATCTGCGGTTTCCCGATCGTGATGGGAGTAAGTCGGAGGTAGTGACAGGTTTTCTAACAAAAGACAGTAGCTCAAGAGTGCCCGCGATGCATGCTGGGGAAGGCTGGGGCGGATGGTGAGACTGGCTCATATGATATAGTCGAAGTTTTCTGTGCAGTGTGTTTATAGATGAATTGCCCAATAATATCAAACATATACATAATTGGGCGTTGTTGCACTGGACTCGTTTTGCTAGTTGGGTCAGACTCTTTATGCCATTGGACTACACTCCCCGCGTCTTCCAATCGCTTGGGACACAAAACGGACGTACGATAATAGCAGGTTTCTTAGAACTACGGCCGGCACGGGAGCGAACAGCTAATATTATTGTGACCATCATAGCTACGGGCACCGCCGGAGCCGAGGTCTACCTTATCAAATGGCAAGCGAATCACCATTCTGGCATCGTCAGTTCGCAACTTAGAAGTCATTGCGGACTCACGTTGACACGAACGTGAAAACCACTATACTTACCTGTAGTGGTGTGATCGAGACTGGTGAACTGACCATCACTTGTAGTTTACTGTTTATGGCCGAGATGGATGATCGGTGCATCACCTCCATTGGATCTGTTACAGTGCCTTGCATAAGAAACTGAACATTTCCGCGCGCGTTGTTTGTTCGCGCCAAATATACCCTTTTCTGAATCGGGTAGGTCCGGAAGGCCTCTCGCGGGACCGTTTGTTGGGCAGGGACTCGCAGACGACCCGAGACGGCTCGAAAGGCTTCAGAGAATGCATGAAATGTATATTCTACAACTACACTTAGTACACTAAGGGCTGTAAATCATTATACTCTGCCCCCACCTGTATGCCTAGCTACCCTCCCTCTCAATGGGTCTTTGCCCGGTGCCGCACATTTGCCGATACCCGAAAAGGGTATATTTGGCGCGCGCGCGGAAATGCGATGTTCAGTTTCTTATGCAAGGCACTGTATCTTACATATGAAGGGTAATTCGACTGCGGTATCGGCTGAATAGCCTGACCCCAACTGAGATAATCGGCCATAAGCGAAATAACATCAATCATATACACCCTTTTAAGGTGTTCCAAGTCGCGAACTGGAGTCGGATGGAACGACGGTATGGATAAGCTCCCTTCCAACCCGCCGTGGGCCGTAGGTTAATCATGCTCCTAACCTTCTTCAACTACTGCACCACTCGAGTCCGTTTCTTTCTCTTTGGTACACATTATTCCTGCTCTATCATCAATGTCTTCATCTAGAGTCGAGTTGTCCAGTACGACGTTGATTGCTTCAATAGTACCGCTCTGCTGCGTACTCGTTTCGGCGCTAGGTCCTGAACCGAAGCGCATAGCAGACACAGTCATCATGCCCGTGTGCCTGGGTGACAGGTTTTCCACGGTTTTCCCGAGTGTCAGCAGGATGACTACGGTAGTTGGAACCAGACCCTGAAATATAGTTGACGTTATGTCCGATTTTTCATGTTGCTGTACAAAGACACTTACAATACTTATAAGGAGAGCCGCACTGGAAAGAGACTGAATGTGTCGGTCAGCAAGTAAAATATCTCGCATCAACTGACAACAAACTCTTACTTGTAGGATTCCGCCGGCCGGTACCATGGCAAGGAGTATGATCATGGAATATATTATTCCAGATTCCAGACTGAGGATGCGAGATTTCAGGAAGTTGAAGTATGTCAAGTAAGAAACTCACATAATATGCGCTATGCGAGAATACTTGGGTAGTGGGGTAGAGCGTCCTTCTTGAATTGGGCGTGACATACGCCATATTGTCCATGCTAAGATGCCGTTGGCATGTTGGTACCTGGTTCAAACCGTGCACTCACATATAGCAATACTTAGGATTATGTTTATGGCGAATGTCGACAAGTAATATGCCTTATTCAAGACTGAGAGTGTGGAGGAGACTTTGTACCATTCTACAGGCACGGGATCTGACACAGGGGTATCCCGCTGAATTAGGTACTTGAGAGCCTGGAAAACGATGACTGTGGAGAGCTGTAATATTGGTCAGGAATATGTGGCTATGTCAAGGGAGCAATCTAGTGCTCACCTATCTCTATGACCAGCAGGATGATGGGAACTAGGATTGCCAATAACGTCCCATTCCAGAAGACGTAGTACCGCCAAACCTTTGGTTTAATACACAGGTCAAGACCGCTCAGTGCTACTGAAATGTTAGCGGAGCATACCAGAAGTGCATCCGCAATAAAGCTAGTGGATGTTAATATAATTGGAATGGATAAAAAGCATTCCTGAGACGTACACATTTAAGCCGAGGATCCCATCATGCACAACATAGATCATATTATAGATATTTTGCTCTCGGATAATATGGGTGATATTAGAAGAGTATCCGATGCCTCGACCGAGCAAGACCGTTCCGTACACATCAATGAAGAAATTTGCTGTAGTCCCTATAAAGAGAATTAGCAGAACCACCTGCAAGCGCAGGTGCAAGGGAGAACTGTGTGCCCTTCGCCAAGTTATCAAGACACTGGAAAAGAATGCAAGCATATAAAGCGCTGATTTTATGAACGGTTAGCTTCTCTGGAATTAATCCAACATGTTACCGGATCCCTCACCGTATAAACCACCCTCAAACTATGAATTGATGTCAGGTTGAAAGGTATGGTCGTTGGACGAGAGGAATACGTACACATGTTGAGATAAGGGTAGGCCTTCTAATCTCGGGTGTTATAGTTGTCTCGGATTTTACCCACACAAGATCGGTGTGCACAGTAGACAGGTTCATCTCAGACTCGACCTCTGAGGGTGGTCTACCGGTTCAGGGATAAGAGTGCTCCAGCGCAGGGTCAGACCGCTATACCATGGTTATAAAAGAGAAGGGTATCAGCCAGTTTTAGGTATCAATCAATGTGGCACCCAGATGCCGAACAAGCAAGGCAGGGCCATCAAAGGACGTCTCGGTATACCGTTCTGCCAGCCAGTATAGCACTAGGTCGGTGGAAACAGGATAAATGCGTCCGATGTTTCTCCCAGTGGCTGCTTGCTGATGCCCTGAGGCTGCCGAACCATACATACTGATGTCCAGTATGTGGCCCAGCGTAATGCATGCCAATCATGTTTACACCAGCTGAACCAACGCTGAGGCGCTGCATGACCTACGTATCAGGTCCGTCAACATCAGTCTTCATCATCCTGTGACCCTAAAGCAAGAACGGATGAAGTATAAGTGGGTCGGCAGCCGGTTCTGCCTGGTACTCTCAGAAATGAACTCGTAGTCAGTGTTATCGCAATGCCAACAAGCTCTATCAGAAGTCTGCGCAGCGTCAGAAGGCATGATCATGATGCGACAAACTCACCTTAAATCATGGGGCGGCTGTCATCCACACCCGGTGTGAAGCGGTCGCAGGGTGATCTAGGGTTGCCACCCAGAAAGGAGGTTCTGTCTCCACACGCTCGTCCAGGATCATATAGTCGAGCATCGTACACAGCCTTCAATATCATGGGATGCACGTGAAAGCTGTGACGAATCATATGTAATCGCCTTCCCCGCGTCGGGCTGTAGACAGGGGAAGTCAGATGTCGAGCTCATTATTTGCATATATGCACTTCGTACCATTCAGTGATGGGCGGAAAGAGCACAAATTCCCCTAGAGGCCCGTTTCCTAGCCAAACAGGGTATTTATTTGATCTCAGAGGCAGAGTGGGGAGAACGACTGTTACCAAAGATGCCCTACACGATTAACTTCATCGGGTATTGCATTTAACTCCGCCGAGCAAGTCTCATGCTCTGCAAAGTCACGATTCACAGCCCTTATCGACATACGCTCAGAGTCCGGTAGATCGTCGCAGAACGCCGGGCAGGAAGTGTGAAATGACCTCAGCAGTCTCCACACTTTCAAAAATGGAGAGCTGCTTCTCTTGCCACCTGGAGAAGTGGTGAATCTTAAGTAAGAAGATGAATTCAGACTGGAATGAAGGCACGAAGGCACAAAAGTAGGCAATACAGTGAAGTGAACGCGCAGCACAGAGTTTGGGACAGGGGCTCCAAAGATCCAGAAAGTGAGCCTGAGCCTGAAAGTGACTGTCGAATGAATTCGAGTGCAGATTACTACTCTCGGGCACACCCTCGCTTTCCCTCAACTGGACCCAGCAACGCTTCCGCTTCCGCTGCAAGCTTCGTGATATCGTATTACAGATGGCCAATAAAGAGGTCACTTACGTTCAGCCTGGCTGCACTCTTGGGGGTTTATGCGGAGAAAGAGTTGGAAGTAGCAGGCGGTAGCAAAGATGTACCAGGTCCCAGGAGGACCGCGTTGATTTACGAGCAAACATATATCACAGGGCACAGACAGGAACATGGAGCGCCACGAAGGAGCACTCTGATCGCAGACAGAAAAGCGACTTTGTCACCCAGAACCGACTATAATCCAGTATGCGGGAGAATGACGGACAAACGACGGACGCAAGGCGAGTAAGGAGCAATTTCGAGACAAACCTGACAGGCTGAGCCCTAACCCTACTTCGTATGGATGTTTCGCGGCTAGACCCGAGAAGCGCCTAGTATCCCGACATTCAATTGCAAGTTCATTGCCACATCCATCCTAGGTCCGAACGGCTGGTGTGCAAATTATGCCGTAAGTGGTCACTAAGCACGGCAAAGCACGCCGACTAACAAGTCAAGGTGCCCTATAGAGCCAAACATCTGACAACCGGTTCAGGGGGAGCCAGTTAACGCCGCTCAACGACTCATCACACCTATCTTATTTTGGGGTAAGGGGCAGTTACAGTTATGGTCCCATTGGTCCGAGGGTAAATTTGCCCATCAGCACTGAGTGAGAATGGTATGTATATCTGCAATTATCAAATATTGGCGCGAAAACTAGACTCCATTGAATGACGTGCGACCTGTCGAGCTCTATATAACGTAGACCCTCGGACGAAAGCAGGCAAGAGCCCTGAAGCAGCAGACAGACTTGGACTTCTTCCGTGATGTCCGATGTACGCCCGAGCCGACAGTTCGCCGACTGGACGGCATGAGAGTTAGTCCATGCTGATCATTGAGTCCGTGAACATACGGGACGCCTGAACCTCTCTGCCATTGGAGCAGCCTGATTGTTGCATTTCTACCAACTGTGCGATCGATGGGATGAAGAGTCCTAGCCTGGCTGGGCGTGTAGAAACAGAAGCCACAATTATCATACATTCGGCCACATGCCACAAAGACATTTTACATTCAGCAATTGACTACTCTGTAAGAATTCCTTGAAAGAGACCTGTGCAAGTATACTATGCTTTTGTGGACTCAACTTGAGCCTTCCCTAAGATGCGTCATCTGTCATGAGAGACCTCGAACTGTTCTCTTTCCTCAGGCGATGTGTCGTTAGTCATCAGGAAAACCCTCCCAAGCTAATTAGACATAATGCATACCAGATTAGACATAATGCAGCTTACTATAATAACAGTCAATAAGATTGCATGATGTTGCATAATATTTGCATAAAGTTGCATGATAGTGTGGTTGTGATTCATATTTTCCATTGTCAGCAGTCCCACATCTCAACCACAGCTACATGAGGTTAGGGTTGTCTGTAGAATACAGACGGAAAAAGACTGAGACTGACACAGTAGCAATCGGGAATAAGATGACAAGCAGTGTGACCACGCTGTGACACAGTCCTCGAAATGCCACACCAGGGGCAATCGCGTTACCTGGGCATCACATAGTATATCTGTGCCATGTAAGTAAGCTACAACAGTGTGACAAAGGTATGTCTGTCTAAGAAAGGATTAACAAAGAAGGCAGGAGCTGAATCCAAGACGGTACTACTTGACCACTCCCGAGGAGCCACGGGACCCCACTTTGGGAAGAGATGTACACTGCGCTCGATCTGACAGACCGGAATGACACTGGCTAAACGCTCCCCATTCTGTATAGAACGTGAGACCTTATACATACCTGAATTTGCATCCGGAGTCATTGAAAATGCTGTAAACCACTCAACATATGCTAGGTGGCCTGGCGGCGGCTGCTTGAATAAAGTTGCAACTGCTCGAGGCGGTATGGAGAACACAACGCGGACCTGAGCAACGCGATAGCCTGAATACGACTCAATATGGTCCCCTTAAGATAGTTATGAATACCTGACTCACCTTGCAAGCCAATAGTCCCGCTCCCCAGATTTACAAGTACCGTGTCGAACCGAGGCGGAACTGCACGGTCGCGTGAGTCCTGACGTGCCGGTCGTACATGTACAGCATCCGCTGAATCTAGTAGCGACTTGCGCCCGAAGGGGTCTGTGTTCCAGAACTTGATCTTGTGATAGACGGGGATGGTTTGGAAGCGGATGGTCAGACTTGCCGCCGCATCCTCGAGTTGTGCCCGAGAAAGTTGAGGATTGTGATACTGCACAACAAATCTAGCGAGAGCAGCATTAAAGAACTCTGCACCATATTCAGAGCAAACAGTAGGTAACGAGACGGCTTTCAGGGTTGGATGACGTGCCATGCGAAGATGGTCGTGCAGTCCGACATCATCTTCTGCCTTCGCAGCTGGCGCTGGACAACCCGCCATACGCCAGAGGATGTACTTCTCATGGCGTAAAACTTTCTCGCGTCGCTCTAGCCATCTTGTCATTTGAGGATACTCGTCCTTATGGTTTGTAGCACGGTATGCATCTTTCGCGTAGTCGATGTGCAGGCGTTCAGTGTATTCTGTGTTGTAATTGTCCGTAGTCCCAAAGATCTTGATGGAAGCGAGGTAGTGGAGTAATGCGTGTAATTTTGGGATATTGAAATCGTTTCGGATACCAAGGTCCACAAATACAACTTTGTTCTCGTGAAATCGCTGTAGTGCACCTTCGAGGATTCTGAGGCTCTCGTCAGTGTGAACCGGATACTGTGCAAGATAGCAGAAATCCAAGAGAGCGCGGGTGGCGCGTACAAGGCGAATAGACGACAGACGATCGGGGAGGCGAATATCAATGACAAGGCCAAGCAGTAGTTGACACATCTGCGCATGCTCCCGGCCGGTGACCTTCGAAAGTGTACTGATACCCTTCATGAACAGCCGGACATGGTGATTTGGGGGGAAACGGCGACAGCGGGCGTCGATCTCCGCGGCACCACACATCTTCGTGACCCATGATATGAAATGTTTCATCATGCCCTGGTAGAGTTGATGCAAGATGTCAGGCGTGATGGATTGGAAAATATTCACGTAGGGGAGATCTTCCCAGAAGGGATGTTGAATCGGCTTAATCCCTGCCTCGGCGCACGCCTTCACGAATGCTGTAGGTCCCTCCGTAATATGTCCGAGGGCATCGAGCACGACATCCATGTCCCGAAATGCATAAGGATTATCGGGGTCGCATTCCCCCAGCTCATCATGTGGGACGGGACATCTTGGGCACTGGCCCGTTTTGACCCCCGTCACAAGAACCTGCTCTGGGTAGTCCCCAACAAAGGTTACAAACAATGGATGCACTCGTCGGTGCACTCCATCACCGCTCGCCATAATGAGACCTGTCTCACCAGCCTTCTTTAATGGATGCAGGATTCGACGAACGCATGAGTGGAAGAGGTTCGCAAGGGTCCGACGGCGGGCTGCACGATTGGTAATGTGACTGAGACGGGTCGTCGGAAGATAGCCGAGAAGTACATGACCGCCGCGCGACGGCTTCCGCCGTATTTCCTTTGGTAGATTTCCTATTGTCATGTACACCGGATACGCAGACTTGTTCCCAAAGAGAGTAACCTGTGTCTTGTCGGACGATATGATGACCGGCACGATAGTTCCTCCAGGTCGTTTATGTTCAAGCTCTTTCTGTCATGAGTGAAGGAGAATCATCTGATATTAGATACCCCAAAATACGTGGGTAGAAGTGCGGTCCACCGCTCACCTGCGTGGCCCACCACCACTTTCCCGTGTGCATATCTGAATACATTCGTACCGTCTTGTCCACATCAGCGTAATGTCGCTCCGGCGCAAAAATTAGGTCCGCAGCGAACTCCGGATCACCATACAGAGCGCGTATGCACTCTAATACATCACGGTGATAGATTTCAAATGCTTCTCCGGCGACGACTACTTCCTCTCGTTTGAACTTTGGGCGACCAGGTAAACTGTCAACTATTTTATTCAAGGAGTCAGAATCCTTATAGGATAACCCCAATGTCTCTCGGATCTAGAAGAGCATTCAGAAATGACGCCTGCGCAATCTTTAGAGTAAGTCTCACTCCTTCGATTTGCAACAACTCCGTCAGAGCTGTTGAACTCGGTCCTCTCAGTTTTGCCCATCGCGCCAAGTCCCAATCAAGCTTCGAGGCAAAAGGTGCCCATAAACTGGCTGAGGAACCGGCCATTGCATGCATATACTGATTATACGAGTTCACTGCTACCTCAGCGTCTTGTATAGGTGCGCCAGCATCACCATATCGGAACTTCTCAACGATCGGCTGCTTGCGGAGGGTCTCCTCGGCATTGGCTCTCCCCACTCGTTCTGTAGAATCCCCGGGGTCAGATGCAGCAGAGTCGGTATCCGCTTCGTCCCAGTCATCGGCATCTGGGCGTGGACAGGCAGGTACCTCGGGTTCCCACCTTATTTCATGGTCAATGTCATCTTCTTCTGACTCGTCTGACTCTGCCTGATCATCTCCAGATTCCTCCGAGTCGGGCAAGCCATGATCCTGGTCTATTGCTCCATCATCCACGTCCATATCCACCTCCGCAGGAAAGTCCTGGGCACCGTAGTGAGCGCCAAAGAAGTCTCCCGCGAACTTCGGCAGCCCTGCATCGTCCGCGGGCGTGACATTCTTCTTATCCTGGTGGTCCGGTCGATTGGTATTATGAGGTGTGGGGACATATGACTGATTTTGTTCGTATATGGCCTGACAAACGGGGTTGTGCGTGCGTTGCAGATGATGGGTGTACCCAGCAAGTGTGAATGATATGCTGCAACCAGAGCAGACGACCATAGTCCAATAATGAAAAGCGTACCAATACAACTAACAGCGCGAGTTCGCAACGCGACAAACATCACGTGTCGAGCGTTGCGGCACCAGCCGCTGCCCAGCCGGCAGGATGAGCTGCGACAGGCGGGACCCTACGCCCTGACTCAGCAGGCCAATGTAACGCCACCCGAAATTTTCGCCTCTCCATCCTCTCCATCTCCCTGGCTGCAGGGAGGGCAATCCTTGACGTACCCACGTTCTGCTAACTGTGACCGGTGGAATGTCAAAACACACATCAGGAAAATCGAGCAGCTCTGGTCTGACTCCCAGTCAGAAGGCGGCCCAGACCAGAGCCATCAACCGCAAGCGTCAAGAAGAACAAGATGCAAAAGAACTGAACAAGCCGACTGGTAAGTCTAATCTGTTCACTCAGAGACAGATGGACCGGCAGCAAACTCACTAATATCCCTCTAGTTCCTCGTGACGCTAAGAGAAAGGCTGCGGAAAATCGTGGTATGCGCGTTCTCTAGCAATGCGGACCTGTCTTCCAGACACTGATGTGAACATTGGTCGTAGTATGGGTGCAGAAGAAACAACCTTCCCAAGCCCCGGGTCGGAAACGTGCGGGGTCTGTGATGGCACCCGCAACAACGAACCGGACCAAAAAGACCAAGAAAGGTAACGATGGTCCGCCCAGTCCCCCGTCATTCCTATTTATACTATAGTACAGATGATCATACGTTGGACAAGCCTGAGACCGATGCAGCGGCTGCACGGACCCGCTGTGAGCGATAGTAATGACTTACACGTTCATTGTGTGACTTATTTACTGACAGCTTACAAACCGGCGGTCATCACATCTGATTCAGAAGAGTCAAATACCCCGTCCAACGCGGATGACAGCAACAGCAATGGGGAGGACTACGCTGAGCAGGAGGCAGAGATGATAGAGTCTGATGACGAGCGCCTTATGCGGATGCCTGCAGGTCCGCTTGCAGATGCCCTCGAGTATGAGGTGAGTAACAATCATCAGATGGTCATGCCACTGATTAGACGATGCTGGGTCTAGGCTCCGTCATTCAACGATGCCGCCGAATACCCCAGCGACGATGACTACGACATAGTCTTGCACGCACCGCCGAAGATGCGGCGTAAGTCAAGTGCCTCGTCTTTTAACTCAAGCACTGTCAGCATTCCGGATGTTGAAGACTCTGACGATGAGGCTCCATCGGCACCCCGACGCACCTCGATGCATTCGACTAAATCTTCCGCTCATTCAATTCGAACGTATGATAGCGTGGGTTCGGGTAAGGCACTGGTCCATGGGGCTCCCAAGGCGATTGATCTCTTTGAGGACGATGACCATGTTATCGGGGAGGGCCGTCAGAAGGCCAAAGGCGTCATTACCAAGGTAAGTCCTTCAGACCTCCCGCATTCCACTCCCTAATTCCGAAAGTCATGTTCTGAAGGGCGGAGACAAGAATTCAAGTTCTGCGCTATCTAGTCAGACAGCATACACGGTCGAGGGTAAGCTCCACAAGAAAGTGAAGTCAAAGCGTGAGCAGGATCACGAGCAGGAGGTGCGCCAATCTTGTTACATAGTAACTCCCCCAATATTCTCATCCCAGCATTGAGGCACCCATCTGGCCTCGACATCATGAAGACGTTGACCAGAAGAAGTTAAGGCTTGCTCATCGTAAGGGCCTTAAGGCGGTTACTCATCGCCCTGGAGCCCGTGACGACGATGACATTATCCTGGTCGCCTCGGATGACGCCGACAATTCATATGACATGACAGTGCTGATCTACAATGAGCGTGGTAAGCTCAATCTTACATCGCAGACACAGGAGATCCAGGCCGTTGCACGCAGAGGCATTGACTACATACACGTTCAAATTTTCACGAAGCACGCCTACCCCGATTCCGGCAAACGGAATGAAGTAGCACTCGACGCCTGTGCAAGTGCAGCTGAGGACTTAGGGCCTCACTA
The DNA here is from genome assembly GCF_000344685.1 of Gloeophyllum trabeum ATCC 11539. NCBI lineage: Eukaryota > Fungi > Basidiomycota > Agaricomycetes > Gloeophyllales > Gloeophyllaceae > Gloeophyllum > Gloeophyllum trabeum. Next base: position 188,633 of record NW_006920411.1, on the reverse strand, counting down.
CAAGCCAATACTGGACCTCCTGCGGGACAAGACACAAGTAGAGTTTCGTAAAGCCGTTGCTGATATTGTGCGTAACTGTCATTCCATCTTACAGTACTAACGGTATTTCCGACAGGCTGACGGCCGGATCAGTACCATACGCCGTGACGTCAAGAGTATTGCGTCTGGACATTGTGTCGGACACTACGGGCTCAGGCAAGATAGTGCCACATACGTCAAAAATCTCCTGCAGGCTCAGCGGTACATCTTTGAGGGAGATCACCGGGTATGTTGTCCCACTTCTCCGTCTTCTGGTGCTTACCCTTTCGATTCAGGAAGGACGTGTGAACTACAAGCTTCCCTGGCGTCAGGGGGCTATTGTAGCTATCCTGCGGCAGGCGTTCTTCACCGGGAAGAATAACTTCGCGCTTCGCCACCCATCGTTGTTCACATCAAGTCTCAAGGACCGTGAAGACGAGCTGGAGGCTCCGCTTGGGATGGTGGCCTTTGTCTGTACTGCGGTGAGTCGATCCTCTGATTGTACTGTTGCGGCCCTCATATCTATCACAGATACATGCAACCATCGACGAATGGTCGAGTGGTGTCCTTGTGCCCGAGGATTTCTCAGGAAGTGGCTGGGCCGCTACATACGATATTCATGTCGGGATGCTCGAAGATGTCCGTGATACGCAGCCGCGACGGTATCACGATCATATGCACTATCTTTATAAACAGGCAACGTGAGTTCCGCCTGTGACCCCCAGGCTAATGATACTGATGTCGCTGTCACAGCATGTCTACTCGCAATGCCGCTTCCATTGATACGAAACAGCCCAATGCGCTGTCACTGATGGACCTCTCAGAGCTAGACTAAATATATAGACATATGGTTGTAGATTAAAGCATGTCCTTATTACAAGCAATAATGTTCTTATAATCCGTCTATATGCGTGCTAATTATCCCTTGACCGAACTGATCGACACATAATGGTGATTATTAGACGAGGGACAAACGTAAATTGTCTAATTATGTATAATGGTATAATTCGTCTAATTAGACATAATTGTGTGTCCTTATGCACAATTATGTCTAATTAGCTGGGGAGGATTTCCCTGATGTATATCCGGTTTACTCTCACTGCCGTCGGGCGCCCCCAAATCATGGAGCGCGATGTTGATCGTAGGTACGAAATCTTCCAGCCGCATATTCCTCGGTACGTTGGGTAATGTCACAAAGCGAATGCCGGTCTCAGGGATCGCTTCGTCCGACCCATGCGTTGTGAGCTCCGCGCTTTTGCCCAGCGCGACGAGTAAAATGATAATTCAGGGAAGAACACCCTGTAGCGTCATTAGATTATGCTATTACCCAGTGAAGAAGAGTACGCGACGTACCACGCAGATCCTGAGGGTCGCACCTGCTATATACTGCGTTTTTTTATCAGAGCTTTGCTTTAAAGCTATAGCATGTGATTCATACCCTTAGAAGTTTGTTGGTTGGGATGATAGTTAACAGAATAATCACAGAATACATTGTTCCAGATTCCAGCCTGAGTGGCCCCAATGTGAGCCTTCCTACGCGACGAAGGTCGGAGAGAGAGCACGAAAATACTCACATAGTGTGGGCAATGCGAGAGTACTTAGATATACGATGACCGCCAGGCCTACTCCCGACTGTACGGAGCGTTGACCAGATCTTCCAGGCTATGATGCGATAAGAAGAGCAACATTAGTACAGGCCGACTGCTTACCTATGGCAACACTCAGCAGTATATAATCGCAAAAGTGGAGACGTATTAATCCTTGTTGAAAATAGCGACCTTATCCGATGCCTCATACCACGAGGGTGGAAGTGAGTCCGACCACGGCGTATCTCGCCGAAGTTCATATATGCGAACCTGGAAGATAATGACGGTCACACCCAAAGCTATCTCATGGTCAGAGATGAAGGTACTTATATCGGCGTCGGAGTTTCATTGCTTACAGATTTCGAGAGCAATAAGAAAAATAAGGAGAAAAGTCACCGCAAATACGCCGTTCCAGAATACATAGTAGCGCCAAACCTAAATTTCAGTGCCGTTATTAGTTCAGTCACACTAGCCTTTCGAGTCTCATACCAGCCTGAGGGGCACATCCGCAATAAACGTGCGTGAGGTCCCGGTTCAGTCCGATGATGGATATGTGGAAATAGAGTGAACTCACAAATTCAAACCCAAGATCCCGTCCCTTACGCAAAACAAAAGGTTTGACATGTTCTCTTCGTAGAGCACACGAGGGGGATCCTGATAGTACGTCTGGGGTTGAAGTATCCACATGCGCGACGCGGAAATGTCCAGGATGAGGTTTGCAGTCGTGCCAGCAACAAAACGGCAATAACGACATGTAGGCGAGCGTAGAGGGTTGAATAGCGCGCCTTTCGGCATATTATAATGAAACCAGTGATGAAAGTGAGCAGGTATAATACTGTGGACAGGACCGTGTTAGTTTGAGCAGTGATTCCGCCAGCCAATCCGGCAGAGTACCGCACCGTATAGACCACCTTCGTACTGGCTTCGAAGTTAACCTTATGAGTGTTACTATGGAAAGATAGATAAGTACGCAAATGCTAATCAAAGTGAGCTTCGAAGTGCTGTAAGCGACTATCAGGGAGCATTGTGAATGAGAGCGCACCTGTTGTACTGGGATGTCTGCCATGACACGTCAGTGGTGCTCATGGGAATAGCGTCACGGGCGGGTTAGGTACTTTCCTCGCAAAAGGGCTCCTGAAACATGTTATATCACGCTCGACCACAAATATAACAGTTGATCTGCGGTCGCCGTGTAAATGGAGTGTTGAAGGAGTTATCAGGATCATCGGTACTCCAGGTCATCACACAAAGACACAACAATAAGTGGCTGCCCTATATCAGTTCCATGGGTGTGTGTTGCAAAGGTAAGATTCGAGGAAACTTGAAAGACGGATCAATGGGATAAGCCACTCAACGATATCTCCGGATCTTCCTCCCAAGGCGTAATTGTTCTATTTGACAGCGCCATCCAAAAGCTCTTCCATGCTATAGAGCTGCTTTAAACGATCCAGGGAGCCTGTGTTCCCAATGATGCGACGCCATCACCGCACCCTGTCGATGTTTTCATCTGAGGACGGGCCCGTTGCCTGCGTCTGGAAATCAACATCTGTAAGAATATAAAACATCTGTGATATGAAAGGTGTGGGAGGGATAGGGTCTCGTAAGTCCGTTCCGAGAGAGGTCGAGGCATGAGTATAAGACTGAAGCACATATCAATCATTGATTGCGTGAGGCACTGCCTCTTATGAGTCCTTAGTTCGCAATGAAATGATGTCTTCAGTATCTTGGTCATCTGCGCAGACTGATAGGCCCGTGACCAGCCTGTCGTACCAACATTGAGGGCAAAATATTGGTCAGGCTTAAGGATCTGCGGTTTCCCGATGAGGATGGGAGTAAGTCGGAGGCAGTGACAAGGTTTCTAACAAAAGACAGTAGCTCAAGATACCGGAGACGCATGTTGGGGACGCTGGGGCGGATGGCGAGACTGACTCATATGATATACTCGAGGTTTTCCGTGCAGTGGGTTTATACACGAATTGTCCAATAATATCAAACGTATACACCATTGGGCGTTGTTGCAGTCGCAAACCATTGCGGCGTCGGACGAGGGTCCCACACGTGCCGCACCATTCCTGTGTCAACTACAGTCCTATGCTTCCTCGAATACTGTACCACCCGAGTCCTTCTCTCTATCTTTGGGACACATTGTTCCTGCTCTATCATCAGTGTCTCCGTCCAGAGTCGAGTTGTCCAGTACAACGTTGATCACGTCAATAGCACCGCTCTGCTGCGTACTCGTTTCGGAGCTAGGTCCTGAACTCAAGCGGATAGCAGCCACAGCGGTCATGCCCGTGTGTCCGCGCGACAGGTTTTCCACGGGTTTCCCAAGTGTCAGTAGGATAATTTACGGTTGTTGGAACCAGTCCCTGAAACATAGTTAATGTCATATTTGATTTTTCCTGCTGGAATACAAGGAGACCTACAATACTGATAAAGAGAGCCGCACTGGAAAGGGTCTGAGATGGTGTCGGTCAGCAAGTGAAATATCTCGCATCAACTGACAACAACCTCTTACTTGTAGGATTCCGCCGGCCGGTACCATTGCAAGGAGTATGATCATGGAATATATTATTCCAGAATATTCCAGACTGAGGATGCGAGATTTCAGGAAGTTGAAGTATGTCAAGTAAGAAACTCACATAATATGCACTATGCGAAAATACTTGGGTAGTGGGGTGGAGCGTCCTTCCTCAATTGGACGTGACATACGCCATATTGTCCATGCTAAGATGCCGTTAGCATGGCGATAGCTGGTCCAAATCATGCACTCACAGATAGCAATACTTAGAATTACGTTGATAGCAAATGTCGACAAGTAATATGCCTTGTTCAAGACAGAGAGTGTAGACGAGCTTGTGCCACTCTGCAGGCACAGGATCTGACACGGGGGTATCCCGCTGAATGAGGTACTTGCGAGCCTGGAAAACAATAACTGTGATACCAAGAGCTGCGATATTGGTCATGAATGTACGTGTCTAGGTCAAGGAAAGGATTTCGCGCTCACCTATCTCTACGACCAGCAGGATGATAGGAATTCGGATTGCCAAAAATAGCTTCCCATTACAGAAAATGTAGTGGCGCCAAAGTTTTGGTTCAATGCAGAGGTCAAGACTGCCTAGTACCACTGAAATAGGAGCGTACATCCGCAATAAAGCTAGCTGATGTCAACGTGTTCGGAATGGATAAATCAATGTTCCTGAGGCGTACACATTTAAGCCCAGGATCCCATCATGCACAACATAGATCATGTTGTAGATATTTTGTTGTCGGATAGTATGGGTGACATTAGAAGAATGTCCGATAACCAACCGAGCAAGACCGTCCCATACACATCGATGACAAAATTTGCTGTTGTCCCTATATATAAGATGATGAGAACCACCTGCAAGCGCAGGTGCAAGCGAGAACTGTGCGCCCTTCGCCAAGCTATCATAACACTGGAAAAGAATGCGAGCGTATAAAGCAGGGATATTTCGGGCAGTCAGCTTCCCCGGCCTTAATCCTACACTACCGGATACCTTACCGTATAGACCGCCCTCACACTATGAACCGGCGTCAGGTTGAAAGGTATGGTCTTTGGATGGGAGAAACGACATACCCATGCTGAGATAAGGGTTGGCCTTCTAACCTGGGGTGTTATAGTTGTCTCGGATTTTACCCACACAAGATCGGCGTGCACAGTAGACAGGTTCATCTGACTCCGCCTCTGAGGGGTGTGTGTGGGTGGGGGGGGGGGGGTAACGGGACGTTGAGAGTTAGCCAGAGCACAGTGAGACTGCAATATCATGGTTATACAAGAGAATTGTATCAACCAGTTTTAGATATCGATGTGGCGCCCAGATACTACACAAGCAAGCGGTTCCCCGCTCTCTGAGACAGTATAGCACTAGATGCCTCTGTTTGCTAACATACTGAGGCTGCCGAATCGTAGGCATCGAAGACCAGTATATGGCCGAGCCTATGCCGTGCCTAATCGTGTTTACACCGGCTGAATCAACGTCTGACAGACTGCATGACCTGAACAGCCGATTCCATCTGGCATTATCGGAAACGAAATCGTATCCAGCATTATTGCAACGTCAGCAAGATCTACAAGGTATCTTCCTAGAGTCAGAGGGCATGATCATGAGGCATGGAGCTCACCTTAAATCATGGGGCAGTTGACATTCGTGCCAGGTGAGAAGCGGTCGCAGGGTGATCCAGGGTTGCCGCCCACAAAGGAGGTTCTGTATCTGCACGCAGGTCCAGGATGATATTGTCGAGCATCGTACACAGCCTTGAATATCATGGCATGTCAGTGATTGCTGTGACGAATGATATATAATCGCCTTCCCCGAGTCGGGCTGTAAAGAGGGGAATTCAGATGTCGAGCTCAATGCTCTCGGCATCTAGGAAATTTGTGCTATTCAGTGCCGGGCGGAAAGAGCACAAATTCCCCCAAATGCCCGTTCTGAAGCCAAACTGTCGCCCTCGCTTTCACTCCGCTATAACCCAGCAGCGCTTCCGCTTCCGCTGCACGCTTCGTGACATCTTACTAAAGATATCTATCTTTAGATCACATACGTGCAACTAATAGACGTTAGCAAAGATTCGCTAGGTCTCAGGAGGAACACGTTGATATACGAGCAAACGGATATCACAGGGCACAGACAGGAACATGGAGCGTAATGTAGTGTAGAAGCATCCTGGTCGCAGACAGAAGGAAGACGTCATCATCCAGCACTGGCTATAATGCAGCATGCCGGAGAATAACGGACAAACGATGACAGAAGGCGAGCAAGGAGTGATTCCGAGACTAACCTGACAGCCTGATCCCTAACCCTAATTCGTGTGTCTGCGGCTGGACCCGTATTCCGACATTCATTGCCACATCCATCCTAGGCTAGTACGCAAATTATACCGTGAACGGTCTCGAGCCTCGCCAAAGCACGCCGAGTAGCAAGTCAAGATATCCTACCAGTATAGAGCCAAGCATCTGACAACGTCTTCACTGGCGGGGGCAGCCAGTTAGCCCCGCTCAACGGCCCATTGGACCAGGACGACACACATACATATCATAAAGGTATACTGGAACTCACCTAACATCAGGCACCAGGCTGATGGGCTAGAGACTGACCGTGGACTGCTGCGAGGTGTCTCCGTTGTCTCCATCTGGAGAAGGCATCTCCATCCCGGAGCCGTGGAGAAGTTGTCTCCGCCCGGAGAATCCCGATGCAGAAGACATCTCACATTGAACAAATAACTACTCTCTAATAACGGCCACGGAGGAGCCCGAGGCAGCAGATACCGCCAGTGCGAACTCTCCTTGAGCCTTCCCTATCATGCGTCTTGGGTCGTTAGAGATCTTGAACTCTTCTCTTTGCTCAGACAACCTGTCTCTATATCCACTTTACTCCCACTGTTGTCGGGCGCCCCCAAATCACCGAGCACGACGCTGATCGTAGCTACGGAACCTTCCTGATGCGTATTCCCCGGTACGGTCCCAAAACGAATGGCGGTCTGGGGGATCACTTCGTCCGTCCCATGCGTTGTGAATTCACTGCTTTTACCCACGGTGACCAGGAGGATGACGACGCTTGGAACAAGAGCCTGAAGTATCATGGAATGAGGACAATACTAAGTGACAACGAGTACAGGTCGTACCACGCAGATCATGAGGGTTACGCCAGCGATGTCCTATATTTCTGTCAGAGTTTGCCTTGCATTGATACCATGAAGGGTCTTACCCTTAGAAGTGCATTATTTGGCATTATGGCCAACAAGATGATTATGGAATATATGATTCCGGATTCCAAGCTGAGCGCTCTGAATGAGGATCTGCTACGCAATGGAGGTCGGGGGCAGAGATAGAGACACTCACATGGTGTGGGAAATGCGGGAATATTTGGGTATCCGATGACCACCCGTCACGACCGAACGGAGCATCGACCAGATCTTCCAGGCTATGATACTGTAAGAAGAGCAATATCATTACAGTGGAACCGCTTACCTATGGCAACGCTCAGGAGTATATTAACTGCGAACGTCGAGGCGTAGTAAGCCTTGTTCAAGACAGCGACCTTATCTAATGCGACATAAAGTGCGGGTGGACGTGGTGCCAACCACGCCACATCTCGCTGAATTCCGTATATCCGAACCTGAAATATAATAACAGCGATTCCAAGAGCTATTCCATGGTCGGATAAGAACATACACCGAGGGGAAGATGTTTCATGACTTACAAACTTCGACAGTAAGGAGAAAAAGAGGGAACAGAATCACTGCAAGTGCATCGTTCCAGAATACATAGTAGCGCCAAACCTGTTTTGAGTGAGGATCGTGGTTAGCTCAGCCATAGCAGTTTAGCTGGACTCGGAGTAGCAAGATCCGCACCAGCAGCGCGTCCGCGATAAACCTACATAAGATCTCGGTTCAGTTTAACGGCGATAGATGGGAACGTGTTAAACGCACAGATTGAGACCGAAGATCCCATCCCTTATGCAGTACAAGAGATTGTAAACGTTCTCTACGTGGAGCAACTGAGGAGTGTCATGATTGAAAACCGGGGAAAGGTAATAAATGTTCGCGGTATAAATGTCCAGGATGAGGTTGGCAGTCGTCCCAGCAAATAGGACTGAAATGACGATCTGCAACCGAGCATGGAGGGTCGAATAGCGTGCCTTCCGGCAGGTGAAAACAGAGCTGGCGATGAAAACGGGTAGGTATAATACTGATGAACGCGTCCGTGTTGGTTTTGATAGGCACTATGACAGTAGAATACCGTACCGTATAAGCTGCCTTCGTACTGCCCCCGAACTTAGCGTGCTACTAGAGCAAAAGTACAGATACGTACTGCAGTCGTAATCAAGGTGGCCTTAGGAGACGTATGAGCGACTATCAAGGAGGATTTACATAAAACGCGCACCTTTTGCACTGAGATATCGGCCATGACACCTTAGCAGGACTTGCGGGGAATTGCACGTTCCAGACGGTTTGCCCACTTGTCTCGCAGTAGGACGCCGGAAGGATTTTATACAGCTGTCATGCATGGAGATAGCATCCACATCTGCAGTGTTCGCGCAACATTACATTCGGGGGCTATGAAGATCAATGATACTTCAGTGCATCGCGAAGGGAGGTTACAAACAATGCATTGAACCCATACGGACCGCTGGGGAAGGATCAATAAACTGTTTGAATGATTCCGATCTATCCCCTTCCACCGGCTTCACTATTTTCGACTTCAAGAAAAGATAACGGGCGGATGGTATCCATATCAGAACCTGGGTGCTACAGTACATTGCGAGACGCAGGAAGTAGCTGGATCTGATTTGGATGTCTGAGAGACAGATTCCCTGATACTAATAGCGAGAAGTTCAGCACGTGGGAAGATGATCCTTCGGCAAGCTGTAATTGTCGACGCGAAGGCACTCAACTGGCCTCCTGGCGCGTCCTGCCATGGATACTCCTGCCGAGTCCGTCATACCCCTTGCTATTCGGTTCGTACCCTACGACCAGTGGTTTGTCACCCATGTCTCGACGTCCTGGAAGACAAAGGAGGTCAAGCAGTACATCCTATCCAAATGTCTGCCCTACTCGTCCTATGTCCGCTCGCAAGCGCCTGAGCCACCTCAACCGCGCTCGCTGAGTCCTATCACTTTTGCATCTGCGTCTGCCAGCCGGTCGCGAAGGAGTTTGGATCAACGATCGACGAGGAGCGCCAGTGTAGCGGGAGACGAGGACGGGGACGGGGACGGGTCGAACGACGAGGAGGATGACGAAGATGCAGACGACGTCTTTCCCGTAGAGCACGGTCAAGCTACGCGTCTGAATCGAGACCACTATCACAGCACCGCCTATGCCACTACTCGCCAGCCGGTCCCCGATGCTTCCACTTCTACCGCAAAGTCCACACGCCAATCGCGGTCGGACGCCCGCTCGGTATATCACCACTCTCATTTCAGCCTTCTTAGCTTCTCGACTTTTCATCTCCTCGAGAATGACTATACGATATCCTGGTACCGCTTGCGTCCTTACGAACTGCTCGAGATGCACCTTTCAGGTGCTATAGTTCGATTGCAGCGAGATCAGCTCCTAAAGTACGTAGAGCCCTACTTTGAATGCAAAGTCAAGGCGCTACGGGTGGTATACAAAGAACGCAAGCACGAGTCGGACAAGGATCGTGAGAAGGACAAAGGTAAAGACGAGGTATGTGGCACGCTCGGGCTCTTACCTCCGCTGACCTCGGTGGAAGAGCAAACAAGCCAGCAGCCAGACTTCCTCGTCATCCAGCAGTCGGCTTCGCAGCACGCACTCTGACCCTTCAGCCGTGCTACCTATCAGGAAGAGCAAGATCGAATGGAGAGAAAAATGGATCAACGTTCGGCACGGCGTTCTAAGATTATGCAAAGACCGAGCCGTGCGTGCCCTTTCTTGTATTCTACTGCAGAGCTCACTCCGGTCGTGCAGGACACGTCTTCCTCGCAGACGTTTCCCCTGGCCGCCCTTCGAAATATCCGTGGATCTGAACACCTGCAGAACGCCTCCTCCTCCATCCCTCATCAATCTACCGAGACCATCATTTGCGCCAAATTCAAGAATGTGGCCGCTCATTCTTACCCTGCGCACTCGTACTCGGCAAGCTCGGTTGCAGGGGGTGCGATAAGGTCCGCACCTCCCCTCGGAGGCGGTGGAGGCCTCTACAACGACGAATACGGGAGGCGTGGAAGTGTGCCCGGACCTGGAGGACTCGGGAGAGCTGGGCGGAGGGAGCATGAACACGGTGACATCGCAGAGGAGGGAGACGACAGGCGGCATGACAAAGGCGCAGAGGGGGCGTGGATCGTTCTAGACATGCTCGACGAATATGGCAAGTGTCTGACGTATCAAGGTGCACTGTAACTCACCAAACTTTGAATGCAGCATTCACTTCGTTGCTGCGGATACTGCATCGCGGCGCCCCGCGCTCGGTGTCTTCGTCCTTCGTACCCAACATGTCTACCTCCTCAGGAGAAGCTACGGCTCGGCCGTCCTCGCGGGCAGACCAGCACCGCACTGTCCCTTCCCTGGGCCCATTGAACATCCCGGCCGGCTGCGTGCCCTACCCCGAATGGCGCATCGATCTCGTCACGCGAGCACGGCGCGTTGGTATGGGCGATATCGGCCCGGTCCTGGAGTGGGTGTTGCTCGGCGACCGGGTCGACGCGAAGGGGAAGGCGAAGGAAGCGGAAGACTGGCGCCGCAGCGGGAGCTGGAGCGTCGACGGCAGCGTCGATGTAGATGCGGCAGAAGACGACGACGAAGACAGCGAGAAAGAGTGGGAGGGGTGGATGGGAGACTTGGAGCGGCAGCGCCGGGAGCGCGGTGCGCCCCGCTATACGAGCGGTGGGGATTCGGACGCGGCTGCGTCGGCGCTGCGCACGGCGTCCGCGAGCTCTGCGTCGTCACCGTCGAATACGCTACGAGGTGCCCCGCCGACAAGGGTCTTCTCGCCCCCGCCGTCGTCATTTGCGTCGGGTGCGCATTCGGGCATAGGTGCTCCGTTTGCTGACGCGTCGGTGCGACCCGCTATGAGGATGGCCAATACTCGGACGACGACGACGAGTACGGTGTCCGTGGGCGGACGGGTGCGGAGTACCACTGTCAGCGTTGGTACTGGCGCCGCTAAAGGCAAGAGCGCGGTGCACTCGCCGCAGGCGTCGCGGGACAGGAGGGGCCAGGGACTCAAATTGGCCTTGCCCTTCTCCGGCTTCGGCGGACGTGAGCAGGACCCGGTGCGGTACGAATTCGCGCCGAACACTGATGACGATGATACCCCTAGTGCGCTCAGGCACGCTACCTCATTGGAGAACATGCGCGTGCCGGAGCAGGGATGGGAGCTGCCTAGCATCAGCCGCGTTGTTCACTCCGCGGTGTCATCGCCCGCCGTGGAGAATGGGATCCCGTTGCACGGTCATGGTATCGTGAAGACGAGTATACAAGCTGGCCCGTCCGAGGGAAGGGTCAAGAAGAAGAGCGGTTTGGGTTTGGTACGAGGGATGTCAGTCAGGGCGGGTGCGGAGAGGCTGGTGCGTGGCTTGGATTCGGCGCTGGATTTCGTGGAGGGGAAGTAAGGTGCTGTGGATACGTCTTATTATTTGTCTTAGGGTTATTCGCTATTTATTATTTGGTGGATGTAGGCGTGTTGGTACTTCTAGGAATGTACAACGTGTAGGTTCGTTATCCTCAGAGTCTACGAGATTGACTGAGAGTCATTCAGAGCAGAAGTGTAATGGAGGAGCTCCGGTGCTGTCCCTACCATCGGCAGCGATGTGACGACGGATCAGGGGAACATGACATCTGCTCTCGCACTTGTCATGATTCTTCATTCCATTATCTCTTCTCACAATCCATATCCAGATATCAGAGTGAGATGGACCACGGTATTCAAAGCTTCTCTCGTTGATCATTCACCGGTGCTCGGCATCTACACCAACTTATTTGTGCGTGCGGGCGTGGACAGAGACTCCCCTCCCACGGGGTGACAGATCATCCAATCACCAACTTCTGTTTTCTCGCACGATTCCTGTCAAAATATGCGGGTGCTCATTTGCCGGTATGTATATCGGACCGTGATTTGAACTTCGTTGACCTATCTTTTCCCTATAGCATTCTAGTCTCACGAACCAGGACCTGCTCCTCACTCAGTTCTTCGGGAGCGTCGCGTACATGAGATGGTCCCTCCGTTGAACAGCTGACGTCCGCTACTCGCTACCTGGAATATGTGATACTCTCGCTCACCGAGAATTGTATCACCACCGCATCCGTGGATGCTTTCTCCGCTTTCGAGCGGACCCACGATGGTCCATGGATGGAAGCGGTGCTTCATGGTGCTATTTTCTACGGCAGCCGTTTCAAGATGACACTCACAATGCGTAGAAGACGGTTACCTGTATCCTCTGTTGGCGAATCTTTGGCTGAACGGTCTGGACATTCACCACTATGAGCAAGAAATACTAAGTCATTTTGTGGCAACCGTTCGGATATCGCTTCAAGGTTACTGGTGCATTACCCAACTTGTGGGTATGTTATTCACGAAGACTGCGCTCGCTTTGGCTAACTTCGACTTGCAGAGTATATGTGGAATTCCTGTGCTACCCAGACGATGGCGGATCATATCCCTAGCATCGGCCTCAGCCCTTCGCGACAATCACTTACGTCTTTTTGTCCCGGTGCCTGACTAGTGGCTTCAGAGCCGCATCATTCTCCGCTCAAATTTCCTTTGCTGGCCATTCCAGTCACCCTATTCAGCAGGACAACAGCGAACTTGGACGGTTTCACCAATGACGTGACACTGGCGTCTGGGGCATTCCAACGTGGCGTGTGATGGGGATTATTCGTCACTATGGATGAACCTACCGCAGATGAAGAATCTAGTCATTATTCTGTTATCAGCGAAATTGCTTACTACGCAGAGATAATCCGACAGAATGACCGACTTCATTTTGTTAACGAGGCAAATCGCGGCATATTCATCTTTGGCCTGACATCGATGCATCACGCAAGCATCCGCAGGATGGACGTGGGAATTCTAGTTTTACCGGGCGTAGGAAGATTCATCGACATGCCAATCTCACGATACTTACAAGGACAAAGATAGTTGCCATGGAACAAAGGTCAACCTGCAATCCGTTCTTCCTTCATTCTCTTTTCGACTGACGGATGGGACCGAAGTAGTGATCAGCATCTATAGATAATCGCTAATTTAGTTACCTGCGGCTACCCCCATCGCCACAGTATGACGATCATGCGCACGGACTCCGATATCGCTCTGTATATGCGTCGTTCAATCGAGTTGTGATGATGATATCGACGCACTTCGCTGGTTACTTCTCCAGACGTCGCACCAACTGTCCACCTCGATACCCTGTCTCGCATAGACCCTTCGTGTCTTGGTTAGGTGTCCAACTTCGCCTCAGTCCCATTGATGAAGGTGATGCGATACCTCTTCATCGAATAGATTCCGAGAAGAAGTCGAGCTATCAATGACAGTGTGCACTCCACTAGCCTTTCGCTGTTCAGCCCTCCCTACCCCAAGCTTGGGACCGCCCCAGCATGGATCTTCCGGAATATGGATCTATTTGACCAATGTTGCAATCAAACAGTCTCCTTCAGGCGATGCGGTGCAGAATATCTGCTACAGGTGTTTTCACCACAGGGTCTGACCTTGGGTCTGACAGGAGGTTCTGATGGTCTGAGTGCCAGTGTCTGGTGCAATCTGATTGGTCGAGCAACTTGAACGTCTGACGCGTCTGACCTCAGCTCGTCAGACACCGTCAGGGTCTTCAAGTTCTTGCAGTTATGTTTGCTGATGCTAACCAACTGACCGGCATATGGTGCGGGTATGGGTATCTTCTAGTTCATCAGGAAGAACACCGGCATCAAAGGCCTGTATTGGACTGGGTATTACACCGAGGATTCCGGAACTGTTTAACGTCGTTTCTCATGATATTCGATCCCGACGGGGCTGATGCAAATCTGCAAGTGGTCCCGGAACCCGCCGATGTTGTGTCTGACAAGGATTAAGCAGCTTCTTGAGAAAGACGGGCATCGTATATGGGAGTAAGTATATATATGGTTGATCCTCTTTAGCGCGTGGCGAACAAACACTCGTGCTTGTATGTAACTGACTACTTGTTATTGTATGTACACTCGTGCTGGTCGCGCTATCGTTGCATCTCCCTCGTGGAGAGATATTTACGTAACAGCTGATGGGCTCCGAGCCTGAGGTTCACGCCGTTGTGCACGTTCTGAACCGGCATGTCAAGCACCACCGAGAGTAGAAAGAAAGTACGATGGAGTAGTACGGTCAAGGTCGGTAACAGTGTTTCCATCATGGCTTGGATTTCTTAATTGACAACCTTAACCATAGCCCTCGCCCGAGGAGGTCGAAGCCGAAAGGAAACGCTCCCGTGAAGTGGCCATCGAAGCACTCGAAGCGACACCGAGACCTAGCTGGGTGTGTTATGATATGGTGTACGGATATCCCGTGACGAGTGAATGGGTTGAGAAGGCTGCAAAAGAGAAAGGCGTGAAGACGGATGATTTCAGGCGTTGTGCGGACTGCGTCCTGACTATATTGCGGAGAAAGTCTCGCATCAATGAGCTTGAACTCTGCGCTCCGAAGATGTATGCAACGCCCCCGGACTTTGACAATTGGCTTATCACCTTCGGCGCTGACCACCACCTCCAACAACAGGGGCGGTGGCCCACGCTTGCTCAAATCGAGAAGGTACGGAAGTTGATCCGCGGAGAAGGGAGGCCTATCTGGGTACCTGTGGCTGGGGGCTGGATTAGCATATGAACGCTCGATGTTAGTATTAATATGATCCATTGTGAAGTCTTTCATATAGTGATGTGTGTATCATGCAATTTTGGCACCGTGACTGGGAGGCCATGGCCGAACGCGACTTTGTGTCCCAAATGCGGACGCCATATCAAGATCGCACGTTCAGGTAAGGTTAGGGCTTATCAGGAGACGCACACCCCTCATCCTATCGCCTCCTCATCGACGTTTTGCCACAAGAACTATCATTACAACACGGATATTTATACACTTTGTGTTGAAATTACAAAGGCCCACTGTTCTCCTCTCGCCCCCCAACCCACCACAACGCTCACTTCTCCTTCTGCCCAGCAACCACCCCGACGTTACTAAAATCCCCCAACGCGCTCTCCGCATTCCTATCCGTCCCCGGCGTGCGCTTCTGCTTTTCCGCGCCGACCGTCACGCTCCCCTTCTGGGCGCGCGTCTCGCCGAAGCGGCTCCCCGCCAGCTTCGCCTGCTCGTACTCCGCGGGCCCGCCCGTGTCAAGACCAAGGTGGGCGTCCTTTTGCTTCTGCGTGCGCCCCGCGGTGTGCGGGTCTGTGCGGCCGGAGGGGAGGGAGGCCCGGAGGGCAAGGGAGAAGGTGCGCTTGCCTTCCTATTGGAGGGGACGGGGGGAGGACGTCGCGGCTTGCGTAGTATGTCTGAGAGCGGAGGTCAAAGAGGGACGGGATGAGCTTCAGGGGTAGTTGTCGTGCCTTCTCAGTGGGCAGAGGCGGTACTCCCCGGCGAAGGTGAGCCCCTTACGTCGTCAGGCATGTACTTCGACCCGCCGTTCGCGCAGGCGGTCGCCTCGCCGACCTGCTCGACGAAGCCGACGCCCCCCCTGTTGCCCCCGCCGCTCCCGAAGCTGCGCGGCCTGTACTGCGGCGCAGGCGACGCCGCGTCCAGGTGGTGGTCGTTCGCCGCGTTGCGCGCGGAGAGCCCCACCGCGATGTGGACGCTCTGCACGGACTGCGGCGCGTGGTTTTGAGACGCAGGGGCGTGCCCCTTTGCAAGACATTGTCGGGATATTGCCTGCGTGTCTTCACCTCCCCGTCATTTGATGTTATTGTCCTTGTGAACACCTTCTGAGGGTTAATATTAACCCTGTGTTTATGATTTGCAGCGACAATCATCCGCCGCATTGCCGTGTCCCATGGACCATACCAAGGAGCCTCCAATCGTTCTTTCATTGTATCTCGTACAAGCCGAGGGAAAAGCATGCGGTATTCCCGCAAAAATTTCTCTGCCAGGTTCGCAGTTGGCACAGTGTGTGGTGCAGCCATATTCCGTCTGATCTGATCTTTCCATGTTAGCAAGATGAATATTATTCACTGGACAGGTAGGTACTCGCCTCCAGACACAAGTCTTTGACTTCTTTAGATGCGGGTTTGTGCCAGAGATGCAGGAAGTCGAGGGCCTTTTATACACCTCATAGTATTACCATGATTCCTACATCTCTTCTGAAACTCATTATGGATGAAGGAGCCGATACACAAGCACCAGCGGGCAACTCGGGTTCCATTGCGAAGGTTTCATTAGCAGTCTCGCATCATTCAGTGTAACGTGTGAAATACAAATGAATGATGTCTTACTGAGTACCGTAACAAGGCATGACAAGCACATCGAGTATGTGCCACGACGCTATCAAAGACGGTTCTTGAACCGTGATAGACCTGAAACATGGAGAGGCGTAGCGGATGGCCTTCTCGCACATAGTACTGCTATATATACTGGAGTTTGGCCGTATCTTGGGCAACGTAACGCATTCAACTCCACCACCGACATACCACTTTAATAGCCCTGCCATCGGTAAGGCTTT
This sequence comes from Gloeophyllum trabeum ATCC 11539, assembly GCF_000344685.1. Classification (NCBI taxonomy): domain Eukaryota; kingdom Fungi; phylum Basidiomycota; class Agaricomycetes; order Gloeophyllales; family Gloeophyllaceae; genus Gloeophyllum; species Gloeophyllum trabeum. Next base: position 171,883 of record NW_006920411.1, on the reverse strand, counting down.
CCGAGAAGCCATTGGTTCGCTGACGTAATGATTGATGTCTTCAACGCGCGTTAGATATTTATCGAGAACCGAGTCTGAAATTTGATCACTTAGTGTTCGTGCAAGACTACGAGTCAGTACGATACCGATGCCCAAAGTGAGTCAATCGAAAGCAGGCCTCAGGTGGCACTGATGGGACCACTTTAATGACAGGAGCCTGAGCGAACACTAGAAGAGGTGCAAGCGGATGTGAAGAAGTCCATTGATGAGGCTCATGCAAGTCTCAAGGCATCATTTCCGAGGTTGCCAAAGCGTCGGACATTCACCCTGGTGTACGGATATCCAGTAACTGCAAGCTGGATTGTCGACACAGCGAAAAATACTGGTGAAACGTCCGACAACTTCCACGTCGCTGCAACGCATGTCTTGACCAGACTTCGGCGAAAGTCGGGTATCAAGTTCTTGGCTTTGTGCATGCCATACGTAGACGCGGACCCGCCCGACACAGAGCAATGGTTCCTGACAATAGGAACCGATGAACACATTGATGTCAAGAACCGCTGGCCACCGTGTTTTGCGATAGAACGGGTGCGGAGATTGTTGGAGGCTGATGGACCCCCGGTTTGGGTCTGCCATGCTGGGGATTGGACCTGTCCTTGAGGTCCATAACTCGTAATATGATAGAAGCGTGTCTCAAATCGTAGTCTGGAGAGTGTCGTGTGGTCAATGGCCATCTGTGTCGCAGTTGAAAACCTGAATATGATCGGAAGCCGCGTAACACACGTCACTACTGAATAGCTCTCTAAGCAACCTGTCAGTAGAGGGCCATTGCTATGCATGGCAGGACATGAGTCCTGAGTTGTGTCTGATAAGTGTTAGCATTGGGTGTATAAATGTTCCAATTGATGTATACAGTACTCTTTCTTATGCACATATTGAAATCCCTTAGATCTGTATCTGCAATGTCCCTTCATTCATACTTTGTCCTCCTCTGGCTCTGCCATCATTGTACCATAAAAGTCCCTGCCACTCTGACATATTAAAAGTTGGTCTGTATTGGTGGCTTCAAAAAGACTACAAAATTGTATTTGTACCCAGTGCAAGGGATAGCAGCAGCTGCACTACTAGACACAAGTAACATAGATTAAAGTGCTCCTCTGCTGCCAATGAAGAATTGGCAGCTCTGTGACACAGGTCTTTTGTCCCCAGTGGAAGAGATAGTCAATAATACCTGCAGACTTCAGGTAACATCCTACCAGAACCAGAGTGCTAATCCACTACCAATCTTCGATTGGCAGCTCCCTCACATTCATTTTCCCAAACCAAGCTGAAGGTCAGTCATCAGAAAGGGTACTCAAACAGTACTCCAAGCAGCTGGGAGCAGCAATGAAATATATATTACACATGTACTAGCTTCATTTTCTCAAGGGGGCATATAGATACCACTGAATGGAAGAAATCAGGGTTCCAGAGGCAGCAGAGATTGTGAAACACAGGCCCAAGATGCCTGTGACCAAAGAAATTGTATCATAGTCCCTGCCACCCACACATAGACTCAGACTATGGGTGTGAAAAACAATCAACATTGAGACTAATTCCCACAATAACAATCCATCAAACTATTCAGCAGTCAGCATATTATTTCAGAACACAAGTGCAACATTCAAGAACCTCTTATAGCCAACATAAGATCAATGTGTATGTACCAGTAATGATTGGATTAATAGGAAGCACATCCCACCCAGTTGACATGCTTCAACTGCTGCACATCCTAGACTAATGAGCAAGTAGGCAACTATGACATCACTCAACTACAGAAATGCGCTTTCTGCAGTCAAGCTATGTCATAGTAAGCAGGAGCCAATGAGAAGCCAGAGATCCCAACCGGCGCAGCACCTCAGCCACCGACCACAAACAGCCACAGAAGTCAATTCCCACGGTAACAACATGCCACACACGACAAACTGCATGCAGCAAAGGAAGGAGATACAATTAAATGCTCAAAATATTCCGGTAGACGGATAACTCTTCATAGAAAAAACCACGGAAATACATGAGCAACCCAAGATGAAAACACACTATGATTGCAAACAGACAGTACAAATCCGATTTTGTAGTCTTTTTGTAGTCTTCAATACAAGCGGACGTTAAAGCGGACATTGAATGCTGTATTCAAGACTACAGCACAAAAGTTGCACACATTCTCGGCAACAGTGATTCCCACTGGTACAACGTTCGGCATGCACCCAATTTTGCAGGTAAGGACTCATGAAACCCAGGAAAGACCTTGATGAGTACGTTCCATGGCTCCAGACAACACAAGGTTGTATTTTTGAAGTTGCAGATCAGGATGGAAAGTGTATACATCCGTACAATCCCACTCGACCCAAATCTGAGTGGTCCCTCAATACCAGATAGATTCGGAAGCAGGTTGAGTACACAACCAAAGATCCCCCAACATCCTGTTATGATTTTCCCATGCTTATCTCATTCCATTTCCATTCCGAGCATTGCTATTGGACAGTACCTTTCTCTGAGTAGAACTTCCCATGGACGCTATCTTCTTCCCACACGTTATCTCCCTTGACTCACCTTCTACCAATGGGCGCCCTTGTATTTCTCATTTCTCTGAGTTACGTTCTCACAGGATAGCTTACGCGTCCTTTCTTACTGTTCTCTTCTTTGGGTATTAACCCCTATGCCAGTTACTATATATACTGTAGGAAAACCCATGTATTCCTTAGTTCAACCTCCTGTTGAATACAGCGATTACCTGGACTCTTGACTTGACCGTTGGCATTGGCCCGGCCAGACCTACCTTTCAGTATGCTTACTGAGGTAGTGACGACATAACTGTTGGCACGTGGCCCAGTTATCTCAAGACGACTAGTTAGGACATCACTTCCTAACATTAGGTTGAACTCTTCTATGACACTTGCCGACTTCTTCAAGCCTAGGCAACCCCTCCTCTACTCTTGATCATCCTCGCTGGACTCCCTAGTGGAATCCCGTCCCTTGAACCAGAACCATGACGAACCCGATCGATCCCACTGCCCAAGCGGCTGGAGCAGGCATTGCTGCACCAGTCATGCAAGCACGACCAACCGAAATCAAGATCCGTCTCCCAGATGACTTCAATGGAGACAGGAAGAAGACCCGAACATTTTACCTCGCCACTCAACTTTACATGATGGCCAACAAGCACATCTACGACACAGACGAGAAGAAGATCACGTTCTTCATCTCCTTCTTGAAAGAAGGAACTGCTGGCCCATGGGCTGAGGCAGAGATGACGAAGGCATTTACCAATGACCAAGGATTTGGCACATGGGAAGCCTTCACAACACGATTCCTGAACGCCTTCACTGAGGCAGACACCGCTGGAGATGCGAGAGCAAAGTTGCGCGTGTTGCGCCAGACGGCCACAGCAGACGAATACATTGCGGAATTCCGCATGGTGACCGCACGGTGCGGAATCACTGAAGACGTATCTCTGATCGAGTACTTCCAAGAAGGACTCCAGAACAAGCTAGTCGAGAAGGTCTATGGCATGGAACACATGCCTAAGACGATCGATGAATGGTATGAAGCCACATCCCGATTCGACAACCAGTATCGACGGGCAAGAGCGGTCATCAACCGATACAAGGGAGTTGGACAGACCAGAAACCTTGTCACTCCAAGGTACACTCCTCCCACGAAGGACCCCAATGCTATGGATGTCGATCGCCTATCGACCAGCGAAAGGGAAAAGTACATGAAGGAAGGACGATGCTTCACTTGTGGTCAGACTGGACACAGAGCTGCCGATCACAAGCAGGACAAAGGGAGACAGCCAGAGAGAAGGCCTGTCCGTACCGCGGAAGTCAAAAAAGACTCAACCAAAGAAGTGTCTAATATCGCCAAGATCAAAGCCATGATGGCAGAACTTGAAGAGAACAATAAGATCAAGCTTCTCGAAGACATGGCGGAGAAGGATTTTGCTTAAGATGACCTGTATCAGCGTCAGGCTCGTCTCATTCCTACCTTTCTACTGTAACAATAGCAAAGACTGTTGACCAGTCAATGAAGATTGAAATTTTGCTATCACGTGGAAAGGGAAGTGCTGAAACAACTGCAGAAGCTCTCATCGATTCGGGAGCTGGAGGAATCTTTATCAACCAGAAGTTTGTGCTGACAAACAAGCTGAAGACGGTCCCTATACCTAGACCAATCAAGGTCTTCAATGTTGACGGCACCAAGAACAGGCAAGGTCTCATTACCAAGGCCGCATTCCTACAGATGAAAATTGGAGATCGAGTCCGCTCTGTCCGATTTTTGGTCACCGACCTGGGAAAAGAAGACGTTATTTTGGGACTACCTTGGTTACAGAAGAACAACCCAGAGATCAACTGGGTTACTGGACGGATTGACTTTGGAAAGAGAAAATCCATCCTAAACGTAACCATTGAAGAAATCCCTGATGAGGAATTCTCCATCAAACGCCAATACTGCAAAGGACCACTGCTGGCACACGTCGATGACCCCATCTTCCAAAGTACACCGAAATGGAAGATCAAATTGGATGACATCTACGCCCTAATTGCACGAACTAAGGCCGAGGAAGATGACCTCCTCATACGGTTTATCACTGGACAAACGGACACTGGCAAGAAGGTCAACCCTGCAATGCGAATGGCTCAAGAAGCTGAGAAGGAAGCCAAAAGCAAAGTGGAACTACCTGAACGGTACAAAGAATTTGCGGACGTCTTCGACAAGAAAAGCTCAGAGCGATTCCCTGAATGACGACCTTATGATCACGCAATAGATCTCAAGGAAGGATTTGTTCCAAAGAATCAAAAGCTTTACCCTATGTCACCATTGGAGCAACAGAAGCTCGATGAATTCTTGAAGGAAAACTTGTCGAAAGGCTACATCCGACCGTCAAAATCCCCTATGGCATCACCATTCTTCTTCGTAGGCAAGAAGGATGGAGATGTACGGCCTTGCCAAGATTACTGGTATCTCAATGAATGGACGG
>NW_006920411.1:150399-155926 GCF_000344685.1 Gloeophyllum trabeum ATCC 11539 | reverse complement strand
GAAGTTTGGGTAAACTTCGACCATAGGAAGGGGGTAATGTTATGATTTTCCCATGCTTATCTCATTCCATTTCCATTCCGAGCATTGCTATTGGACAGTACCTTTCTCTGAGTAGAACTTCCCATGGACGCTATCTTCTTCCCACACGTTATCTCCCTTGACTCACCTTCTACCGATGGGCGCCCTTGTATTTCTCATTTCTCTGAGTTACGTTCTCACAGGATAGCTTACGCGTCCTTTCTTATTGTTCTCTTCTTTGGGTATTAACCCCTATACCAGTTACTAAATATACTGTAGGAAAACCCATGTATTCCTTAGTTCAACCTCCTGTTGAATACAGCGATTACCTGGACTCTTGACTTGACTGTTGGCATTGGCCCGGCCAGACCTACCTTTCAGTACGCTTACTGAGGTAGTGACGACATAACTGTTGGCACGTGGCCCAGTTATCTCAAGACGACTAGTTAGGACATCGCTTCCTAACACATCCGGTGTATCCACCATAAAGGCATGATGGTCAGTGGGCAAGAAGGGAGCCTTGAACAACCAGAAATAAGCAGGATGACCCTGGGGATGGACAACACCGGGCAGCTCTTTCATAACTACTGCCACAGAATGAGATTGCCCGGAAATGTCAGGACGACCGGTGGAAAGATCAAGCTTTGGAACCCGGACTTCAGAAGATAAAGACATGATGGGGAGTACACAACCAAGAGTGGTAAAACAGCCAAACAATCAGTAAAGGCGCTACAAAGCGAAGGACCAAGTAATCACAGCCAATCACAATCGATCAATCGTAATCCCTGCTGCACAGACGCATAGCGTGCGAAAATCAACCACCGAAATACAAAATTCACACGGTAACAAATAATCTAATCGTCAAAATAACAAGCAACCATGATGCTTGCTGAAACAAAACAGTACAACACACCAAAAAGAAAAAATACACATAAACATGCATCCAACACCCAAAGCACCGAACAATAAGTCTAACATAGCAAAGCACAAAGGTAACACCCGACGCCCAACAATGACATAGCACGACCGCCATTCTGAATACACGCTCTCAAGTTGCGTCATAAGTAGACAGCAGCCAATCACAGCCATTGAATCCCAACCGGCGCGGCGATATGCCTCAGCCACCGACTACAAACCGCCACAAAAGTCAATTCCCACGGTAAGAACATGCCACAGATGACAACGAGCATGCAGTAAAAGACGGAGGTACGATACATTGCTCAAAATATTCCAGTGGATGGACGACCCAGAAAAACCTCTTCGTAGAAGAAACCATGGAAATACACCCAAAACCCAGGACGAAAACACAGTATTATTGAAGACAGAGACTACAAATCCGATTTTGTAGTCTTTTTGTAGTCTCCAATACAAGCGGACTTTAAAGCGGATATTAAACAGCGTAGTCAAGACTACAAACAAAAAGTCGCACGCATTCTCGGCATTGCGATTCCCACGGGGTACAACGTTCGGCACGCACCCAATTTTGCGGGTAAGGACTCATCCTTCGTAAACTCAGGACTCGTAATTTGCAGACGTTCGCATTAAGCCGCAGTATACAAGCTAGCAACTCGAATATGCCTGAAGTGCGTATCTCTTCCTAGCAGCAATTTGGCAGTCCCGTCTCAGGGTCTGACAAATCACATACATAAGAAGGAACCTGAGCGTACACCGGAGGAGATTCAGGCTGAAATCAATCGATCTATCGAAATCGCCAATGTAACCCTCAAAGCCGCGTATCCGGTACTGCCTGACCGTCGACGCTATACGATGGTCTATGGATACCCGGTCACAGCAGACTGGATAATGAAGGCTGCCAGAAATACCGGCAACAAGTCCAGCGATTTTCTTGAGGCTGCTGCTCACGTCAAACATATTCTGCGCGTCAAGTCAGGTATCAGGACCCTGTGCTTCTGCGCACCAGACATAGACGCTTATCCTTCCAACTCGGAGGACTGGCTCGTGACATTCGGCACCTACGAGCACATCGATATTAAAGGCCGCTGGCCACCTTGCTTTGCGATAGATAGGGTGCGGAGGATGGTGAAGGCACAGGGCCTTCCGATCTGGCGGCGCAAGGTCGGTAGATGGTCTTGCCCGTGAGACCGATTACCGGAGCTACGGCTGTATTGTCTTCTCCCAACCTTGTTATTTGGACGTCCGCACGTACATGATTTTCTAGAGTGGCAGGTACATCAATTTATATTTGTTCACACTTTCGCCATATACTCCAGGAATGTAGTTGGAAAGCGGTATATCTTCCTGCATTCAATCCCGGCGGTCGGTGACTGCTGGCGCTTGATCAGATATAATAGAATTGGATTCACACCGTCATTTCCTCGCCAGCCCCCCATAAAGGTCAAGGATGACGATGGGAGGCATGGGGTAATCATCGACCAGGTAAATCTCCTGGAAGGCCAAGTCAGGCGGATGAAGCAAAGCGACGGACTTGACCCGGATTTGAGGCGGGTTCTAGACGACATAGTCATTCCAGCCGTACTGGAGGCACTGAAGAAGCGCGTTTTGCGGGACCTGCGCTTGACAGAGTTCAGTCGTGAAGACGAATGGCAGCTCCACGATGTCACAAACTGACGGTGTTCGGAGGTGTATGCAGTCTGCAGCTTTTGTAGTGTGCCTCGTCTGTAATCAATAAGCGAAACGTGCTATAACAATGAACTTTGAGACTTTGCGGATAGTAAGGGACCGCCCTGACGTGAAATATGGCACTCAGGCTTGGGCGTGCCAGCATGGCTGAACTTACAAGGTTTTTGGGATCTCAATAATATTCGAGTTTTGTCCCCAGCTCATGGGAACGGCAATTGCTAAGAGTCTTAACCTTGCTGTCACCAGTCAATGGGTACTCCTATACTGCCACCAGGTCGTGTTTGGCTAACGGGCAGAGAGGACATCCTCCTGTGGCGGCAGCGAGGTTTAGTGGCGAGCGCAGGTTGAGTGAGGTAACTGTGAATACGAGGAGCCTACAGTAACTGTACGTGTGGCGCGTCGGACAGCTTGGGGATCAACGCAGGTTACAGCAAAAGTTCGAAGAGGATCCGATGCGGGAGTATCAGTCTCGGCATGTAGACGTGGGCTTCTGTGCACCAGACATAGACGCGTACCCCTCCAACTCAGAGGACTGGCTGGTGACCATTGGTACCCGCGTGAACATCAATATAAAGGGTCGCTGGCCTCACTGGTTTGCGATAGACTGGGTGAGGAGCACAGTTAAAGACGAGGGACCCCCTAGCATCGGGTAAATTGCACATTCCTGATGGACTGACAGTCCTGACAGAATTTGGGCCAATTTGTGCCCCATTTACTGAACATTAGTTATGCTCCAGTGGCCAACTGGGGTGGAAGAACAGAAGTTATATCAGTATACCTGAAGTCTAGAAACTCCCTCCCTCAGACAGATGCCTCCTTGCAGCAGGCCAGTACTCACAAACCTCGACCTGACAGGGTCAAGAACACCTTCTGACAACTGATGCCCTGACAAGCCCTGATAAGCCCTGACGAAGGTCTGTCAGTACCTGTCAGGGCAGAATGCAGTTTTCCTGATGCCTATTGAGAAATACGGTCAAGGTCGGTAAACGTATGTCCTTCATGGCTTGGATTGCTTATATGAGAACCTTACACCACAGCCCTCCCCCGAGGAGGTCGAAGCCGAAAGGAAACACTCGCGTTGGGTGCACTCGAAGCGACACCGAGACCTGGTTGGGTGCATTATAACATGGTATACGGATATCCCGTGACGACTGAATGGATCTAGAAGGCTGCAAAAGAGAAAGGCGTGAAGACAGACGGTTTCGGGCGTTGTGCAGACTGCGTCATAGATATATTGCGGAGGAAGTCTCGCCTCAATGAGCTAGAACTCTGTGCTCCGCAGATGTATGCAAAGTTCGCGAACACTGACGACTGGCTTAAAACCTTCGGCGCTGACAGCCACCTCCGAGAACGAGGGCGGTGGCCTACGCTTGCTCAAATCGAGAAGGTACGGAAGAGGCCTATCTGGGTACCTGTGGCTGGTGGCTGGATTAGCATATGAACGCCGCTCGATGTTAGTATCAATATCATCCATTGTTACTTCGTCTATATAGTGGTGTGTGTATAATGCAATTTTGGCACCGTGACTGGGAGGCCATGGCCGAACGCGACTTTGTGTCCCAAATGCGGACGCCATATCAAGATCGCACGTTCAGGTAAGGTTAGGGCTTATCAGGACACGCACACCACTCATCCTATCGCCTCCTCTCAACGTTTTAACCAGCTGTCATTACAACACGGATATTTATACACTTTGTGCTGAAATTACAAACGCCCACCGCTCTCCTTTCGCCCCCTAACCCACCACAACGCTCACTTCTCCTTCTGCCCAGCAACCACCCCGACGTTACTAAAATCCCCCGACGCGCTTTCCGCATTCCTATCCGTCCCCGGCGTGCGCTTCTGCTTTTCCGCGCCGACCGTCACGCTCCCCTTCTGGGCGCGCGTCTCGCCGAAGCGGCTCCCCGCCAGCTTCGCCTGCTCGTACTCCGCGGGCCCGCCCGTGTCGAGACCAAGGTGCGCGTCCTTTTGCTTCTGAGTGCGCCCGGCGGTGTGCGGGTCTGTGCGGCCGGAGGCGTAGGTGGGGAGAGAGGTGCGGAGGGTAAAGGAGAAGGGGCGTTTGCCTTCCCATTGGAGGGGACGGGGGGTGGAGGTAGCGGCTTGCGTGGTGTGTTTGAGTGCGGAAGTCAAGGAGGGGCGGGGGTAAGTGTTAGGGGTGGTGGTCGCGCCTTCCCAGCGGGCAGAGGCAGTACTGCCCGGCGAAGGTGAGCCCTTTACATCGTCAGGCATGTACTTCGACCCGCCGTTCGCGGAGGCGCTCGCCCCGCCAATTTGCTCGACGAACCCGATATGCTCCTTGTTGCCTGAACCCATACCGGTAGGTTTGAGTTGTGGCTGCGTGTGCGAGGACGCGGCGTCCATCGGGTGTCCTGCGTCCCGCGCCTTCATCCCGTCGCCGACGTGGTCCGACAGCACGTCCTGCGGCGACTCGTTCCCCTCCGGATCCGCCGCGTGCCCCTGCGACACCGACGGGTCCCGCCCTCCCCTCGTCACCGTCTTCGCGCTATGCATCCTGCTCCCACCATGTATGGCAGCACTCCCATGAAACCCCCGTTTACCCCCCATATACCCAACACTCGAGAAATTGTCCGCGCTCACGCTCGCGCCGCCCACCTGCTCGACGAAGCCCACGCCCTCCCTGTTGCCCCCGCCGTGCCCGAAGCTGCGCGGCCTGTACTGCGGCGCGGGCGACGCCGCGTCGAGGTGGTGGTCGTTCGCGTCGTTGCGCGCGCAGAGCCCCGCCGCGACGTGGACGCTCTGCACGGACTGCGGTGCGGTGGCGTGCCCCTGGGAGACTGCGCGGTTGAGCCCGCTCGAGGTGCGTGTGGTCGAGTGCAGCGTGGGCCTGGTGTGGAGAGTCCGTATGACGGAGGGCGTATTGCGCAGGATGTGTATTGACCGCATTTTG
>NW_006920411.1:142711-145945 GCF_000344685.1 Gloeophyllum trabeum ATCC 11539 | reverse complement strand
ACTGCGGTGCGGTGGCGTGCCCCTGGGAGACTGCGCGGTTGAGCCCGCTCGAGGTGCGTGTGGTCGAGTGCAGCGTGGGCCTGGTGTGGAGAGTCCGTATGACGGAGGGCGTATTGCGCAGGATGTGTATTGACCGCATTTTGCTGCGATTATTGGGATTTATTGACAATGAATTCGGGAGATCTCGCGAGTTGAAAAGTGAGTCGATATGGTGGTACTCAAATGGGGGACCTGGATGGGCCAGGGATGCTTATGACAGTACCGTCTATGCATCGGCTGACCCGGGATGGCGTTCCGAGAGCGCGTGTCACGTCATGCTCCTCTTCTTCGAAGAAAAGCGTTGACTTCCCAGTTTTGGACGGCCAACGCTTCTGGGCCTCGGACATCGGGACATGACATTCATTTCATTGTTCATATCGAGTTAACACGGCGTTATCCCCGAGGTTGATATCTCTCAATTTATACAGGCATTCGAGCATACAAAATGTTTACAACCAATGATATCACCTCTCTGCTCGAGATCGTAATTGCTATCTAATTATCGACGTTCTCGTCATATTCCTCCTCTGCCTCGTTCTCTTCATCATCATCGGATTCCCAGGAGTCCAGTATGGCCAGTGGCGTCGGCAGAGGAACATTCTTCTCGATCTCCTTGGCGTCCTCAAATGTTGCCCTGTTACGCTCCATGACAAACGTCCACATCTCGTCAAACGATGTATCGTTGGGTTCTCCGTTCCCATCGAGCAGGGAAAAGTATTGCGGAACCATAGCCGGCCTTTCGACATCGTCAACGTGCATATCGCTGCTCATCTCCTCATTTCCGGTATTCGGCCCATTGTCGCTTGAAGCATATTCCTCGTCTTCAATGCTTCCCCCACTGACGTCCATGCTGCTTCTTCCGTCACTAGAGGACATGCTCATGGAACTTCCGTGACCTTCCTGATCACTGATGTCCATCTCGCTATGAACCTCGCTCCTGTGCCCCTCGCTCCCACGCTCGCCTCTGATCATAAAGGCATCATCCGAACTTGGATCTGCCGCGATGCTATCAGTGTCGGAAGAAATGGGAGTATTGGGTTCACGCCACATTGGATCTTCGTTTTGGGTATGCCCCGACACCTGATCGACGTGATACGGAACCCAGGTTCCCCATTCGCCAACACAGGATACCGCGATAATGGTCGTGATCTTGCTATTGCTGGCGCAAGCAGACTTGACATACGACTTGACTTGATCTTGCATTGCAAACACCCTTTTCACAACGAATTCGAGGCCTTCTTTCTCCCGAGACTCAGGAGGAAATGCTTTGATTTCAAGCACGAAAATGACGTCTCTCCATATGACGTGTAGGAAAGAAGAGCCTATATGCAAGGCCACTCCAGAGAGCTGCAAGACATTGTCGGGATATTGCCTGCGTGTCTTCACCTCCCCGTCATTTGATGTTATTATCCTTGTGAACTCCTTCTGAGGGTTAGTATTAACCCTGTGCTTATGATTTGCAGCGACAATCATCCGCCGCATTGCCCTGTCCCATGGACCATACCAAGGAGCCTCCAATCGCTCTTTCATTGTATCTTGTACGAGCCGAGGGAAAATCATGCGGTATTCCCGCAAAGATTTCTCTGCCAGGTTCGCAGTTGGCACAGTGTGTGGTGCAGCCATATTCCGTCTGATCTGATCTTTCCATTTCAGCAAGATGAATATTATTCCTAGACATTGGACAGGTAGGTACTCGCCTCCAGACGCAAGTCTTTGACTTCTTTAGATGCGGGTTTGTGCCAGAGACGCAGGAAGTCGAGGGCCTTTTATACACCGCATAGTATTACCATGATTCCTACATATCTTCTGAAACTCATTATGGATGAAGGAGCCGATACACAAGCACCAGCGGGCAGCTCGGGTTCCATTGCGAAGGTTTCATTAGCAGTCTCGCATCATTCAGTGTAACGTGTGGAATACAAATGAATGATGTGTTACTGAGTACCGCAACAAGGCATGACAAGCACATCGAGTATGTGCCACGACGCTATCAAAGACGGTTCTTGAACCGTGATAGACCTGAAACATGGAGAGGCGTAGCGGATGGCCTTCTCGCACATAGGACTGCTATATATACTGGAGTTTGGCCGTATCTTGGGCAACGTAACGCATTCAACTTCACCACCGACATACCAGCCCTGCCATCGGTAAGGCTTTCCGAGAAGCCATTGGTTCGATGACGTAATGATTGATGTCTTCAACGCGCGTCAGATATTTATCGAGAACCGAGTCTGAAATTTGATCACCCAGTGTTCGTGCAATACTACGAGTACGATACCGATGCCCAAAGTGAGTCAATCGAAAGCAGGCCTCAGGTGGCACTGATGGGACCACCTTAATGACAGGAGCCTGAGCGAACACTAGAAGAGGTGCAAGCGGACGTGAAGAAGTCCGTTGATGAGGCTCATGCAAGTCTCAAGGCATCGTTTCCGAGGTTGCCAAAGCGTCGGACATTCACTCTGGTGTACGGATATCCAGTAACTGCAAGCTGGATTGTCGAAACAGCGAAAAATACTGGTGAAACGTCCGATAACTTCCACGTCGCTGCAACGCATGTCTTGACCAGACTTCGGCGAAAGTCGGGTATCAAGTTCTTGGCTTTGTGCATGCCATACGTAGACGCGGACCCGCCCGACACAGAGCAATGGTTCCTGACAATAGGAACCGACGAACACATTGATATCAAGAACCGCTGGCCACCGTGTTTTGCGATAGAACGGGTGCGGAGATTGTTGAAGGCTGATGGACCCCCGGTTTGGGTCTGCCATGCTGGGGATTGGACCTGTCCGTGATCTCCATAACTCGTAATATGATAGAAGTGTGTCTCAAATCGTATTCTGGAGAGTGTCGTGTGGTCAATGGTCATCTGTGTCGCACTTGAAAACCTGAATGATCGCAAGCCGTGTAACACACCAATAGTCACTACTGGATAGCTCTCGAAGCAATCTTAGTAATTTCTTTTGCACGCTGTGACAGCTGCGCTGTCCTATTTGGAAGAGCTTCGAGTCACTCTCGACTCGGAGTCAGTGAACTTGAGAACAGCTGCTATTGTTATTACTATTGACCCGGCGACTTCAGGCTGGTCTCTCCAAAACAGCTTTCAACGCAGCATCGGCTTGAACAACCACTGCTGTTTTCTTGTATAGCTCTGTATCGCGTCCCATTGACTTGGATAGCATGACTTTGCTGGCACAG
>NW_006920411.1:139523-142390 GCF_000344685.1 Gloeophyllum trabeum ATCC 11539 | reverse complement strand
GTTAGTGGATGACACGCCTGGTATAGGGAGTCTCAGGGCATATCCGTACCCTTACCCGCGCTCAACCAGTGTCGACGGGTCGAGTACGGGTATGGGTTGGGTCACCGGTTTCGGGTCCGATAGTACGTTTGGCGGCGCGTTTTCGAGACACAGCGGGGCACGGGTACGTCGGGGCGCCACCCGCACCCACTGGTGCCCATACCCGCGACGCGCACGGGCTCATCGAGAATATCTTTGGGTCTCACGGCTGACCTCTCCTGCACAAATGGCTTTGTAAGGTCTATTTCTGCATGAATTCCTATCAAGACATCGACACGACACAGGTACCTCGGCGACCGCTTGTTTTATGGCGAAACAGATCCCATCGGGTTTTTGCACATGGTCTCCTTTTTCTTGCCTGCCCACTGTGTGATATAAGGCAGTGATTATACTACTTTTACAGAACAAGAAAGGTTGCTCCATCTGCGTATCACGGATAGCTCACTCGTGTTTCTTCATGAAACTCCATTTCATACAGCGACAAGTTGTGGTCTGCATATTCGGATGAAATGCATGAGACTTGTATAAAGCCCGGCGTCCGTCCTGGCTCTCAGTCCAGGAAAAAATTCATCATCAGCTGCAACTTATAGGAGTGAGGTATGTCGCTCTCGAGTCTCAAGTCCTCAGCATGAGCAAACTTCCCACTCAAGGCGCTCTAGAGTTATGTCTGAAAAACACTGCCTAGAAGCAATCGACATCGCTCTAGATGCAGCGAGGAAGAAGAGATACAATACACTACAGAGCGAGTCCCCGTGGTATGAGCCATGGAACGAAGTCCTGTGCTTCTTAGGGACCAACGCCAGTACCAAGTTCACACTCAGATGGGAGCCATCCGCCCCTATTGCGGGGGTGGGGCAGGTACAAAGGATGCATCCAAAGGCTACCGCTCTGCTTGCGAAACCAACTGGGACTGTAACGGAGGTCACCTTGCATGTTCATTATGATCTTCGTCCGCAATACCCGCTCTGCGCTCTGCGACGTGCCTCCGAGGACCCATACAGAAGCAATGACAAGAACCTCACCAAAGGGCGCGCAACAGACGAGAAACGGGAGAAGACAAAGCAGCCCGACTCCGTGATCATCATCTGGTGCTGGGTGGTGGATTCAAATGGGACGGAAATACAATGCACCCGATTAACCGCTCTCACAGTCGAAAACAAGCGACTGAAGGATTTCTACAGACTATCTGATGATGAAGCCGACAAGAGGGCATTGAAGACGATAGAAGAGACGCTCACGCGACAGATGCCTTATCAGGCCAAATACGCCTTTAATTCCGACCCCTCCCTGGATTTCATCCATTCAATCGGGGCTGCGGCTGATCGCTGGCGATTGTTCAAGTACAACAGAATAGGCTTCAATGACCCATTTCCTTGTCGCATTGATCGCGATTCGGCATTGACTGATGAAGATGTGTATGAGGGTGTCGTAATCGAACGGATGGATCTACTGGACAGACAAGTGCGGCGGATGAGGGGCGAAGACAGTTTGGACAAGGATTTGAAGGGAGTCATGGATACGATAGTCTTACCTGCTATACTGGAAGTGCTGAAGGAGAGGGTACTGGAGAAGCTAGGTGCCGGTGAGTGGAGTCGCAACGAGGATTGGAAGCTTCAAGACATCACAGAGCGATGAGCCTGGAGCGCGTGAATTGTTATGGATACTTGTAGCATATTTACTGCGATGATCAGAGAGCATCCCAATCACGATTAAGAGCAGGAGTTACATTGGAAGAACAGTCGACCTCTGGATGTTACACAAAATTGTAGTGCAAAGTTATACATATTTGCTACGATTTCAACGTGGTCGAGGGCGCCACTTCGTGAATGTTTGAGTCACAAAATGCGAGCATATGTTCCTGTGCGGGAGCTGCAGTTCCGAGTCCTGTTCCTAGTTCTCGAGGAAATGACACAGGGTCATTTAGGCAGAAGGCAATGAAGGATACAAGAGAAGCAAGACGAGGTAGGACACAAAGGTCCGAGGGTCTGATAGCTTACAGCGAGTTTCATAAATATGCGGAATCGCCGCAACTTTTCTTTTGCGCACCTTGCACGAGGCCGGTCTCCTGAATGCCTTCAATGTCTATACGATCTTTATCCACTGATGTCATTAATCCCTCCCGATGACAGGGAAACGCCCAAGACCGCCTGAAGACTTGTAGTCCGAGACAACCGCGGGACGTATGATACGTCTCCCTGCCCCTTCAGGCAATTCCTCGCCCTAATCGGGCAACACTATGTCAACACGTGAAGCCATTTCACGCTTTGACCATCGCCGAAGCCTGTTCTACTTAGTCAGACCTCAAGAGCAAAATTGAAGCGATTCCGCATATTTATGAAACTCGCTGTAACGCATGATCCGACAAGTCCGTGTCCATCCGTGCCCGGGACATCTCGATTCCTGGAGTATATAGTCAAAGTAAATATATATATATATATATATATATATATATTGGTGTAACCTGCCACTCTCTAAAATCATCTACAGTACGGACGTGTCAATAATGAGGTTCGGAGAAGATAGTACAGCCGTAGGCTCCAGTAATCTGTCTCACGGACAAGACCATCTATCGACCTTGGGCCGCCACCTGCTCTTTCACCATCCGCCTCGCCCTGTCTATCTCAAAGCAAGGCGGTCAGCGAAATTTAATGTCGACGTGTTCGTAGGTGCCGAATGTCGCGAGCCGGTCCTCCGAGTTTGAAGGGTAAGCGTCTATATCTGCTACACAGAAGCACAATGCCCTGATACCTGATCTGACAGGCAGGATGTATTTGACGTGAGCATCAGCCTCAACAAAATTGTTGGACTTATTGTAGCTCTTGTTGGCG
>NW_006920411.1:121016-138663 GCF_000344685.1 Gloeophyllum trabeum ATCC 11539 | reverse complement strand
GCTCTTGTTGGCGCCGCCCCTGAGTCCGTCTTGGGCAATACGACCCCTCGAAAAGACAATCCCACCGGCTTGCTGACTAAGACAAGTCAGCACTGTTGGATGTATAACCCCTTGTGGCTGCACAGGCGTCTGCTGTGTGGCCTAGCGGGTCTGCGTTGCGGCTGTGGCTCGTGGATCTGGGTTCAAATCCTTACGACTGTGTTTTTTCTTGGTTTGTACCAATGTTCTACCTACTTCCTGTATATTTTTTCTTCGCACTGCGGAGGGGTGGTTAGGAAGTTTGGGTTTGGGTAGGTTAGGGTAAGTGGGGGGTCCGGGGGGGAACCCCCCGATTGGTTAAGGTTCGGGTTAGGGTGAGTTGGTTAGGATATCGATAAAGGGGGGGTCCGGGGGGAACACCCCGGGTTGGTTAAGGTCTGGGTTTTCATATAAAATATGCTCTGGGAGTGATTTGATATGCTACCCTGACCTTAGGACTGTCTCCTAGCGTCGGGAACAGTGACAGCCACGGCGCTTGCCATATTTGTAGTGCTTTGTCAGCTTATTTGTGGGATTGTTATTTCGAGGGGTCGTATTGTGCAAGTTCCTGAGTCCCAGTGGAAATCGACAATATTTTCGTATTTTTAGATACTTTAAATATATTTGCATATGTGTACCTGTATATTTTGGAGGCCACAGACTGCTGAATGACACTTGCATGACACTCCCTCGACCTACTCTACCTGCATCAGGTGTGCGTCGTACAGGAACGCGATGCTGTCGAGTCACTCGAGTGCATCGCGTGAGCGCATGCCTCGCGTGCCGCCTGCGTGAGCGCGTCGGCCGCGTCGGATTGAATCGGGGACTCTACCGCGTTCAAGTTGTTGGTGTATATTCAGCTGCAGTGATCGCGGTATGACATCACTTGCCGCTCTCGCGCGATCCATAAACTCGTCGCCTTGCAGTAAAACATTTGCACACACACTCCTCTTAACCGCAAGGTATCCCCTTTGCACTCTGAATTATTAACCAATATGACTTGTCTGTCTTAGGCGGTATTCTCAAGGCAGGGGGCACGTTGCGGAACACACAAGAATGTAGAGATATAGTGAGTAATTGTTAGTTGCATTACAAAATTTTAATATTCTGACTTTAATCTCAACGCAGGAGGCGATCATGAGAACAGGTTGAATAGGTATGTCCCCATATGGAACAGGAGACAGGTCGCACAGGCAAACCGGAATATGTGCGCATTGGGGGGGGGGGTAGAGATGGTGGAAGTGGGCATTGGATACGAGAGGTGCGAAGTGGGCGGGATGTGCGATTGCCGGGGGACCGGCAGAACAGATGGGTGAGGTGCGGGTCAGAACGACACAACAGAAAAGGTAGAAAATTACAAAATTACAGTAATATGTGTAAATACAATGGGATGGGCATGCGAGGGGGCAATATATGAGAACACATGTGAATATTGTTAGGAAGCGATGTCCTAACTAGTCATCTTGAGATAACTGGGCCACATGCCAACAGTGATGTCGTCACTACCTCAGTAAGCATACTGAAAGGTAGGTCTGACTGGGCCAATGCCAATGGTCAAGTCAAGAGTCCAGGTAATCACTGTATTCAACAGGAGGTTGAACTAAGGAATACATGGGTTTTCCTACAGTATATATAGTAACTGGTATAGGGGTTAATACCCAAAGAAGAGAACAATAAGAAAGGACACGTAAGCTATCCTGTGAGAAATGAGAAATACAAGGGCGCCCATTGGTAGAAGGTGAGTCAAGAGAGATAACGTGTGAAAAGATATAGCGTCCATGGGAGGTTCTACTCAGAGAAAGGTACTGTCCAAGAGCAATGCTCGGAATGGAAATAGAATGAGATAAGCATGGGAAAATCATAACAAATATCTGTAAAAGTACAAGAATATCCTACCGCTCACTCCTGATACCGGGGAAGCCCATATACGCGGCCCACCACGACTGTATATCCTCCTGATTTTGCAGCTATTTCCGATGTATTTAGATCTATTACCAACCTATGCCACGCCAGCTGTGATAGCGGCACAAATCATTAGAACATAAATCCATGTATTTAAAGTGCCACTTACTACATTCCCCTGTATTTAGAGCTATTGTTCTACCTGGTATATAGAGGAACATATCTAAAAACACGAGAATATTGTCAATTTCCACTGGGGTCGAAGCACGAACCAGAAGGTTTATTTCCGGACGATCTCAAGAAGCAAGGCAAAGGCGCCTCTCACGCCATAGCCGACCGCGACTTTGTGTCCCAAATGCGGACGCCATATGAAGATCGCATATTCAGGTAAGGTTAGGGCTTATCAGGACACGCACACCCCTCTTCCTATCGCCTCCTCAGCGACGTTTACCCACAAGAACTATCATTACAACACGGATATTTATACACTTCGTGCTAATATTACAAACGCCCACCGCTCTCCTTTCGCCCCCTAACCCACCACAACACTCACTTCTCCTTCTGCCCAGCAACCACCCCGACGTTACTAAAATCCCCCGACGCGCTTTCCGCATTCCTATCCGTCCCCGGCGTGCGCTTCTGCTTTTCCGCGCCGACCGTCACGCTCCCCTTCTGGGCGCGCGTCTCGCCGAAGCGGCTCCCCGCCAGCTTCGCCTGCTCGTACTCCGCGGGCCCGCCCGTGTCGAGACCAAGGTGCGCGTCCTTTTGCTTCTGAGTGCGCCCCGCGGTGTGCGGGTCTGTGCGGCCGGAGGCGTAGGTGGGGAGAGAGGTGTGGAGGGTAAAGGAGAAGGGGCGTTTGCCTTCCCATTGGAGGGGACGGGGGGCGGAGGTAGCGGCTTGCGTGGTGTGTTTGAGTGCGGAGGTCAAGGAGGGGCGGGAGGAATTGTTAGGGGTGGTGGTCGCGCCCTCCCAGTGGGCAGAGACAGTACTCCCCGGCGAAGGTGAGCCCTTTACGTCGTCAGGCATGTACTTCGACCCGCCGTTCGCGGAGGCGCTCGCCCCGCCAATTTGCTCGACGAACCCGATATGCTCCTTGTTTCCCGAGCCCATACCGGTAGGTTTGAGTTGTGGCTGCGTGTGCGAGGACGCGGCGTCCATCGGGTGTCCTGCGTCCCGCGCCTTCATTCCGTCGCCGACGTGGTCCGACAGCACGTCCTGCGGCGACTCGTTCCCCTCCGGATCCGCCGCGTGCCCCTGCGACACCGACGGGTCCCGCCCGCCCCTCGTCACCATCTTCGCGCTATGCATCCCGCTCCCACCATGTATGGCAGCACTCCCATGAAACCCCCGTTTACCCCCCATATACCCAACACTCGAGAAATTGTCCGCGCTCACGCTCGCGCCGCCGACCTGCTCGACGAAGCCCACGCCCTCCCTGTTGCCCCCGCCGCGCCCGAAGCTGCGCGGCCTGTACTGCGGCGCGGGCGATGCCGCGTTGAGGTGGTGGTCGTTCGCGTCGTTGCGCGCGCAGAGCCCCGCCGCGACGTGGACGCTCTGCACGGACTGTGGCGCGTGGTTCTGAGGCGAGGTGGCGTGCCCCTGGGAGACTGCGCGGTCGAGCCCGCTCGAGGTGCGTGTGGTAAAGTGCAGCGTGGGCGTGGTGTGGAGAGTCCGGATGGCAGAGGGTGTGTTTCGGAAGATATGGATTGACCGCATTTTGCTGCGATTATTGGGATTTATTGACAATTAATTCAGGAGATCTAGCGAGTTGAAAAGTGAGTCGAGATGGTGGCACTGAAAATGGGGGACCTGGATGGGCCAGGGATGCTTATGACATTACCGTCGACGCATTGGCTGACCTGGGATGGCGTTCCGCGAGCGCGTGTGACGTCATGCTTGTCTTCTTCGAAGAAGCGTTGACTTACCATTTTCGGATGACATTACGCTTCTGTGTGTTGACAGTTCAGTATACAATCGTAGGTTTTCCTAACGATATGGGACTTGAAAATTGTTACTGTGGCTCACCTTCTACTTTAATCATTTGGTTCACGTTGAGTTTGCAGGTAATGCCCATAGGCCTGAATTCTCGCCACAATTCCGTCCTCTCCTCTTCCTCATTTGCCTTTCCTCTTGCTCGGAAGCTCAACAAAGCAAATGATGTCTCTGGCGGAGTGTTATCCTCTATTGGTTTGGTCAACTCCCCTTTCCTCTCCACTCACGCTCAATTCGACTGCGGCCGTCCATCGCAAGTTGATGGACAAAAGATCTCTTCGCCCTCGCTGCTCCTCTCTCCGTTCTCCATATCTTCGTCCCTTTGTCACCGTGGTCACTTCCACGTCTCGGGCCCTTTTATATGCCGAACTATGGGGACGCTCATGCCGCCGCCTCCTTGATGATCATCTCATTAGCCCTGTCACTCGAAGCTGGGGCTTGATGCATCGCAGTATTCAAAGGCTGCCTCATACGTCCCCGGGTCTCTCTCCTAGTGCACGTGCCGTCTCCTTTGGTATATGGATCCCCTTCTTATTCCTCGATTCATGTGTCTAGCCTTTTCAGTGCCTTCGTCGCGAGTTATGGCCCATTCAGTTTATCCCCCCCGTCCTCCACGAGCGTCAACAGAACTGTCTCATTCGGCCTACATTCCGTGACCTGCGTGCTACTCACTGCCTCTCACCGCACCTCCGCGACAGCACGACTCTTATCCTGCGACGCCTTTTCCAGGCTGGTGACGTCGTTCAGCCATATTATCTTCACAAGATGCTATGTTCCGATATTCTGTTGTAGCACCTCTCACAGATGTTGCACAGATTTGGCTTGAGCGACGAAAGACTACAGGAGAAATTTGCTGGAGCGCGTAACGAAGAGAGCAGCGCGTTGAGTCAAAAGATCGACTGTAGACTCCGGCGGATGTGCGGCACCGCCAGATTATGGCGAATATAATATGGGGGCATGCTTGGGAGGGCTGGGGGGAACCTTTGGTAGCCCGTCAGTTGACTCTCTTCATCACAACATTATAATCTTTAATCGAATCAAAGCAGAGGCTCCGACCAACTTCGTCGATGCCAGACTCGAACGCTAAACAATACTGGACACCTTTCTCGCCGCAAGAGCGGCATGCGTAAGCTATACTAGCTTGCGCATTGGATATTTTGCGGACTTAATACAATAACCAGTCTACATGTCAATACCGAATTTACAGATGAATGGACTTGGATGCGGCGTATTATTCCCCGTTGACGGCCTTGTCTAGGGGCGGAGACCGTGGAGCACCCACTATACCTCTCCGTGATTTCAGAACAGGCTTCTGTTCACTGCCTTGAGTTCCCTGCAGGCGGCAGCGAAGGCACCATCGTCTGGTGTATCGTCTGAGAGGAGAAGTGTATTGAAATGGATTTCTGGTTGGATGTTTGCGCCACCCGCATTATTAAGTTTTCCCCTAGCCTCCAGGATTTCGGAGTCGGAAGATTCATCCGAAGAATATCGATATGTTTCGTCTTCATTGTCGGACGGTGGGGTGAGAGTGGCTTTGTTGAAGATATTGTAGGTCCAGTATTCGCCAATGCAATAGAAGGCAAGCACTGCGTGAGCCCCCGGTCCGTTGACATCGGAAGCGAACCTGACTTGATCTTCAACCTGACCCTTCATTGCCATGTAAGCCTCCTTGACTTTCACAGGCGTGTTATATGCTGGAGGGAGAGCTTTATTCTCCATCACAAAGACCAATGTCTCGTTTCTATAATCCAATTCTCCTTTGTCGGTGGTAATGGGCTTGCGAACTGTGCCGCCAAAGTCCGTGATCTTCATCTTCCTGACTAGCTTGCCGTCGTTCGTACGCACAGTCCTCACGAGAGCATGCTGTGGAGTGACGATGGCATACGCCTTGTCTCCGGCGTCCAGGAGCATCTTCCTCAGTGCATCGTAATATGGTCCATACCATGGATGCTCTACGGAACTTTCACGGCAGGAATATACGGCCGCCTTGAGGTTCTCCGCATAGAGAGATAAGAAACTGTTGTCTAACGCGTCCATGTCCATGCCAGTAGGCAAAGTCGGGAAGTTTCTTCCGTGGCTGAAGTCGAGAGATTCAATAACCAACGTCCTTGAGAAATGGACGCTCGGGGCTCAGGCTCATCTATACGATGGTATCCAATGCATATACTGTTGGGGATCGACCCAGCCCGGGTGTGTCTTATATACCATAAGTCTGATTTACTCTCTATAGCACAGATTCGTGGGCTTCACGGGCATAAGAGACCATCTGAAGTGGCGTCATGAAACATGTATGTGGAAAAACACCCCGGTGATCAGGGGGTTTCACTAGATGTCGGGTGTCAGGAGTTGTTACAGCTGTTTACAAATCGATGGGCCTACCCAGAAGAAAATCTGGATAGGAATATCCGTGTTGCGACTTCCAGAAGGTCTCACCGGAACCATAAAGGGTCCCAAAGCCAAATCGATTTCAACTTCAGCTCATACCCGACGTTTGGGGGACCTTCTCACACCAAAGATGGCAAGCTTCTGCTGTCCTACTTTTCGTTGTGGTAGGCCCATCGATTTGAAAACAGCTGTAATGTGCAACAGAACAATGATATATGGTCCGGCAAGGAGAACAGACCCAGATTGATACCCAATGGACAAGTCATTGTGCACCCCAGGGGCCGCACCTGTTACGAGCTCTCCTCTGATGTCAATGCGGCAGTTGCCGGCGACGCGACTGCATATAAACTGAGGCGAGAGCGAACGCACTCCATCATAACGCTCAGAACACACTCAAATGACTCAGAATCCCATGGAGAATTCACAGGTGAGGCGGATCCATCACGCTTCATATTGTTCACGATATTGAACTTCGACTTCGACTTTTGCGAACAAGATGATCATGACTGACCTTGGCATAAAGATCACTCCTATCGATGAGGAGCTGTTCACGGTATGCACTTCGTGTTTGCTCCGTTGTAATTATAATGATATTATCTGCAGCATGAGAATATAAAGAAAGAACGAGAGCGAGCCTTGAATTTCGCTCTGCAGAGCTATGACCCATCCAAGAGAATCCAAGGAAGGACCCCGTGCTATGGCTATCACGCTGGCCCCGACTGGATCCTCAAACGTGCCGCCAAGGCCTGCAATAATGGACAGCCACTTGCTGAGACACAGCTTGATAGTGCAGCGATGGGTATCCTCGAGTTCATCCGGACGAACACCGGCATTAAGGGCCTATATTGGACTGGGTATTACACCGAGGACTCCGACGGCATCCCCACAACATTTCTCGCGATATTCGATCGCGATCGGGTCGATAAAACCATCAAAGTGTGCCCTCCTATGTTTTGTTTGATGAGGATCAAAGAGCTTCTCAAGGAAGACCATTACCCAGTATGGGAGTATATGGTCAATTCTCTCTAGAGCGTGGCGTAGAAACACCAGTACCGAGCTTACTTGTGACTCCCGAACACCTGGAGGCGTTGTCATACCTCTGAATATATTACGCAGTGATTTCTCCGTGTGTTGTAACGTGAGCACCTAGCTGGACTTGTAGTGGAATAAATGACGGTGAATTACTGCTTTTGATGGAATGCCAATGACCCCACCAGTCTTTGAGTGAATAATGCCCGAGGAATTACACTCAATCAAGTCAATTATGATCTGGCTTGTCTAGGTCTTTGCGTCCTCGAGCCATATTTTGGTCTTGTTAATCTATTCTGGCCGGCTGCACTACCAAAGCTCTGAAGAGCGAATGTCAATAAGGGGAAAGGTGGCCTCGTACGAATGGCCGATTAATGTGCATTGTTCTGCAACTCTGGCTTATCATTTTTGGCGGCTACACGTTGATTGCAAGCCAGAAGCCCATGTGACATTTGTGAGGGTGAGTATGATACTGAGCACGGAATCAGGAACATTATGCCTCTCCACTCTCACTGGGCGGAAGCAGCATGTAATTGCTCAATTTATATACATATCACCTGCCTGCGTACTGAACATGGATTACATGGAGTTACATAGTCACCCGTGGCGCCCAGAGTGTCGACTGACGCATTATCACCCAAGCCTGATATAAAAGATCGATGAGGAACTTCTCATCTCTGACCAGGAATGCTGGCGGATGGCTTCCATCAATATCAAAGCGGGTAACGACAACGAACTCATTCATCAGCTCGTCCGTAATTTGTTCGGAGATGGAAAGAGCATTCCTGTTGATACTTTCCAAGCGGAATCCACAGAGACGCCAGAATTGTCCGATGGCGACCACCGCAGGACAGACTTGCAAGGCGTGGTCGAAGGCAAACGCGTACCGAGCTTGGTATTTCACCTGGTCCGCGAGAAGGCTCTCTATAATTGGGAAAGCCAGCGCTGCCAGTCTGTCGTAATCTTTGTCGTCGGCGCCATGGGCAGCCTTGATCTCCAGAAGCCCGCGAACATGGGGTATATATTTCAGGACCCCGTTTACTTTCGCTTTCTCATATGACAGCATAACTCCGTCAGGTTGCTTGCGCTGGTCTCTCGGGCGCTTGCCCCGGCTGTCCGGAGGAGGAAGACTTTTGTGGGCAAGACGTGCGGGGATCAAAGGGTATTGTGGGTGTATGACGGCGTCTCCTCCGACAACGTGTGCCAACGCTTCCATCCACGGCCCGTAGAGGGGATACTCCAACTTCTTCCTCTGGGCCGATTTGACGGCAGCTATAACACATCGTTCAAGTTCTGCCTGTGTCATGAGTGTAGATCTGTGAAATGAAAAGACTCAGAGAGAGACTCAGACATGAGAAAGGATACACCCACCTGCTGGATATCGTTCACTAGCACTGTTCTGTGTGTTCAGACTGTCAGGCCCGTAATATATATGTCCAAGGACGCGACATACTCAGCAGGCAGATAAAACGCGCTCTTCTCCCGTTATGAAAGCACAAGGGCGATTTGACATCTCTTTCCAACTTGAATAAACAAAGGGCTATTGCGCAGCCAAGAGAATCATTGACTCGAAATGCTCGCATGGTATTGCCCCTGTATCATTAGTCTGATGACGGCATTGTAGTATGATGACTGAACCAACCGAGTATGGTAAGTGTTGTTCGATTAGACGCAGGACTACAAACATACTGTGTCAGTATGGACCATGATACGTGATAGAGAAGTGCCGAACAAATCATTCCGATATTACACGAGTCGCATAAGAGCACTTCAATGAAGGGTGTTATATTGACCGACAACACCGTAAAGACACACCGTAATGCCCGATGCGCCACAGCAAAGCCTGCAAAACATCACGGAGTGTGGTATCCGCCAGAATGCATTGATTGTATGACATAAGGAACAAGAAGTGTTGCGACTCTCAAATGGAATGCCACTCGGTAGGAGCACCTTGAAATGCAGACATAGATGTAATGGGTGTCGTCCGGATATAAAGAAAGCGAGCAGCGTTGTATATAATAAGTCACGATAATGGGGACGGATCAAGCAACGAGCAGTCAATAGTTACTAGATGGTCACCAGTATCTATCATAACTTCTCCCTGATTGGCGCACTCTAGGCTCCGAGTCTGCCACGAGACCTTCGCCTTGCTAGCAGCAGCATCGAGCTACCCAAAAGCTCCCCGCCTTCAGATAATTGGCATCTCCTGCGCATCTCTAGTGATGCCGCGGTCCGGCTCGGTCCGGTTCTTGGCCCAAATTTCCGGACCTGGGACCGGACCCAAGGTCCGGTTCGGGTAAATGTCCGGACCGTGAACCTCAAAGAACCCGAAATGGCGGAAACGGCGTTGGGTCCGGTCAGGTTCGGGTTTGAACCCTTCAAAATTACCATATCTAGGTACGGTTCGGGCATTGTGGCTCGGAACAACCTGAAGGCTTCGCCGTAAAAGGCCAGGAGCACAAGGTTTGTAGACTGCGCCGTGCACTCTACGGACTTAAGCAAGCGGGGCTTGCCTGGTGGCGCACACTTGCTGAGTCTCTGGAGAAATTAGGCTGCAAATGTCTAACCACTGATGCTGGCATCTTCTTATTTAAAGAGAAAGATGGCCGCATGGTAATTATTGTTGTCTATGTTGACGATGCCTTGTTCTTTGGCAAGGACAAGTCTCTCGTGACAGATGTTAAGTCACGATTTATGAAGAAGTGGGAATGCAGGGGCCTTGGTGATGTCAAGGAATTCCTATGCATGTGCATTACAAGGCAAGGCCGAGAAATCCATATCGATCAGATTGCCTACCTTGATAAGGTGCTGCAGCACTGTGGCATGCAGAATGCAAAATCTGTGCCAACTCCTCTCCCTGCAGGCTATAGACCTGAGCCTAACAATGGCCCAGTCAACCCTACTCTTCGTAGCTGGTTCCAAACTGTGATCGGTTCCTTGCTCTACATTATGCTTGGAACTTGACCAGACATCAGCTATGCAGTGACCCAGTTAGCGCAATTTGCTGCTAATCCATCGCAAGCCCATTTAGATAAAGCACTGTATATCTGCAGCTATCTAATTCGGACTCGGAATTACACGCTAGCTCTTGATGGTGCTAGTGGACTTGGTATTACTGCATGCACCGATTCAGACTGGGCATCAGATCCCAGTACCAGGAAGTCCCAAACCGGCAACTGATGAAGAGTTATGGAGGCAGCAGCACGCATAGTGCGCCCTACACAACTCACCTGTATTGGTTGGATGCCAATGGCATATTCAGTTGGTGTTATGATTTTCCCATGCTTATCTCATTCCATTTCCATTCCAAGCATTGCTATTGGACAGTACCTTTCTCTGAGTAGACCTTCCCATGGACGCTATCTTCTTCTCACACGTTATCTCCCTTGACTCACCTTCTACCAATGGGCGCCCTTGTATTTCTCATTTCTCTGAGTTACGTTCTCACAGGATGGCTTACGCGTCCCTTCTTATTGTTCTCTTCTTTGGGTATTAACCCCTATACCAGTTACTAGATATACTGTAGGAAAACCCATGTATTCCTTAGTTCAACCTCCTGTTGAATACAGCGATTACCTGGACTCTTGACTTGACCGTTGGCATTGGCCCGGCCAGACCTACCTTTCAGTACGCTTACTGAGGTAGTGACGACATAACTGTTGGCTCGTGGCCCAGTTATCTCAAGATGACTAGTTAGGACATCGCTTCCTAACAGTTGGCAGTCAACAGCGCAGAAGACTGTTGCGCTATCCTCCACTGAAGCCGAGTACATGGCACTCAGTGATTGTAGCCGCCAATGTGTATGGGTTAGACAACTCTGTGAAGAGTTAGGCTACCAACTCGGCCCAATTCCTATTTGCAGTGACAACCAAGGATCTATATTCCTTGCATCTGATCCAGTCACCGAGCAAAGGTCTGAACATATCAACATTTGCTATCACCATATTAGGGAAGTCATCGAGCAGAAGAAAGTTGAAGTATTCTACATCGATGGCGAAAATAACCCTGCCGACATGTTCACTAAGAACTTAGGACATGTCAAGTTCTTGCGCTTCAGAGCGCAACTCGGACTTAGGTTCTACGAGTAAATCTAAGTCAGCCCAATGCTTGCGTGCACGATTATCCACGGCACTTAGCGAGGGGGAGTGTTGAATTAGGCACTGACGTAGCTGCCAGGTTCTACAACATACCAGAATGTAGCAGAACCCTCTGGAATATTCTGGTAGATCCCATTATTGTACAATGGC
The DNA here is from genome assembly GCF_000344685.1 of Gloeophyllum trabeum ATCC 11539. NCBI lineage: Eukaryota > Fungi > Basidiomycota > Agaricomycetes > Gloeophyllales > Gloeophyllaceae > Gloeophyllum > Gloeophyllum trabeum. The sequence goes on along the minus strand of NW_006920411.1, from coordinate 127,090 downwards.
ATGAAGCTCATGTGGGTCAGTGACATCATAGGTGGAGCTCAGTAGGATTATAGATATTCCACATAGCTTAGTCAGCCTATGGGCCACTGTGTAGATAAACCCTGCAGCTCTGCTGCCTAATGACAAGGGTCATTTATACAAGCTTTACCAGTAGCTACAGCATCCAACCAATACAGGTGAGTTGTGTAGGGCGCACTGTGCGTGCTGCTGCCTCCATAACTCTTCATCACTATACTGTAAGTACTGTCACCTTATGTGGCTCGATTCAGGTGAACGGCACACTATCGCACAATATGGCCATATCTGCCATCATGGTCCTCACTCCCCATACGGATGATGGTGGGAATACTCCAGACTCTGAGTGTACACGCATCCCAACTGAAGTCAATCTAGCCAAAGGATATCGATAATCAAATCAGCCAAGGGGTGTATCCTAGGTAGGACCTACCCAAGCGCATCCTACGAATATCTGCCGCATACGGCTACCCACAACCGACCAGATCCGCCACTTTCCCAGGTCATGATCATACTCTCAACGACGCCACAGCAAGCGCGATCACGTAATCGCTGAGTTCTCAGATATCTGCAGACGCAACTCCTGATATTATCAGCATCATACGAACCAATAACATGCCTGAGGTTAGTGTTCATTCCTTTGGCACGCCTCGTATCCTTGACGCAATCGTGATCATTAGCAGGAGACCGAGCGTACGCCGGAAGAAATTAATATTCAGGCGGACATCATGCGATCCATCGAAATTGCTCGTGAAAGTCTCAAGCAGTATCCGGTACCGCGCAGCCGAGGGCCGTATACGATGGTCTACGGATACCCAGTCACCGCAGACTGGATTATGAAAGCTGCCAGGAACACCGGCAACAAGTCCGACAATTTCATCGATGCCGTGGCTCACGTCGAACACATACTGTGTGCGAAATCTGGGATCCCGACCGTGTGCCTGTGCGCACCGGGAATCAACGCGTATCCTTCAAACTCAGAGGATTGGCTCGTGACCATAGGCACCCATCACCACATTGATATCAAAGGACGCTGGCCGCCGTGCTTTGCAATAGACAGGGTGCGGAGGATGGTGAGAGCGGAGGGCCCTCCGGTTTGGCGGCGCAAGGTCGGTAAATGGTCCTGCCCGTGATACAGATTACTACAGCTACGATTGTGTCTTCCCCACTTCACGTTAATTTGAGAGTGTGCCGGGTATATCAATATATTTGTTCGAGTTGGTAAAGTACGAAGCGATGTTAATAGGATCCTGGGCAGCCACGGGATGAGTGCATGAGTGTCGATGGTGGTCACAAGTTTTCTGACCATCTTTCTGCTCTATGAGTATCACACTTGAGCATAAATTGGAACTGCAGTGGCTGAGAGCCGCCCAGCGCATATAATTATTCCATCAATTTTGTATGGTAGATAGTATGATAATATACCACCTGGATGCTATAGAAGCGTGTCCTGATTATTTTCTTATTGCTTGAAGTGGGATTATCTGGCATGAGGCCATATAGAAAGCCTTGACCAAATTTACATCTCGGACGGAGATCATAACCTATGTGGATCCACACATATTCTTAATTCAGGTCAGTGATTCTAGAGGTAAGCGAGTATACCACCTCTCACCGGGATTATTCACAACCTCGAGCCATGTCCGACTCTGAACGGAACTTCTTCCTTCGAATCGATGCTGGGATAGATGCAGCAATTGAGCAAAACCCCGGGCACCCGGAGAGGCGGTGGTATGAGGCGTAGAATCAGCTTCTGCACTTGCTAGCTGTCAGTGGGAGCATGGAATACGTGCCCCAATTGATTCCAATCCAAAAGGTCATAAAACCCCAACCATTACCGTTGTCCGCGATTTCCTGTGTTCGCTCCGCGGCCGCGCCGCGCCTCGCAGAAGCGTTGTAACGAGGAAGGACACGAACGCGCCGGGACGCCAGGCCGGGAGGGGCTTACTCAGGTTGTCCTGACCAAGCGCTTGAAGAGGATCTGATATGGGAGTATCGGGACCTGACATGTAGAGCGCGGGTAGACCAGGACTATAGAGGAATTCGCAACAATATTGGGTACTGAGAGGAGAGTGAACGGTCACTCCACCTGAGTAAGGCTCCCCATGGCCGAGTATCACGACAACTGGACTCTGAATGTGTAGCACATCCAGCGTCCTCAAAAGCCTGAGAGGCCTTACGATATGACAGCCGGAAGGACTCTACATCTCTCCGAAGTCCTCGCCTGCCGGTCCCATCGGACGGATGGCGGTAATCATGAAAGACGTAGTGGCTGTGCATGTCCACTTCTGTCAACCGTTCTTCATCCACAGGCTCTTGAGCTCGAGAAGTCTACTTGCCTGGTTCAGCAATATGTACGGCTTCATCCGGTACAGGAAGGTATATGAACGAGGACGGTTCTACGCAGGTGTCTAGAGCCCCCTTGAAACCGGGACCGTTTGTCACAAGACGATGACATGTTACGGCGGCGCTGAGCTGTGAGTTTGTCTTATGCTCCCTACTCGTACACTCGGTAATACTGATGAGCGTGAAGTTCTCTACTGCATGTCAAGCTCATCCAGCCACTTCACGATATCGTTCTCCAACCCCTCGAGTGCGGGCCCTAACCTGTTCATCGTGTCCGTCGGGATGCGCACCCACTTCACCTGGTCAGCACACTCCACCGACCTCATCTGCGCGAACTCTTCATCCGTCATACCCCCGCCAACCACAGCCGCTTTCGGTTTCCTCGGGTTCGCTGCGCGCACCCATCCATATCAATGACTCCGAAACCTCTACTTCGGAAAGAAAGAACTTACACGACCCGACGTTTGTCCCGACCCCGCCCGATACTGCGAAGCTTTCCCCTTGCATGACTTTCGGGAACTCGTCCGCGAACGCCTCCGCGCTGAAGCAGAAGTGCGCGATCTCGTACTTGGGCTTCACGCCGTTGAACAGCCGCCGCGGGAGGTCGGGGTGCGCGACGAGCTGGGGCTTTCCGGTCACGATGATGGGAATTGGTTGGGTTGACATCGTTGTTAGTGTGTTTAGCGTGAGTGGTCTCTGGGTCAATGTTGATACTGCCTACACGCCAGCCCCTCTATATATGCGCTCGAGTCCGCATTCACGGACATCCTCGCTCTCAATACTGCGCGGTGTACTCACGCCTATCGACGCGTCCGCTGATGCCGACTGCAGCCCGATCGCGTCGAGCGCCCTTTGGCGTACCTCGCAGGAATGCCTCTGGTGGGAGGGCCGATCGCATCGGGTGGCTCGTCAGACAGATTAGGCTGCAGCGATGCCTTAGGTGGTAAGCCACACAGCCACGTCATTCTTCGATCGACCGGAAGAGCATGGGTTGATGGCTTTATTTAGACCTCGGGGCACCGTTCTCTGGTCTGCGAGTCCCGTTTGCCTAGCTGAATGCTCGTCGCAGAGGGCCCTGTTCCGAGTTCTTCTATCGAGTCTACGACTTAAATGTGGGGAAAGCACTGATGTGAATTACAGCCCGTTTACGATGGGGTACGAGTCCCTATGATGTCTATTGAGCTCGCGCATTATGGGCCTATTCATGATCGTGTTCTTGTATTGAATCAGGTTTAGTTTCTCTTCACACTGTGTCCGTTCCTTCCTACATTGTATCTCCGTTACACTCATTTCAATTTCAAGTCTAATAATTACATTCTTGAGTACATGTATTTCCCCAACATATTGCATTTTCTTATAAATCGTCTGCGAAGCCTAACCGGCTGAGCAGTCTGACCAAAGCTTCGTCACTAAATATCATAAGTCTGGGGAGGTCTGAAAATATCCACCGTTCACTGTCTTACCGCTCAAAAGTCAGGTTCTGAAGCTCTCTGCATATAAATGTCCTAAGTGGGTGTGAGGCGGCGTGAGACCCCTGATGTCAGATGGTTCAGATGCCGCCCGGTTTTACTGATGACTCACTTGTAATCATTACACTCAATCTCAGGCGAGTGAATTCTTCAACCACTATGATATATGGATATTCGATATTCATAGTGTCATTCAGTAGACTCGCATTTATGCAAAGCATGACTGAGCCTGCAAGGGGTTTGATCCTCACGCAGATAGATTCGGAACGGATGAAGGTGGGAGTGCTTTGCGGCTGAGACTGTACTGTACCTAACCGAAAGCCCATCAGCGAGAAAATATTAAGAATGAAATCAAGCAAGCTGCGGAAGCCGCACGCAGGATATACGACCCATCCAAACGCATCGCCGGGATCACACCCTCATATGGGTATCCGGTTACTCCCGAATGGATCCTGCAATTCACCTATTCGCACATCTGGACGGATGGTCGCCCAGCAGGTGGATTTCCCGAGTTAGAGGTGGGCGATGCCGCCGCCGAGACAGTCCGAGTCCTCAGACGTATGGCGCGTATCAAGTACATGTTCCTCATTCCGTACGAGCTCAACCACACTCGATATTTCTTGGAATTATGCCACTTCGACGAGCTGGACAAGCGGTGCCCACCGCTGTTTACCATTACATGGGTGAAGGACCTGTTAGGGCGTCAGGACGATCCCGTGTGGGAGTATAACCTAGGTTCTGACAAATTTCGATGCATCTCCTTTTGATGGCAGTGCGACCGAGAAGGATTTCAGTGCTGGGTAGTATCAGGCTAGGCGATAGGTTCAATACAGACACAAGCAGCGTAGTATGTGTGCATCTGAAATGTGGTCGGCCAGTAATTATATGACGCTTTATTCGTATAGATGGAGCAGAGCAGAAACATGCAACTTTTCACTCCGGCGACAAATGTGAGAGGTGTCGAAGTGCAGCCACCCGACAATGCCGCCATCAGCGTGACCGTCCGGCTTTCCATAAGATCCTATGGTCAGCTATTATGCTGTGAGATCTTTGGGTGCAAGAGGCACAGGTCACGCAGTGGCAGCCCCTGGGCGCACAACGGCGCATCTGCTCTCCGCGAGCTCCCGGCAGAACCTTCAGACGTAACATCATCTCCATGTCTACACCACTGGAAACCATCCATGATGTCTTTCCCAGAACTCCAGACTTTTCTGCATGTGAAAGCCGGCTCCGCTACAGAGAAGTAAACAAGATTTCGCACATTACTGACTAGTGGGAAGCATCTTGACTAGTAGGGCGCTGCGCCCCTTCCATCTAGTGAAGCTCTCATATCAATCCTGTCGCATTGATTTTAAGTGAGTGAATGTACTTCGGTCTCGATACTATCATACGCCCTGCGGAGGAATGTAGAGCCAGCTCAGCTACTACTGTATGATTTCGATCTACTGTACCATTTCGATCTATTTGGCAGGCGGTGTGACGTGTGACTCATCTGACCGATTCATCATTTCGGCATTTTACTATATATGGTGCGAAGTGGCACCACAGGCCAGCTTCTAATACCATATACAGTAAGTCTCACGATCCCAGAGGCCCTGTGACTGGTGACAACCGCCAGATTACATCTTCGGCAGGTACCCCTGTGACATGTGACTGCCGAATAGATCGAAATCATACAGTATTCGGCAGTCACACATCACAGGGGTACCTGCCGAAGACGAAATCTGGCGGTTGTCACCAGTCACAGGGCCTCTGGGATCGTGAGACTTACTGTATATGGTATTACAGTCGTTTGCATATGAAACCGAAAATCGGGTTTCCGTGAGCATTGTTTGTTCGAGCCAAATATACCCATATGTAGTAATGCGAGATGGCTTCTTGTGACTGTGTGACTCTGTAGACTGCAGCCCGCCCTCAGGCTGACAAACTGCATGTGCTGTGTAGTCTGTTTCAGAGCGTCGCTTCATTTCCTCCTCGACTCACGTATAGAACCAGCAAACTCACTCGGTACGCCCGACTCAATCGTCAAAGAAGCAGTAGACGGTGCACCCGTGGTGAGTCTCGACTGCATCGAAACCTGCAGCCATGATGAGCGTTGCTCGAGCAGACGTACGTGGATCGACAACCGGAATATGGCCAAGATGTGATATCGCAGCAGCGATTGCCGAGCTGGTATAAAAACTGAGCAGGTTCGTAGCTGGCAGTATCATCATGGCCCAACCCACCTCTGCAGGTGCTCCCTCC
>NW_006920411.1:112789-118049 GCF_000344685.1 Gloeophyllum trabeum ATCC 11539 | reverse complement strand
CCTCTCCAGAGCCGCCTTGGATATTCTCTTTCGAGAGAGTGAGAGTCGATGGACTACACGAGACAATGATGCCAAAGACATGTTGACACCGCGGTCCTCGTAGACTCGATCTCGTAGCTCATCAAGGTAGATAGCAGGCTCTCCCTCAATAACTGATCGCACGAAGTTCATATCCTGCATGTCGAGAGTGCGCGGCCGGCCTCGAGGTCTAGCATTCGGGTTGATGACTGTGCCGTATTCCGTGTAGAGTCGGAGAACTTCGAAGACTGTGCTTATGCTGCATCCCGCAAGCTCAGAAATCACTCGGAGTGTCTTGTTTTGCTCATGGCGCCAGACAATGATACGTTCACGTAGTTGTCGAGTGAGGTGAACCATGGTACCAGCCAGTCGATACTTCAAGTTCGAGACGTCGATGAATGCTATCTGACAGTCACGCAGTCACAAGAAGCCATCTCGCATTACTACATATGGGTATATTTGGCTCGAACAAACAATGCTCACGGAAACCCGATTTTCGGTTTCATATGCAAACGACTGTAGAAGCTGGCCTGTGGTGCCACTTCGCACCATATATAGTAAAATGCCGAAATGATGAATCGGTCAGATGAGTCACACGTCACACCGCCTGCCAAATAGATCGAAATGGTACAGTACTACCACATCTTCTCCATCCTTCAGCACGTCCTCGAACTCTCCATAACTCCTTTAATGAAACGCTATCACCTTCCTGCTCCGAATAACACCCCAACTTTCCTCTATGTCGCTCGTCATTTGCCCTTCTCTAACCAAAATGTACGGTGGCAAATCCATCCGATAACATCAGGAAAAAGCGGAAAATACATATTTGACACCCAGACTATATGGAATATCCAGTCTATCTGGGTTGAGGCAGAATGTATACACTCCATAGGTAATATAGGGAGGTAGGGCTACTGTATAGGCTGAATAGACAGAGATGGTATATATGATGTATATAATAGTGCCCAATACATTATCATAGCTGACCAGAATATAGTGTGTATTTGCTAACATACATAATCCAGACAACGTAGCAGATAGAACATGACAAAATCAATGGAGGGATTGACATAGAATGTCTTACATTTTTCCAGAACATTGTCAGAGGACCACTCTGATGAAGAGTTATGGAGGCAGCAGTGCGCCCTACACAACCTGTATTGAGTGGATGCTGTAGCTACTGGTAAAGCTCATATGAACAACCCTTGTCATTAGGCAGCAGAGCTGCAGGGTTTATATACACTGTGGCCCATAGGCTGACTAAGCTACGTGGAATATCTATAATCCTACTGAGCTCCACCTATGATGTCACCGACCCACATGAGCACCGTGCCCTTGTACAATAATGGAATATACCAGAATGTTCCAGAGGGTTCCAGTACGTTCTGGTATGTTGTAGAACCTGGCAGCTAAGTCAGCGCCCAGTTCAACACACTCCTTATCCACAGAGGTCCCAAACTTTGGCAACTCCTGAAAATCTGCTCTAATGGAATCAGCTGTGCATGTGGACGGGTGGTTGCGAGTGCTGCGGGAAACTCAATAGAGCTTGAGGTTTTCATCATATGTCCGGAATGGTGTAAACCATTCAATGTAGGCTAAGTGTTGAGGCTGTTCAGCATTTGTACGGAGATATGGAGGGAGAGAGAAAATCAGGTGGACCTGTGCAACTTGAAGGCCTAGATAATTGTTGAGCTTCGTATGCACCAAGCATTAGTAAGACACTCACGTTCCAGTCCTGTTCCTTGGACATGCTCATTTATTCCTTTTGTTTTGACAAGGATTGTATAAAAGTGTGCAGGAGTTTGCCTTCTGCCAAGCCGACTGGGTCCTGCTGATGTTGCCCTGATACGATCCATAGACATGTCTCCTTCAAATAGTTCGAAAGGGCTGGGAGGAAATCTTGAGCTTGATGGTTGCTAATGATGTCAGGCACCAACATAGAAGGATGAGGAGGTTTGCGTGGCAACCACATGCGACCTTCTTCTTCTTCCACCTCTTCAGGATCGCTGATGGACTCCTCACCACCATCACCTTCATCATCATCATCATCATCATCATCCTCTTCATTATCTTCATCTCCAGAAGAAGCAGTGATCCCCAGCCCAGCTCAGGGAGGATTTGAAGAGAGCAATTGACTCCTGACGATCAAGCCACTTGGTCATCTGCTGGACATAGTCACATTTATTGCTGGCACGATATGCATCCTTTGCATAGTTGATATGCAACCGCTCTGGGAGTTCAGTGTTGAAGCCATTAGGTGAACCACGAGAGCGGATGGAATCAATGTAATGCTGCATTGCATGCAGCTTGGGGAGATTGAAGTGTTCCCTAGCCTCAAGGGTGATGAAGATTTCCTTGTTGTCATGGAACTCTTGAAGAGCTGCCTGCAGAGCATCCAGAGTATCTGAGGTATGGGTATGGAATTGCGCAAAGGATATGAAATCAAGTGCAGCTCAAGCACATTTTGCAGCTTGTGGATTTACTGCACCAGATAGCAGGCCGATGAGTACTCTCTCCATCTCCTTGAACTCTGTGCCAGTCCATTGAGAGACCAGTGATATTCCATTCCTGAAATGTTGCAAGCCAGGATAGCTGGTCCATAGCCTCAAAATGCTTGTCAAGATCGCCCTTCTTTGATATATGAAGACACCAATCCACAATAAAGTCCTTGAAAAGACCCTTGTGGAGTTGATGGAGAAGGTCAGGTGTGAGGGATGTCTGAATGAGGTAGGCCAATTCAAAATGGCTTGTCAACAGCACGGAGCCCTTCCTTCTTGAAGGCATGGACACAACGGCCAGTTGCATGGTGCTTGAGTATCCTTGCTGTCCTTTCGGGGTCCCTGTAAACACTGTTCACAAGATCACCAGAGTCTTCCCATTGAACACAGCATTGGGGACAGCGGTTTTCTTTGCAGCATGCTACAAGACACCGCTCTGGATGGTCTGCAACGTAGGCTGCAAGGATGGGGAAAACTCGGTGCACCCATCCATCAGGACAAGGCATCTCTACACCCTCTTTCCCTGCTTGTATCAGAGGGTGAAGGGTTTCCTGCATACAGTAATGGAGGAGGCGGTAACCTGCCAGAGCACAGGCCTTCTCTGTGAAACAGCTAAGTTTGCTCACAGGTAAATATCCAATGAGAACCATAGCATGGGATGAAGCTGACAATGGGTAGCCTTCTCAATATTGCCAATAGTGAGGTAGACAGGCCATGCAGCTTTATCACCATGAAATTGAGACAACTTGTCTGAGGAAAGTATCACTGGTGCAATGGTTGCACCCTTGGGTAACCGTTCCTGGTCAAATATGAATATAAGTGCCAGATACCCACAGAGTATGAGAATACATTACTTGAATATGCCACCAACAGTCTGCTTTCCACATCTCATCATAGATCCTAATATTCCCTTCCTTGTCCTGGTACACATGCTCAGGTTCATATGCAAGTTTATCCCGGAAGGCAGGATTGCTGAACAGCTCATGGATGCATTCCACATGGTCCTGATGCCAAAGCTCAAGCTCTTCCTTCATAACCTCACCCTTCTCATCAAACAAATCCCCCCCAAGTGTTACTATGTCTCGGTGCCACTTTGCACCTTCTGTAGGGAGAGCATCAATCTTCTGAAGCAGAACTCTCTTGTTCTTGTAGGAGGGACATGCACGCTGATGAGCTCGCTCAGACGGACCCTACAGAAAGGTGCTAACGGCGGAGAGGCTCGTGCAGAGCTAGAGATGGACGGGACCTGGGGGAAAAACACCCACAAGAGGCTAGGTTGTACTAGGCAACGTTCGGTCGAGGACAGTACGAGTTTATGAGACGGGTTCCGTACTGTCTCTGGCTATGACTGACGTAGTGTTCATAGGGTTGGGGACAAGTGTCGCACACGCTGATCCAACTGAAGGTTGATGACACCGGGAAATGAACTACACTCCCAAGGACCTAGTACGGCGGTTGCCTAAGTCTTGAGAAAGGAATCTTGCTGCGTATCGTACACTCGAAGATTCTGGATGGGACTCTCGGGTCCACTGAAACACACGGGCTTCATTCCTACACGGACGGTCAGCTAGACTGGTCCACTGTCTTTACTCACCGTTCTTAACGCTTTGTGCATTATATACAGTGTCTGTCGCCTAGAGCAGTTCTAGTAGTTGTTACCAGAGTTTTGGATTCAAGCTAGATACACGGATATACTGAGCGGAAAGTAGCCTAGAGATGCTCGCACTTAGAGGCGAGCTTGTGTCATTCAGTTCACTGCCTTTTCTCCCCCTCGCCCTCGCTCTTTATCTCCCTCCTTTCTCCTTCACTCATAGGTCCTTCTCGTTTACCTTTGACAGTCTTCCCCGTCATACCACCCTAGCAGTGTGCCACTTACCTAGGCTCCATATGTGCTTGCCACTCGAGGCATCGCGGTTGTTACACGTGTTATGCTCCGTGTCCACACAGTTCTTTGAGTCCAGAGCATACGGCTCAGTTGTTTCACCCGGTCTCATATGCTCCATGGCTGAGTCTCCATCCTCAACGAGGGTCCGTTCTCGTTGACACCCTGTTCTGTTAACCTTCGCTTGCATCTAGACCACTCCGTTCCCAATTGGTACCTCGCATTGCTAGTCGTTGCCCCTGGTCTTCACTACATCCAGTTTCCCAGCTTCCAATGACCCTCCCAGAGGTGGATGGTACACCCGAGCTCCATATGGCGGCGCGGCCGACCAACCCTGACCCTGCCGGAGGGTATTGCCTTCCCTAAGTCGGCTGTCTTCCCTTCCCATGCCTGGTCAGACGGTCCATTGATAAGCCTCAGGATCGTCTGACCCCCGAAAACGCGGATTCAGCACATCATACAAGCGCCCCGGAGCTTATTCGACACAGCGCTCGCACGCCTCTAGGCTTCTATGGGCTCTAAAAAGACTTTTTCTATTTAGCTCCGGACTTCCCAACATCCTCGAGGCGTACTCGGACCCATTCCGCGATTTATCTCCGCGCACCGAAGCTCCGGGGTGACCTAATCTATGCGACTTCTAGGTGAATTAGCTCCGGGGCCCACGGACACTTCCATCGAGGGGCATCATCCTCATTCCCACCCTCCAGCATACTCCCTCTCTCGTTTCCATCAAAATACCGAAGGTGCGGACGCATACGAGTCACCATAAGGTCAGCATCAGTCAGCAAACGGCCGGAGGTAATTAACACGTGACCGGCGTGTCGCACGGAGTGATGGGACCGCCTGGGTCAGGTGGCGAAGC
>NW_006920411.1:62178-112769 GCF_000344685.1 Gloeophyllum trabeum ATCC 11539 | reverse complement strand
CGTTGCCCCTGGTCTTCACTACATCCAGTTTCCCAGCTTCCAATGACCCTCCCAGAGGTGGATGGTACACCCGAGCTCCATATGGCGGCGCGGCCGACCAACCCTGACCCTGCCGGAGGGTATTGCCTTCCCTAAGTCGGCTGTCTTCCCTTCCCATGCCTGGTCAGACGGTCCATTGATAAGCCTCAGGATCGTCTGACCCCCGAAAACGCGGATTCAGCACATCATACAAGCGCCCCGGAGCTTATTCGACACAGCGCTCGCACGCCTCTAGGCTTCTATGGGCTCTAAAAAGACTTTTTCTATTTAGCTCCGGACTTCCCAACATCCTCGAGGCGTACTCGGACCCATTCCGCGATTTATCTCCGCGCACCGAAGCTCCGGGGTGACCTAATCTATGCGACTTCTAGGTGAATTAGCTCCGGGGCCCACGGACACTTCCATCGAGGGGCATCATCCTCATTCCCACCCTCCAGCATACTCCCTCTCTCGTTTCCATCAAAATACCGAAGGTGCGGACGCATACGAGTCACCATAAGGTCAGCATCAGTCAGCAAACGGCCGGAGGTAATTAACACGTGACCGGCGTGTCGCACGGAGTGATGGGACCGCCTGGGTCAGGTGGCGAAGCGTCGAGGCGACCTATAGGGGCTGGAAAGAGCAAGTGGGAGCGCAAGAGAGTCGTATGGTATATGGTATAGCGGAGGAAAGTGCTGAGCAATCCTGTGGGTAGCAGCGTTTATTTGTTATTTATCTCCGAACGGTCGCAAAGCCATTCCTGTAGTATAAATTGTACAAAGTAGCATACAGAAAAACAAGTTTCGACTTCACCATCTCAGAGAATTAGTGTTACGATCTCAGCGACCCGAGAAGTTCGAAAGTGTCGAACCTAGCGAATTATAACCGATCCTAGCTTTGCCAATAGGCCTGACTCGTCGAGTGAATTAGCTCCGCCATCGATTCAATTAGCTCCAGTGAGTCTCACATAGCGAAATAAAATTAACCAAGTTTCTCTAGCAATTTCTACTCCCGTGGGCCCGAACCTACACTCGGTTTTGTGGTTTGCGACTTTGTCTGCGACTTTCCGGAGATAAATACTCCGGAGCGTCCCTTAGTGTTTGTTTCAGGCGTCAAGGTTTTGTTTTGTTTTTCTAGGTCTTCCTACGGATTACCCTACGGCGTCTTACTCCTCCTTTCCCCCTCGAACTATTAAATACCCTTCAGTTGTCTCGGACCGCCTTCACCCATATCACGGGGTTTAGGTTTATTTCTTTTGGTCCTTGGTGATTGTTGTGTGTCAGTGCATATCACCGTACTGCCGATTAGCCGCCGTGTTCTCGAACTAGGCGATGGAGCGTGGTCCTTCAATGGACGGGAAGCCCTCTCCCTCAAAGCAGTCAGTTACTCTGAGGTGAGGCGTATCAACGCTTGGATGTCTGGATTCACTGATGTTAAGCCAGTAATAAAAGAGTATAATGACAAGCATACAATTGGAAGCTTAAGCAATTCATCAGCCTGTCTCTGCCCCACATTTGTGACAAGCCAATGGGCCAGTGACTAATCATCCTCATCCTCAAATGGGCCCCAAGGTCCAAGCTTGCCATTCTGTTGCAATTCCTGAAGCAGCTCAAAAGGGATGTCACCCTTCTTTATTGGAGTTCCAGCTCCCCCAGGAAATGCCTCAACAAAGCGAAGGTGAGTAGTCTCGGTAGAGCTTGGAGGAACCATCGATTCTGCGATTTCGGAGGTCAGACAATAGTGGAGGCTTATCAATGTGTCTGCTGGTTGCCCACAGCCCAATTGTGTCAAGCGACCCTTTCGCGTACCTCGCAGTAATGCCTCTGATGGGAGGTCCGGTCGCATCGGGTGCCTCGTCAGATGGATCAGGCTGCAGCGATGAGGTAGCTTTACTGCACCCCCATGCAAACACGTACAAATATACCATATTGAGAAGAATGACACGTGATGCCGGCAAACGCGGGCTTCCCGCTGTCAGCAGAACTTGCAATTGATATAATACCACCTAGATGTCTCTAAGCGGTGCAGTCGTCAAGTTCCCAAAGAGAATGCTGGATTTGTTGTTGGTCGAGCAGTTCCCTTGTGTTTGATGAGGGAGAGTATAGGCTTTATAGAGGTTAAGACTCTTTGTTTCAATCTCCAGATAAATAAACAAGCAAAATAGCTGACTGCCAGAGTCTAGCTGAGGATGAGGGTAGAGAGCAAACACAGGTGACCAGAGGTCTATGACTAGACTTCCAACACCAGACCTAGACTGAAGTATTTCTCACGGTAGAGAAACAGACTAGCTGTCGCAGACAGCAGACAGTACTGCAACTCCTTCCCTTCTCTGAGGTATCACACATAGCTGAAGTCCAGACTAACACTGCTTGTTCCAGCACTTTGTGGAACCAAGACAGTACAGATGCACACGGTAGCACAACTGTCTCTGAGGCTGACTTGAACCAATGAGGCTCTCTGGCATTTAGAGGGTCTCTTATTATTATTGGGGGTCTCTTTTTAAGACTGTCTACTGAGCTCCTTATATACCCTACAGTGATTTGAGATTCATAACAATAGGGTGGGAGAATTGCCTGGTTACTAGGCAACATAGACAATAGTGTGAGAGAATAGTGTACAATAGTGTGAGAAAATAGGGTGAGTCAGCTAGCTTGGGGACTTGTGATTGGTCCTTGAGCATAGGCTGAGTCAACATGACTCATCTCTATAAATAGAAGGGAATAGCATGAGTCATATTGACATAGAATGAGTCATATCCCCATAGCATGAGTCATATGTAAGGGAGTGAGTCATAAAGGCATGGGATCAGTCATATGGACATAGAATGAGTCATATCAAGGGAAAACAATGGAATGTCTCAGATCCTCCCAGAATATTCTGCACCCTGAATATTCTCACAGTCCTCCTGCTTTGATGCTGTGCCGAAATTGTTCTCCTTGCAATAGCAAGTGTTTTGCATGATCGAAGTCAATGTTGTATATGTCTTCATTGTCGATTCCCAGCCAGTTATTGAAGATACTGTCCACCAAACCTTCCATTACGATCTGTATATTCCAAATGTAGTCGCTTGAAGCTGGTACTTGTGGTACACGTGCAGCGACAGCTTAGTTTGGCATTCGAACGATCTCCTAGTCTGAGACCGCCATGCGCGTGTCCAGCCATTTAGAGTATCTTCAAGTCTGGACTAAGAGGGTCACATAGATGGGGCAAAATAAATTTTCATTAAAATCTATATAGATGTGATACATGTGGCTGACAAGGTAAATATAAAAGCCAACAGGAAGGAAAGTTAATAAACCCTAACCCTAAAAGGACAAATCAGAAAATGTGCACAGGTAGGAATTGAACAACCGACATCCAGCACTCAATATATGCCACATAACCATTACACTAAGAAAGCAATACAAACCTTACACATCAGAATAATATGATGGCAATGTAATGGGTGTTTACTTAATACGGCTGGGTCCAGTTATTTTTAGTGACACGGCCGGAGGGGTCAGAGGTCACATGATATTCTTCTTGAAAAGGTAATATTTTGTTGTGTTTACGTGGGGGCGCAATAGCAAAGACGGCAGCAAGGCCTTATTTAGGTGGTAAGCTGCACAGCCACCTACATTCGGAGTTTAGTGACTCCAACTGACTCGCCACACAAAATGAATCAGGCAGACTGATTTGCACTGGTGCATTACCTGAACAGTGCAGTTTACATTTACAGTTCCAGGGGCTACAAGTAATTGATACAAATGAGAATCCACTTTATCCGAGAATCCAACTGGTTGCTCTCGCTACGCAGACCAAGCAAAATCCTCCATCAAACCTGATTGGGAATGACCTCCACCTCTGCTATGGAGTTCATGAGGTTCAGATTATTCCTCTTCGCCAAATACCACCCCTCAGCTATATCACTGTCTGCGGGAGTCCCATCCGCCCTGAGTAAGCACAATACCCGTGTACTCGCATATGCTGTTTGAGGTATGATCTGCTGCATCCCTTGTTCATCCCCAGATAAATCAGAGTCAGGGTGATAATTCTCATCTTCATTGGAAGACAACGGCGACAAATCACTTTTTTGGAAAGCGAAGAGTTTCCAGAATTCACCAATGCAAGCATAGGCTACAATCGTGTCCAGTGATTCTACCCCGGCTTTGAACGCATATTGAACTTGAGTCATGACCTGGCATTCCATCACCGTTATCTTTGCGTCAATGAAGTCGAGCAAGCTGGCTAGTGTACCGTGCCGTTGCTTGAGAGGAATGCCCTTGTTCTCCACGACTACCAGCAAGGTCCAGTTGACCGTCCGTATAAAGCCTCTGTGCATCACAGCAAGCTTACGAACAACCAGACCTATGTCTGGGATTTGCATCCTCGTCTTCTCTTCGTTGTTATTTGTCATCACCTGGCGGATGAGCTGGTTTTGGGGCCATATGTTGGCGAGGGCCTTGTCGCCCGCTTTCAACAGCGCTTGCACTATTGCTAGTGTGTAGCACCTGTACCACGGGCTTTCCAGTCCACTTTGCCAAGCCTCTTGTACGCTTTTATATAGGTTATGGGGGTATTTGCTCTGGAGAGCGCGATACTATGGATCACCTGCTGTGGATGTGGGGTGCAGTAACAGAGCCATGATGGAGATTTGTAGTATGCTGAGATATTCTAAGGTTATTGGTTGGTGTAGTAAGAGCATGTTGCGCAGGCCACGAGGTTCTCTATACAAGTCCTAGTCGTGGTCTCATGTCTGGATGTCTTGGTATATATAGTGGCTTTGTAGGCAACAATACCCATACAGGTGGTACAAGAGGTACATACATCTCTGTTATCACCATTGATGAAGAGTTATGGAGGCAGCAGCATGCACAGTGTGCCCTACACAACTCACCTGTATTGGTTTAGTGATGCCACGGTCTGGCTCGGTCCGGTTATTGACCCAAATTTCCGGTCCGAGGTTCGAACCGGTTCTCCCAGGTTCGGGAACCAGACTGCGGCATCACTAATCATTGGTGTACTGTCTGATGGTGATCCACATTTGGTCAATTTATCGCCCAAGTTGGCAATACATTACTGGGAAGGTTGGGAAGGTTGAGTGATCTCACTCGATTAGGCCTCATTCTGTCCCGAGTTGGCCCACCATCAGCTCGGCCCAGGAATAATCCTATTCTACTTTTTTCGTGGGGAGGCCCATGGATTTGCAACTCGCTGCAAATTAGAATCTGAAGATGAGACACGTCGCATGACTTGTAAATGAGTCCTAGCGATCGTGACAGCTGTTTGCAGTTCGATGGGCCCATTTCTCGAAAATCATTTACATTCGAACCATGTCGGAGAGGGAAATTCAAGACCGCAAGACCCCAATATCAGACCACTTGGACTTCTTTTAATTTCTGGGATGTCCCTGGCACCATGTCCAACACACTCCAACTATATGTGACTTTCTGAAGTGATGGCCTATCGATCTGCAAACAGCTGGAAACACCATACCTTATAGTGTTCCCATGTGGCGGTGTTGTAAGCCTGCTATATATAGGCGCAAAGCGGGTCCACTAACTACCTTTCCCCAGAAACTTGCAATCATTACACTCCATCTCAGGTGAGTGAATTCTTCAACCGCTATGATATATGGATATTCGATATCTATAGTGTCATTCAGTAGACTCGCATTTATGCAAAGCATGACTGAGCCTGCAAGCGGTTTGATCCTCACGCGAATAGATGAGGAACGGATGAAGGTGGGAGTCCCTTGCAGCTGAGACTGGACTGTACCTAACCGAAAGCCCATCAGCGAGAAAATATTAAGAATGAAATCAAGCAAGCGGTGGAAGCCGCGCGCAGGATATACGACCCATCCAAACGCATCGCCGGGATCACACCCTCATATGGGTATCCGGTTACTCCCGAATGGATCCTGCAATTCACCTATTCGCACATCTGGACGGATGGTCGCCCAGCAGGTGGGTTTCCCGAGTTAGAGGTCGGCGAAGCCGCCGCCGAGACAGTCCGAGTCCTCAGACGTACGGCGCGTATCAAGTACATGTTCCTCATTCCGTACGAGCTCAACCACACTCGATATTTCTTGGAATTATGCCACTTCGACGAGCTGGACAAGCGGTGCCCACCGCTGTTTACCATTACATGGGTGAAGGACCTGTTAGGGCGTCAGGACGATCCCGTGTGGGAGTATAACCTAGGTTCTGACAAATTTCGATGCATCTCCTTTTGATGGCAGTGCGACCGAGAAGGATTTCAGTGCTGGGTAGTATCAGGCTAGGCGATAGGTTCAATACAGACACAAGCAGCGTCGTATGTGTGCATCTGCTGCCTTGATCTCCACAATCGCAAGAAAGCGACCCTCCACGTTGCGCCACTAGCCAGTTGTGGGATCCTGTTCTTCCTTGTATGCCACCACGCCTAAGTCTGTAAACTTCCTTTTATCCCTTGGCTTATCCTCGTCATCGACAATGGGACGGAGAGGATTGAGAGCGTATTGTGGCTTCACAACTGCTTCTCCTCCGACAACATGCATCAATGCTTCTATCCAAGGCTCATACCAAGGGCGCTCGAAGCGTTGCCTCTGTGCATCGTAAACCGCCCGCAGAACGCAGAGTTCATAGACAGACAGCGGCAGAATCTGCGGGCTGAATGAAGTCATGAGTCAGTAACGTTAAGGAGGGTGCGGGGTAATGAGAGACAGACTTTGCATTTGGCTGATTTGACATAATTAGTTGATATTGTTGCTACGATAACTTACGCTACAGCCGCGTTATATAGCCAGAGTCCGTTTACCTGAAACGGTTGAACTGAGATCGATATAAGAAGTAAATATGAAAAAGCCACAGTACATCTGCACCAAGACAAAAGTAACTGCTTTTACGAATATGACGCCGAGCGAAGTCGGCACCTGTCAGTCCTTAGAACACAAGAGGGCCTTCTAACACCATGTCGGGTCCAGGACCGGAGCGTCGGGTATCATATACGCCCCTGGACAGTGGTGCTGATCGTGCGTGTGTAATGCTGGCCTGACATTCGCATAAGAACAAGAAGGGTGGGACGTAAATAGGAGAAATACAGGACAAGGGAAAGAACCGCTGGACTGAGGAGGGGCAGCGTGCTCCGCGCAAATCCGGTCAGTAAGACGCGAAACAAGCTATGGCGATTGCAAAGGACAAGGACGATAGTGAAGCCCGAGTCTCTCGTTCAAGTCGCCGGAAAAAATCAGATGCTGATGTCGTAGATGCATTATAATGCGCGATATAAGCAGAAAGAGCAACATGTTACGCGACTTACCCGAGCCATCACTCAGGGGGGATGTAACAGACCGCGACTGTAACGGCTAGGCTAGACCGCAACGTATGTTTGAGGCTATTGAAGGAGCTGCAATATGAAACGGTAACAGACGCAGGCACCACGAAACCTTTAACTCCCCGACATTGGTTTTTCAATGCAAAACTTCAAGCACTCGCGCCACAGCAGCGCTGTAGGTGTGGCCACGACAGGTCCCCCTCATCCCGACCTCCTACCAAGAGCAACAGAGCCCTCTGTTCTCCTGAGTACCGCGATCTCGTGCTTTTGCGGACGCCAGCATAAGGCTCCGCCTCTGAGAAAGCACCAGCGAGTCGAAAAAGCAGGCAAGCGTAGCAAAGGATCTACCGATCAAATCCGAGAATGTTGAGGATCTATTGCCATATGCATCATGTAGGTCGATATTGTACAAGATGAAATTGACGTAGATGTATACGTATTAGTAGGCGTCCGACGGTGTGTGTGTTCGACGAGGGGGAAACGACCAAATAATGTAGTCCTCTAAATCTGGCCATTGGCGCTGACAGAGTAGCACGTCGAGAGCAAATCTCAATGTGCAGACCAAGTCAGAAGGGCCCCTGTATCTCGTGAATCGTCCCAACAAAGGGTGTCGGGCTTGGTGTCCAGCGAACTTGGGCGAAAGCAGATCCAGTGGCTGTGTAGCGGAAATTGACTTAGAGTCTCTCTGAGGATCATCGACGCGAGGTTTGTTAGCGACGGTCATTTATGTGGTTGGGAACAAGTGGCAGAGTCAGAGTCTGCTACTCGATATTACCCCTACAGCTCGTACTGACCTTGAAGATTCAAGATCGAGTCATGCGTAAACCACATTTCATTATCCAATTACGTAGTTGACGTACCCCACATTTCCAAGTCGCGGTATCCTTCGAGGTTCTAAACTACTGTTTAACATGTCTAGCACCACTAGTAAGAGCGTACACTGGAGTGATACTGTCAAGGTGAGTGTCCTTATCAAACATCCGTCAGTTGTCCGGCTGATTCAAGTTGACTCCGTTGAGGAGGAGGTTGAAGCCGAAAGGAAACGCTCCCGTGAAGTGGCCATCGAAGCACTCGAAGCGACACCGAGACCTAATTGGGCCTGTTATACCATGGTGTACGGATATCCCGTCACCACTGAATGGATCAAGAAGGCTGCAAAAGAGAAAGGCGTCAAGACAGACAGCTTCGGGGGTTGTGCGGACTGCATACGGCACATATTGCGGAGGAAGTCTCGCATCAATGAGCTGCAGCTCTGCGCTCCGAATATGTATGCAAGGCCCTCGAACCCCGATGACTGGCTTATCGCCTTCGGCGCTGACTACCACCTCAAAGAAAAGGGGCGCTGGCCCACGCTTGCTCAAATTCAGAAGGTACGGAAGTTGATCCGCGGGGAAGGGAGGCCTATCTGGGTACCTGTGGCTCGCGGCTGGATCAGCATATGAACTGTAAATACGGTCGATGTTAGAAATGTGACGCCCCATAAGTGTTTCTTCGTGGCAAAAATGGAGGATGTATGCCCGCATCTCATACAGCAGCACGTTCTTCTATTGTCGTTGCTCGTCCCGCAGTGTAAAGCGGTCTGATGGATCATGGGTGCCTCCCATCACGCTTTGATTCGAGCTCACTTCGTCACAAAATGCCCTCCCATAATAAACAGCTCACTTAGTCACCAATTACATAATTGTTTCTACCTCACTTCCAGGTTTCGTGTTTCTGAGCTACTAGCAACATGTCAAGCACTACTAAAGTGGTACACTGGAGCGATACGGTGAAGGTCAGTACCTTTGCCAAGACCAATCGTTTCTCTCGCAGCTGATGGGACACTCCGCTATATCGTAGCCTCCATCTGAGGATGTGGACATGGAAGCTGAGAGGAGACGCTCCCGCGAGGTCGCCATTGCGGCCCTCGAAGCAACAGAAAGCCTCTCGGGAACTATACCATGGTTTACGGATATCCTGTCACAGTGGAATGAATCATGAGGGCTGCTAAAGAAGAAGGCGCGAAAACGGATCGGTTCGGGATTGCTGCGGACTATGTCTTGCGCATATTGCGGAGGAAGTCCGGCTTCAGGGAGCTGGAGGTGTGCGCCCCGCGCATCTATGCCAACATCAACCCCAACTCGGAGGACTGGCTTATCACCTTCGGCACTGCTCGCCACCTCGCGAACAAGGGGCGGTGGCCTACACTTGCTGCGATAGAGAAGGTACGGAGGATGATCCGCCCGAAGGGGAAGCCGATGTGGGTGCCTGTATGGGGTGCCCGTGAATACGGACAATGTCAGCAGTACCGGTTTGATGGTTTGCGAATGGTTTTTGAAATAGTATTTGAACTCTGGTACCACTGTTACAGAATCAACAGCAACGAGGATGCACCTAGCATCTCTCTTCCTTAGCTTTCATATCTATCGTGAATAATGTGAGGGTGTGTGGCATTTACCTGGCTTGTTAAGTCGAGGCAAGTGACGAGAAACAGACCTACTCCGAATGGTATGGATCATGCGCGATCATTGCAAGAGGTATGTATAGACTCACCCGAGGGCAAGGGACGTTCGCCCGGGAAGATACAAGAATAGCGGGGGCATAATTATGCTCAACTCGCCGTCGATACTTGCTTGATGCTTACGGATATTTGCA
Source organism: Gloeophyllum trabeum ATCC 11539 (assembly GCF_000344685.1). Taxonomy (NCBI): domain Eukaryota; kingdom Fungi; phylum Basidiomycota; class Agaricomycetes; order Gloeophyllales; family Gloeophyllaceae; genus Gloeophyllum; species Gloeophyllum trabeum. Next base: position 102,824 of record NW_006920411.1, on the reverse strand, counting down.
AGCTTTCGCGTTGATCTATAACTCCTGGAGCTCTCCCTCCGCACTGTTCACCATGAGACAGTCACAGGGTATCCTGAAGGTTCACTTCATCGGTTCGTTTACGCACAGTATATGTGAACAACCTGTACGTGTAGATCCGCCCTGGAAGCTGCAGCAGAGTGATACCCTGCCCGCATGAAGAGAGAAGATCCGACTAGCCCAATCCTAGCTATTCTAGTCCTTATCTATAGGAGAGGAACGATGGTGGAAGCGCTATACTTCCTTGTTAAAGAGGGTAGGGAGACGGGAGATTTGGAACGCGCATGGGACGTAGCCCAGGATGGAAGAGTGCGGGAAAACTTGAAGGGAAGCAGCTCGACATACAAAGCTGGAAATATCTGGGCATTTCTTGATACTGATTAACATTTGCGCCACACGCGGAAGCATTCCAGCTAGTCCTTCCGACGCATGAGACTGCGTATACCGATCCCTTACCACTTGTGCTCACTGCTCACCTAAACCCACGGTGGTGGCTGGTATTCAATGGTCCACGGATAACAACAACCTATCTGCCTCGACTATCTAATCGGCTGCACACTGACATTACACTGCCTTCCTACTCTCTCCCAAGCACTCCGGACTCGGAGTCGATCACACCGAGTTGACGACCGAAGAGCGCCTTTCTCCTCGTCACTGTCAGCATGCCAAGCTGTTAATCTACGAGTACATTCGCACGTCGCGATTCCTTTGAGCTGTGAGTCTTCCATATTCTCTCTATTTGTACACTCATGATGCTGACTGAAACGACCTCCTCTACTGAATGTCAAGCTCGTCCAACCACTTCACGATATCGTTCTCCAACCCCTCGAGGGCGGGCCCCAACCTGTCCATCGTGTCCGTCGGGATGCGCACCCACTTTATCTGGTCCGCGCCCTCCACCGACTTCATCTGCTCGAACTCCTCGTCGGTCATACCCCCGCCGACCACAGATGCTTTGGGTTTCCTCAGGCTCGCTGCACCCGTCTTCATCAGCCTCCTCTTCCAAACCTCTGCAGCGGCGAAAGAACTCACCCGACCCGACATTCGTTCCTACCCCGCTCGACACTGCATAGCTCTCCCCCTTTATGACCTTCGGGAACTCGTCCGCGAACGCCTCCGCGCTGAAGCAGAAGTGCGCGATCTCGTACTTGGGCCGGACACCGTTGAGCAGCCGCCGCGGGAGATCGGGGTGCGCGACGAGCTGGGGCTTTCCGGTCACCATGATGGGAATGGCCTCCGTCGACATTGCGTTTGTCGTCCGTGTGAGTGGCTCTGGTTATGTTTCGGTGTTGTTTCGATGTCGATGCTTGTCCACAGCCCTCAGCCCGCCTTCTATATATGCGCCCATGTCCGCACTCGCGGGCATCCTCGCCCTCGGCGCTCCTCACGCCTCTTGACGCGTCCGCTGATGCCGCTCGCAGCCCGATCGCGTCGAGCGACCCTTTCGCGTCCCTTGCAGTCATGTCTCCGGTGGGAGGGCCGATCGGATCGGGTGGCTCGTCAGCCGGATTAGGCTGCAGGGATGCCTTACGTGGTAAGCCACACAGCCACGTCATTCTTCGATCGACCGGAAGAGCCTGGGTTGATGGCTTTATTTAGACTGCGGCGCACCGTTCTCCAGATCTGGTCTGCCAGTCTCGTTTGCCTAGTTCATGCGCTGAATGCTCGTCCCAGAGGGCCTTGTTCCGAGCTCTTCTATCGACTCCATAACCTGCATCTGGGGAAAGCACCTATCTGGATTACAGCTCGTCTACGATGGGGTACGAGTCCCTATAATGTCGGTCTATTCATGGCAAAGGCATCGGCCAATGCCACCTCGACGAGCGCGGATCCGTATCGTTCAACTCGTGTGGGCGCTCGCGCGTTACGGGCCTATCCTAGAACGTTGTACCAGTACCGAACTGTTAGTTGTCATATCCATCTCGCGTATTATACTGAGGTCAAAGTAATAGCTCAGCGCGCGCGAGTCGCTTCCGCTACGTATCCTTGATGTTTTACCGAACCCGAGGTTGTAAACGGAGGCATCGTATCCATTAAATGATGCGCCGTTTGCGAAGGACCGGGTATGGCACCTCCCTAAGCCGCGTCCCTGACCCAGTTTGCGCCGTTTCGAGATATAGCTCTGGATACTGAAGGAGATGTGAGCCACATCTTGGAGAAGCCCCAGAACCTGGGCAGATACACTTTTGATTGCCCAATGAAATGTTAATATCATCGTCATGGGCGAGCGCCACGAGTGGCGATGTCTACGGTGTATGCTCTGCCGTGGCGTCGTTCCAAGATATCCAGAAATCTCTCAGCTCAAAGGAAGCGTTCTAAGGCGAGAAAGTGAGTACCTTTAAGCGGCGCACCGGGATAAATTGTTCTGACGCTGAATGCAAACGTACTGGGCGTAATTACACCCCGTCCTGAGCAAACTCGCGTTTACACATGTTCCGCCACCATACACCCCACGTGGCATCGGAATCATGGGGGTATGTACCTGGTAAACGCGAAGGATGCAGAGATGGTAGTCGGGAAGTCAGTCCTACGAAGATTCCCTATAGGTTCGAGAACAAGTGGCACTTGTGGCGCACATTGTGTGGCGACCAGCGCTGTGGCGTAGGGACTCGTGCCATCCGGCTGCTGTGGCAAGACAGTACAAGTAGACGGTTTATCTCCCAAGTCGGCACTAAAACGGCTCTGCCGCAACCCACACACATTCAGAATATTGTGAGTAAAGGCGCTTCGATTCTTTTACTCCCCCGTGGAATGCTGACCTCGGGGTAGTCATACACCATGCAGATGCGCAGCAAGGAAACTTGCTCTGGCTGCCGAGCCACCGATGTGGACAGCGACACCGTGGCCAGCGCTGATCCACCCGTGAATCAATGTGATTTTGTGTATAGAGAGGACTCGGATGGTTGGTACCACTATGTCAAGGCCTGGGACTGCGGAAGGCCCGACTGCGTGCACTCGCAAAACTACGGAGGCCGTAGAGGCGGTTGACCGTGAGCTGAGTCCTTTGGCGAGCACAGATAGAAAACTCACATCTCTTGCGCGGAATGTTAGGCCTCAGTCTCCCTCTGCAAAGTCGCTGACTGATACGAAGGCGCGTGAGGATGAATCGATTTATCGTTTATTTGATGTCGATGATCTACCACCCGGTGCCCTCTAGTATCGTCTGTGCGCGGGGAAATTGGTGGATGACGGCTAGAGTCAAAAGCTCAGAGCCGTATCTGCTCTAGGTTCCAACCAATGGAATGTAGTATAAGAGCGATATATATACATGATTGTGGAAAGAGAAATTCGAATGTGTGGGCGCACCGTCACATGGTCTGACTTCCTGACCACGGCCCATGTCGATGTCTATGGTGTGCGGTCCTGACCCTGAACCAACAGAGATTATCCAGCTTCCATGAAGGAGAGAGCACTGGAAGTCAGGTACGGTACGCCGAAGCTGAGAGAATGACCACCTTTCCTGGACCACCCATAGACTGCCCCCGCGGCCTTCAGCTGGTCCAAGTCGTTCAGTTGGATGCCATAAAGAATTAGCAGATAATGGTTTCCATCTTTCTTCTGCCGACGATCGCAAAAGTCAATTGATTTTATCAAGAATAACAGCATAATTTGACGAGCAGCGCACACATGACTGACGATGGACACGTACGGTGAGTGATGGAACTGGCTCCGATATCCATTCTGAGGCTCCCACATTAATTGCGATCGCACTGCATTTGGCTCCATAGTTCCGAGACCTAACCATGACATCACGGTTCCTCGAATACTTACTCTGTGGCCCATGGGTATCCCTGCAACAGTGAAGTCGCTATATTGCCTGATCGGTCCTTGCATCTGCAAGACGCGTCGCAAGTCCATCTCCTATCATATGCGTCAACTGCGCGCGGGGCAAGGACATCTACTGCAGGTCTGCATCAGCCATTCCTCTCATTATAAGCTCCAGGTAGTGTCTCGCCAACTTCCCTTCCTATGGCCTGCAGTACCGAGGCTTCATGATAGTATTACACCGATATATCCACGATGCACCAACAAAGACAGATCACGCCTGCTGCACTTCATCGACACCCTAGACTAGGTTAAGCTCGTCCAGTCGCGCCAGAAGCTCTCTCTCAAGGCCATCGAGCCGCGGACCCAACCTCGCCATGGTATCCATCGGGAGACGAACCCACTTCATCGTGTCTGTGCCTTTCACCGCTTTCATCCTCTGCACGTCTTCGTCTGATATCCCCCCTCCGACGACGGCTGCAACTGGTTTCCTCGGGTTCTCTGCGAGAAACGTTGAGTCAGGCCTACTCTACAAAAGTGGGGGTAAGTATGCGTACCTGACCCGACACCACTGGACGGCGGGCCCGCCTCGCCGCTCACGATTCCCGGAAACTCCGCTATGAACGCGTCGGCGCCGAGACAGAAGCGCACGACCTCGTACCGCGGCTTCAGGTTCGCCGCGAGCTCCGCCGGACGTTCGGGGTAACCTGGGAGGGGCTTGCCGGTGATAATAATTGGGATAGGTTGACTGGACATGGTGGAATAAGGGTCGGTGTCGATGGTGCGTGTAAAAGGGTAGTCGAGCTGTCTCTTGTGCGGATTGTGGGTGTGATGTCGGATGGAGGTGACAGTCTGCCCGCTCATATTTATACCGCATGTTTTCGGAATTCGGACGCAGCTTGGCTGGAGGTGTAGTCAGAGGCATGTCACGTACCCCCTGTTCTTCGTCATTTCGTCATTCTAGAAGCCCATTTACGCGCCGAGACCTAAAGGGTCGTCACGCGCCTGTCACGTGATATCAGGGAGTCTAACAAATCCGGTGCGAATTCGGAATACTGCTCCAGAGGTCGTGATGATCCCTGCTTGATATCCGAATGCATGGTAAGTCGCTGAATAATGAGCAGGAAGGTAACCCCATGCGTCTATAATTTCTGTAGTAGTCGAAGAATACACGTTAGACGTGTACTATAGCGAAGTGCCGTTCGGAGCTGAGCACAGTCACGACTCACGAGGCTCTTGCTGACAGAAGAATTCCTGGATTCATGTAAGAGCGATGTGAGTCTCCTTCTAGTTTATGGGACCACGGGAGTGGAATAGATGGACGTCGATGGACGGCCAGGATGCTATGTCGCAGTGGATGGTATGATAACGATCGAGGGTGCATCACGTGCTACCCTAACCCTGGCGCATTGCGGGACGCAGAGATATTTGTTTCGCGTGGTACAATTACTTATCATCATATACGCTCTCAGATAACCAATCAGCCAGGAGAAATACCGATACTTGTGAGTTTGGACGACTGCCACCACGCCTAGGGCATGAACAGTCTTTTCTGTAGCTTACAGATGCATCAGAGTCCTTATACCCAGTAATCCTGTGGCGTATGTTAGTTCACACAGGTAAGCAGTAATGCTATTTGTTCCGGACGTACAAGCTTCATTCTGAATTGACACCTTCTCATCATCAAAATTGCCGCACGGACCTCCGGCGAGCCACCTCTCAATCAAGCGCAGCCCATAGAAATCGTTCTCTCTCTTTGATACCCTCGCATTGTTCGACCACCCAAATGTACCACCGCTGTAACCCATATCCTCCCCCTCCCTCGCGCACGAGCCGAAGTCGATGATGACCGCCACATGGTCGTCGTCGAACATGATATTTGCGGGATTCAAGTCGTTGTGCACGTATCCCAAGGAGTGGATGTGTTCGAGTCCGCTCCGGATATCCCGGATGGCGGAATCTTTATTGAAGCCGTCGATTACATTCCTATTGGCCTCATACAGTGTGTATCTGTATTTCTTGAAACAGAGGCCAGATACCAAGGTGCCGGTGGAGTCGCGCACGCACCCGTAATATGTGCATATGTTGGGGTGCGGCAACTTCTTGAAGTGCTCCCATAGTTCTGCCTCCATCAGAAAAGCTTTGCCTATGAAGTCGGTACCGTTCCATTCGACGAAAGTGGGCGACTTCACATAGACATCGCCGGGAAGAGGACTGGGAGCATCTGTAAGTCCGGCATGCCATTTTCCCCATATGTGGTTGAAAGGAACGGGCTCGGGCTTTTCGAAGGCCTCTAATACGTCTTGGTCAATTGGCTTATTGACACCAGGGAATCGCTGTGGGTGATTAAGGAGATAATATCTTCCATTTTCTTTCCAACCGATGGCCGTGTAGGCAAATTTGGGGTCGTCGTAACCGTCGAAAACCTCGTTAGTGAAGAGTAGCTCTCGCATCGCTCTCCGTGGAGACGAAGGGAAAGACAGCAAGCACCGCGATCAGACGCCACACGAGATGGAGTGTCAGATTCGTCGCGAGGTTCCCACGTTAAGTCCCTCTTCGGTAAGCCAGATGATTTCCACTGCAACTCGTGGTGTCCATTGATAGCGGAGATCCTGCGATCAGGACCATCTCATGGCCTCTGACTCCGGAAGATGGACAGTACTGCTGCCTGCAACACCAAGGGCAGCAGAAAGAAAAGATTAGTCGACCTCGGGTCTACGTAAAAGCCACTGTCAGTACCACTCTATCGTGTGCTGTATACCTGCCCTGACGCACTGGCCTCACTGAAGAAACTGTTGTCAGCACTGAACATCCTCTTAGTAACCCTTCGGCACCATTGTAGCCTTCTGCAGCTTCCCAACACATCATGGTTCGAAGCACCTTCGGACTCCCAGAAGTTTGTATCGGGGCTCCGGTGGCTCAGTGGATATGCCAGTCCGGTCCTGGGTTTGCTTCAGCAAGCGCCGGCCTTCAGTCACAGGTCGCGGGTTCGAATCCCGCAGGAACCATCAGGGAGTTTTAGTGGGTATTGCGTGTTTAGCTGAGTCCCACAGTACCGTGGGAAATCCTTAATGTCAAAGGCTCTTTCTCACGCGTCTGCGTAAATGCATTTCTTCCTGGAGAGTTAGCGCTCTTCCGCTTATGGTCCGCTACATACTAGATTAGGGCAATGTGTCCCTAACTGGTGCAAGACCCCTGCGCTATGTGCCCGACTGCTTGAGGCTGTACCGATTGTCAGTTGTCAAGTATGTCATTGTGCCTCTCAAAAAAAAAAAAAAAGAAGTTTGTATCAACATTCAGCTCATGTTGTACATTTCGATCTCACGGCTACATAACGTACACATCACCGAGTTACAGAATCACATCTATCTACAATATCCATGTCAATATCCCTCACGTCTACACACCGCAGACATCGTTCAATACTTCTCCGATGCCGTTGGCAGGGTTCAGGATCCCGAATTGCGTGCTAGGCAGCTCATGTACTTCAACGCGTTCACTTGTCCAACCCCAGTGCGCGCGACGCTTCCTTGATAGGCGGCTTCGTCGCAACCTCACTCTTGGCCCGGATCAACACCCTACGGCTGCTGGGCCACGCCTTCTTCAACTCCTCCGTGAGATCCTTGGACGCGCGGATGCTCATTGTGACTGTGATGCGTGAGTTCGGTCGAACCACGACGAAGAGTCGTAAGTATACAATAGACTCACAGTGGGCAGCGTAAGCACGGCAGAACCGCGCGACCCATTGAGCCCCGGATTCCCCCATCTCCTTCTTCGTGAAGTGTTCTTCGAATTGGCCGATGACCTCCTCTGTGTCGTCCAAGGAGCCGCTGGTGGACATATCCGTGACAACGCCCATGATCTCCTCGCGCAGCTTGTTGTCGAGGAGGTTCTGGCTGGACCATCTACGGAACTCGTCGCGGATGAAGAGAATAGGAGTTGAGTCGATCATGATGAGAGGCTCAACGATTTTGCCAGCATCGCGCAGCTCCATGGCAATATACAAGGCCAGGTAGGTACCTACAAATACCACGTCAGCGATATGCTTGACACCGGACACACAACTACACTCGCCGAACGAAAAGCCTGCTAACTGGTAGGGCCCATGAGATTGCTTCTCACTAATTTTACCGCAGTAGAACCGTGACAGAACATAGATCGTGCCGTTGATAGGAGCCTCCGGTGTATCCTGGACTCCGTAGACCGGGCACTGGACCTTCTGGGTGAACTTCCGCATCACCGATATGCCTCCGCCCGCGCCGTGCAAGATGAACAGGGGGTTACCATCTAAGACTCCATTCAGTTTCACGACAGTCTGGCTGACATCATCTCCAAAGACGGCCCCACCGTCGCAGCTGCGGCCGAGGCAGCCGCGTTCTGCTCCTCATGCATTTCCTCGAGCTTTCTCACTGCATCATATCTCCAATATCAGCTTTACGTGCGACACGCCGTCTCCAGACCACTTACCAGTCATATGGCTGCTCAGCAACTGCATCTGTGTCACAGAACTTCTGTTGTAGCAACCCGCTGAGCCGGACCGAGGTCAGGGAGTCCAGCCCATAGCTGGCAAGGGGCACGATGTCCTCAAGTTCGTCGACTTCCATCGACAGCACGGACGCGCATGTCCCTCGGATCGAGCTCTCCTTCGCTCCGTCCGCTGCCCTATTCTCGCTGGATTCCTTGACGAGCAAATGGCGGACGAAAAGCCTGTCGTCCGGCGGTACGACTGTAGTTAGCACGTCAAGAGGAATATTGATATACAAAGGAATAGAAGACTCACTGTCATGACACCGCGCCAGACGAGAGGAGGAATAACTGCAAGGGAGCTCGTCGCTTCGCCCTCAACTGTACTGACTTGCCAGCGCGGGCAGACAATCACCGTGCTCGGCGGCTTGTACGCAATGCCAACCACACTTCATTCAAATATTGAGCGATTCACGCATATGCGAAACCACGACGACTTACCGCTTTCCCACCAGCGTCGCGTCGGAAGTGCCGGAGCCTACCGCCGTCACCACTCCCGTGAACTCCGTGACGTCAGAGAACAGTGGACGAACGTTTACATAGTCAACTGCAACTTCGACGTTGTGAGCCCCAAAAGGTTGCGGGTATGTACGCCACACCGTCTTCCAATCGAAGGCCAAGGGTTTCGACTGCGCGGGTTCTGTTTGCGGAGGACTTAGGGCTTTGATGACTCGGGGAACCTTCAAGTTACAGTCCGCGTCAACTTGGACCTCAAGAGTCGAGGTAGGGAAGCGCGACAATCTTCTCTCTTATGAAGCGCTCGCGCTGTTCCGTCCTCCAGGAGGGATCAAAGATGACGAGCATGATCTTCCAGAGACCAAATTCTTGTGGAATAGAACGCGCTATACCGGGCAACTTGATATGGTCAGTATCTGCGTGTAGCCAGAGCGTGTGGGGTTTCTGCGAGTCCAGGGTGGAAACGAAGTGCACCAGGTCGATCTCTTCTCCCGCGTTAAAACTACGGAGTGTGTACACCTCATGAGCGGGCGGAACGTATGGGCCAGTGTACACGGTCTTGGGACCTTGGGACCTTGGGAGATGGATTCCATGTGTATAATCTGGCTGCCAGGTGAGGACAGGAAGACGTTGTCACCAAATCCCGCGTCGCACTGCTCGGGGGTCAGACTGGAATGTGACACGTTTTCCGGCGTTGCAAGACCCCGAACCACTCGGCAAACGAGCCGAAAACGTAGTCCCTGTCTGGTAGAACGTCTTAGTATTCAATATCATACTGCCACAGAGAAAACTTACAGATTGTCCCGGGATTCTCCTGTGCGAATCGTGGACCATCGAGCTCGAGGATTGCGATATGCCCACCAGAAACAAGCAGCTCTTTAAGGGCGACGAGAGTACTATCGATGTCGGGAATAGCGTGCAGGGCATCAAAAGCAGTGACGATATCAAAAGTGTTCGCATCGAACCCTTGTTGAGCAAGCAGCACGCTCAGGTCGAAGGCTTTGGGAGTCATGGTAGGCCACTGGGACTTGACGGTCGACTCTTGGGCTAATGAAATCGAGATGTCAGTACTGACATAATCGAGGTAGCACAGATCTTGAATGCGAGCGTCAATGAGTGCCTGGCCAAGAAGTGCCTTAGAGCGGCCAGTGCCATCCCCAACTTCGAGGACACAAACGACCTTCTTGCCGGCAGCAACGGCGTTCTTCACGAGCTCAACGAACTTGGCCGCCACCTCAGCGAACACATGCCCAACCAAGGGCGGCAGCTCGTAGGTCTTGCTCATGATGTTGTCACTCCTCTCTTTCAAACTAAGGTGGACACAGAAGCGGCGCTCACCGACATCAGCACGAGCACATCCGTCGGCGTCATCACTGAAGGATTTAGAGTGGCTATCCGGACTAGGGAGCCCCAGCTGGCTAAGCGCGACTGTGTCGAGCGGATTGCTGACGAAATTGACCCCGGCTATGACAGCCTGGTCGCACTCGCCATTGCGGATTGCTTGGATAGCCAAGTGGATGGCAACAAGGGAAGAGGAGCAGGCGGTATCGACTGGAACCGACGGGCCCATGAGGTCAAGACGTAGTTTATCCTGTTGGCAGCGATAGACATGGCCATTCCGGTGGAGTAGTACGCTGAAGGGACGCATCTGAGTTGAAAGTCAGGCGAAGTCGCGTTTGTGAACTTACCTCCGGCCCGAGTGATGTCCATCTCGTACGGAACTCCCGAACCGCCTAGATTTATTGGTGGGTACGTGTATTATTTCGGGAGACGCTCAGACCTACCGACACCAATCTATACACCGGTAGAAGTGTGACGAAAATCTACACCGCTTCGTTGAAGTGCATTGAAAGCCTGGTGGAGCTGAGAAAAGCCGTCAGAACACGGATCTACAGTTACTTTACCGAACTTACAGCACAAGCTGAGGAGCGCCAACTTGTGCAGCTTCAGCTGGAGTCACTCCAAACTCCCAGAGGTCTCCGTAAGATATCTCAAGAATGAACCCGCCCTTGGTCTGCACACGGGAATGGGATACGCCATGATGCCTAAACCGTAACTAGCTTTCCCGGTTGAGGGACATGGAATGCCTCAGCATTCCAACGGCCCTTGGGCACAATAATCATAGGGTCGCCTTTGACGGCCAGAAATTCTTGGAATCCCTCTACGTCTAAGTCGCGAGGAGCTTCTTCGCCGCCAGGTGCGCATAGCGACATCCCTACAGAGTTAGGAGCAGTCAAGGTAGATCCTCACTCCGCCGCACTGTCATACATACCAACGACAGCCAACGCCCGAGGGACAGGATTGGAGTAACTTGGTGCAGCAGAAGAGGCCATAGCGATGGTGGAAGCGTAGCAGAGGTGTATCAAGGCCCTGTAGTGTCAAACCGCCTTGGGAAAGCGTACTTATACTCTGGATATTCATGCGCATTGGGGTGACTCGTCGAGCAGTCAGTTGCGGCCTTTGCGATAGCTTCAACGATGACCCAGAGGCGATACCACAACAGCGTATTGGACGAAAGGAAATGAACTTCCGTAACTGCAATAAGCTTAATGGTGATGTACTCACTGCCCCGGTCCATTAGGAAACGGCAAGGCGGATTTCCGGGATGGAGGACGAGGTGTATCTGCGCATCTCAGCAGTGTATCGTCAACGAATGGCACGTAGTCTGTAGTTTGGGGTCGGAGCTAGACGTGCGATAAGGATTATCTCCTCACGGAAGATCGACCAAGTCCTGCGTGAATGTCAGCAAATCATAGCAGCGGAGTCATGGATTTAGTTGCTGAGAAGCAAGGGAAGGGACACACTGATGTTATGCGACAATCTTTCCGGGGAGTTATAACCAGCGTGTTCACCTACAAGAGGTGAAGTCAAAGCCGTGATTTCGCCGTCACGAACGTGTGGCGAAGAATAAGGTAACCCAAGTACAACTCGAAGCTCAGAGCTTTCCGCAGTCACAAATGCACACGAAATGCACACGAGAGGAGCGTCGTACTCTGTGGAAGAGTGCGCAAAGCTAATTGCAGCCACGAGAGCCCGAGACGAACAGTACGCTGTAGACAGATGATTCCACGTGTTAACGCAGAAAAATATATACGCCCTGTAGCCTATACTAACACCAAATATCCGTGCGGACGAGCCGGTCACGCAAGGCATTCGAGATTCAGTCAGTGTTCTGAGTTCTTCAAGATATGTTGCAGCAAGACTCACCAGCTTCCGTTGAACATGAACACTTCTGGGAAGAGCCGGTAACCCTAAATTGAAGGAAGTTCGCAAATTACCTTATCATGTCCCCGATATTCGCATGAGAAGCTTAACGAGCAGCAGACTGTTTTGGTCTCGACGTGCTTAGGCTATATATTCCTTATCTCGGAGTGGTGTATGGCGGCATAGCGTGGTTCTGGACTGCAGAGGTGCCATGATGATTCCGAACGTAGGATCTGTACGCACACTATTCTTAAGATGTCACTTACAATGGCTTGATGCGTTCATAACCGCGCATCCCCTTTCAGTGCTAGCTACTTACTAGGGGCCATCCAAGGTTTCACTGTAAAGATACGAGTGGCGTGTCCAACTTGCCCTAAGGGACTTATCTTCTGACCGCCGAAACAGAGGTCTGAGAAAAGCCAGACACTTCCCATGATTTGTATTGCCAGCGAAAGGTTTCCGCCAAGAACTGACTGACATGAAAACAGTGCCCAGAATATCTCGCTCTCGTGAGTCTAAAACTTATGAGAGAGGCGAGATTAGTTGCAAGGGCGACAAAGGGGTGAAAGGACCGACATTCCTGTTCGCACCTGCGCAATTATTCGCCTAAGCATTGGCGCAATGAACGAATGCGGGACGTCACGTTGCTTCTATGTGCATGTCCGGGCAGCTAGAATGCAATGTGGTGCATGGGTAAAACTGAGTTTAAATTAGTCGGTTTGGAATCTATTGCCCCGGGGAGAAGCATCCCACAGAGGGGGTGCGCAGCTCACCACGGGTGTATACACACTGTAGGCGCTCTTGTCTGCGGGACATCTCCATACAGTCCAGGCATCCGAAAAGCGCCAGAGATGCTGAGCGCAGAGGACCAAGGAACCTAGAATACTTTCCGAACTTGGAAAGTCCACACTGATAGAGAAAGAAAAGTCGAGGACAACTCCTAATCGAACAGAGGGCCCAAACCTTGATATGACAGTGTAGGGCCGCGACCAAACCAAAGCAAATGAGTCTATTGAGAAGAAAGGCATCACCATTGTTATATAGCACTCACAGCGCGCGCACAGAATGTCAGCCATACTATCAGCTTGCTACCGCTCAAGTATGGCATTACCACCGTATAGTACTGCAATACTCAAGTCAGCATAAGCTCGTAACCGCTGGAATGGACTAGAACATGGCACCCTCAACCCAGTGGAAAATGCGCCAGAGATTCGCACTCTGGCTTGCGTAGACCTGCTCGACATAGAAGGTCAAGGTGCACCATAAATCGTCGTTTCTACGGACTTACGAACTCCCAAAGGTTAGCTTGAAGAGCAAGACCAACGCCATACCAGAAGAGGCGGAGCTCGAGGCTAAGCCCGTCGAAGCCTTCAAGTTCAAAGCCATGCCCGGCTACATGTCGCACTACCTTCGTCCAGCATGGGGCATGAAGAACCCGAAATTGCCACGTGGCCACTGTGGTGCAGCCTGGTGCAGCCCACGGAGTGCAGCACCGATCAGGAGAAGCAGAGCTACGAGGAAGCGCTGAAGAACTTCTCGCTCATCATCATTAATCCCGAGTCAATAGACTATCGGTCACCGCACGAGCGGGTCGTGTCGAAGAAATTGGACCGTGGATTGTGGGAGGACGTACCAGTAGTTATGCCTTGACATGTCCGCTTGCTCGGGACGGGACAGTGCTACCAAATCGCCGTCAGAGACTCCCACATCCGGGGAAAGTAATGCTATTGGTGCTTGTACGATGCATGTTTACTGCAATCGGCCACCCATTATGCATGAATACCCGAACTGCTTTAAGGTAAACTCATATGAAACAGAATACAAGCGTCGACCTGCCGTGAGCGCAGACTAGTCAGGAATCTCGCAAACGGCAGCCGTCCGATCCAGACGCCTCACATACTGAGAAGGTTTTTCTACAACCATAAGCAAGGCGGAACGCGACTCACCACACCTTACATCGTGATCGCCCTCGGACGTGATGAACATGATATAGTCGTCGGAAAAGCGACAACATGGCTGTGGCGTGGGCCATCATAATTCGGCGGAGGACCCCTGAAAATACCGATAGATGCCGGAGCCAGTCCGGACAAAAAAAGCGGCTCGGGCAAGGGACGCCGGAGCCAGTCCGGACGTAGGTAGGGGTCTCAGCCGGCCAACCCGGTTTTTTACAGTCGTTTGCATAAGAAACTGAACATCACGTTTCCGCACGCGTTGTTTGTCCGCGCCAAATATGCCCTTTTCGGGTATCGGCAAACGCGCGGCAAAGGGCTTACCGGAGGGCAGAGTGTTCCTCAAACCACTGTAGACATACTAGAATGACTGATTATACTAAGTACAGCTATATATTATACATTGCATGCAATATACGAAGCCCTTTGATGCCCCTCCGGACATCTACAAGTCCTTACCTAGCCAATGAGCCCCGCGAGAGGCCGTCTGAAGTTACCCGAAAAGGGCATATTTGGCACGGACAAACAACGCGCGCGGAAACGTGATGTTCAGTTTCTTATGCAAACGACTGTAGTCCGGACACCAACGGCACCCCAGCAGTGAGGCCGGTTGTAGTCCGGACATGGTCAGCAACCCGCCACTTCGTCGCGACTAGTACATTCCTCGGGTACCCCTTAGTTGCACGGAATTATACAGTTTACGCTGAAATCCGGAGGCACACATGGAAGACACAGCTGGGTGCCGGATGGCTCCAATATCTCTGCGGTATCGTATCTCGCCGTCCAGGGCTACGAAGCCATGAACGGGCGGGTATTTCGCACTGTCTCTCAGACTCTGGCAATGCTCGCTGCCTGCCGAATCACTCAATTTGCCTACGTCTATCCTTTGCATGCTGGAGACATGCCCGAAGGCTCTCCGTTATCTATTGAACTTTCTACCTCAGACTATGCACGTTTCAGATTTTCATACACCCTAGTATATATATCTAGTGTCTAGAATGACTTGTGGACTACAACGGGTGATTTTTGCTGTTTCCTAGAGGCCGGGGCAATAGTCCGGACATGAATCTGACCTTGGCCGAGGCCGGTATTTTATCCGGACATAAAGGCGGGGGGCCGCCAGAAAAAGTCCGGACATGACAAAATCGAGTCTTGCACCGGCATCTATCGGTATTTTCAGGGGTCCTTTCGGCGGACGCGTAAATAAGTTCTAGCCTTGCTTCGGTTAATTCTGACGGTTTTTCGACACGTTATTTCTTTCAGGGGCCTTTCCGAGTCGATGTCCCCGTGAGTATATAAGCAATATACTACATATAGTGGATGCCCAACCACTGGCACTCTCTGAGTTGCTGGTTCTTACTCAGGCTCCTAAACCATCCGTCCTTAGCGATCTCGCTCCTCCTTTACTAGAGCGCACGTGTAGTGTTATGTAATACAAATCTATTTTTAATTTATTACCGGATACAGAACGAACAAGAGGAGGAGAACGCTATAGGACGGCTGGCACAAATGTCGTCGCCGAGATCCCCGAGGCTGACTAAGCGGACGGTGGCTGAAGCCTTTCAGCAGCGGTCGGCGGGCCTTCATGCAACCATTTACCACTTATTACCTTGGGATTTGCCGCTCGGTGTACTTTATAGCAGTGTAAAAATGTCCTAACTGAATGGTATACTCATGCAATGGTTATCAGTAGTACCGAAGGCTGAATATCCAGCTGAAGAGGCATAATGGCTATAGACAAGCCCCTCTGAGTGTCAGAAGTATACCAAAGGTATTTGCATTGGTCTTGAACCATTTTAGCACCCGTTTATATGTGTTCTGAGTGAGCTCAACGAGGTAGGTGTCGAGATGCTCTCTACATCGCCCGCCAACCGCTGCTGAAAGGCTTCAGCCACCGTCCGCTTAGTCAGCCTCGGGGATCTCGGCGACGACATTTGTGCCAGCCGTCCTATAGCGTTCTCCTCCTCTTGTTCGTTCTGTATCCGGTAATAAATTAAAAATAGATTTGTATTACATAACACTACACGTGCGCTCTAGTAAAGGAGGAGCGAGATCGCTAAGGACGGATGGTTTAGGAGCCTGGTTCTTACTCTGTTGCGGGATCTGGGTCAGGATGAGTTCTCACATACAAATTCGATTGACGCACCAGTACTCGTACAGCATTCCTGGTATTGTGTGGGAGAACTATAGATATCCTGTTCATTGACATTGGCGTCATAAATCATCGTCGCTCAGCAAATCGTCTTCGTCGTCGCTAGGCAGTCCACAGTTGCCGTTGCTCGACACCGCCGGACTAATTACGCGATGTCTGGTAGGGCGCACGGTAAAGTGATGTTAGTAGAGCGAGCACCCAGAATATAGCAGAATGCAAGCGCACTTAATTAGCAGCTCCTCGATAGCCCCTCTACCGGCCTCCAAGTCCACCCTCACCCAGTTGTACACCAGGTCTCCGCCCCGGTACACGAGCATCGTGGGCAGCATGTCCAGGTCAATATCGTCGTCCTCGTCTACCTCGCCGTCTTCATCGTACGCCTCGCCGTCTTCGTCAGCTTCCGTGTCCCCGAACGGATCGTCTTCGTCGTCTATAGTCGATAGTCCGCCAGGTATTCTGCGTGCAGTCCGAATAGATGTCGAAGGGCGAGGTGCAGGACGGGACGAGGAGGATGCGGAAGCGAAGCCAAGGGCTCCGGCTTTACAGCGCAGGAATTTCGTATCAGGATTTCGGCGGGCGAGCTGGACCAACGTCTCATCCAGAGCGTAGCATCTGTCTAGTGACTTCAGACGCAGCCTTCTCAGCCTGCAGCTATTGTGTTTGTAAGATAACGGGAGACTCACCGGTGCATAGAGATGGACCACAACCCAGGTGTTCCTATCCTCGCTTTCAATAGCCGGCAAGAACCCCTCCACTCCTACCTCTCTCAAATGTCCAAATCTGCCTGTCTTTCCACCCGTGCCAAAGAAGTCCATCGCACCGTTGCTCCCTCCTCCCTCCAGCATGTGCCTCTCCCACATTCTCTCCTCCTCTTCCTCCCTATACGTCCGCGCGCTCAACGCCGCCCTCTCCATCTTCTTATTCAGCTCGTCCAACTCTGCACGCTGGTGGTCGCGCGCATTCCTGTCCGCCTCGCGCTTGTCACGGATGACGCCCTTGACACCTGTGCGCCCCGGCACGCCCACGCCGACGCTGTTGCTCGCGCCCGCCTGCTGCTGGCTGAGGATGCGGTCGATCTGCTTAGAGCGCTCTTTGTCAGAATCGTAGTCAAAGCCATTGTCATCGTCGTTGAGCTCGGGCCAGTCGGTGTTGTCTGGCGACGGTGTTCGCTCTGGGGAAGAGGAGCGGGAATCGGAGAAGAGTCTGCCCGAGAGGACCAGTGACTCAATGTCTTCCGGCTGAAATCGAGTTCAGAGAAAATTTATCAACATATAAAATACAAAACATACCATGGTTCGAATATAGATGCTTCAAAATGGCGGATTTGGATTGCAAACGAAGAGACGAAAGTGAGGTGAAGCCTGGTGAAGTAAGGGGTCCGCCGATCGAGATCTGATTTCTGGGGAGTACCTCATGCACGTGATCTTCGCGTCCCCTTTTGCTTCCGCCATTTTCGACTGGGCTCTCAGTGCCTCTCACCACCATCGTAACGCGCTACAAAAGCCAGAATGAAGCAGAACTACGAGAAAACATTTTCTTGTTTACACACCATCCTACATTCCCAAAGAATCGAATAATATATGAAGGCTGTCTGTGAGTATGTCGTAATTTCCCAGGTGCGAACTCAGTGGCAAGTCACCCTCTGTCAAGTTCTTCCAATCCTCGAAACCGTCGCTTATATTTCCAATGTGATGAAGGTTTACGACAGTATACAGCATTGGGTTGTTATTATTTGAAGTGATCCCGCCACGTAAAGGTGGTTGGTGGTTTCAATTTGGACTTACGTTCCTTCATCCCTTTGATCCTCCGTCAGCCTCGTCAGCCACTATCCGGAGGCTGATATGCCCGGTGCTGGCGGACATCAATGCTCGTCCCCTCTCGCTGCCCCCGTCGAATTGCTTTGACTTTGCTCTCACATTTGCTTTCGTATCGCTGTCATTGGCACTGTCATGGAAATATCCACAGCCGACTATATCCGCTCAGATCTCTGGTTCTCCGACGGGAACACGATGATTGTTGCCGGGCGGGCTCTGTTCAAGGTTCATCGCGGACAGCTGGAACGCCACTCGGAAGTCTTTCGAGATATGTTTGCTCTGCCACAACCACCCTGTCAGGAAACGATCGAAGGTTGCTTGCCGGTGGTGCTATACGACTCGCCTTCGGACGTACTCTTCCTACTGCGAGCATTATATGACGGCCTGTACGTCTCTGCGTGTTCGATATGGACCCCGTAGCTGATACACACATCCAGATATTTCAAGACGGCCATAGCTCACGACTTCCAAGTCATCTCAGCCGTACTTCGGCTCTCCAGTAAATATCTCATTGGCCACCTCCGGCGGCACTGCATATCACGGCTCGAGGTAGACTGGCCTTCCTCCTTGCTTGGCTGGGATCATCGCGAGAAGATGGCCACCGACCCATCAACAGGGCGCTATAATCCGCGAGAGATGTACGCCCACCCAATCCTCGTCATCAGCCTCGCGACGGAACTTGGGCTGGACCACCTCCTTCCCGCCGCTTATTACGATCTATGCCGGTACGGCCCCAGCAAAATCGCATCGGGCGTCCCTCCCTCCAATCGTAACCCCCCTCTGCCTTTGTCCGCAGCGTTAGAGAGCGAGAGAGCGGACTCGCCCATCCTACTATCGCGTAGAGAGCTGCTATCGACGTTCCTCGGCCGCGAAGCCGGCCAGCGCTACATCATCACCTTCATCCAGGACGAGCTCGCACACCGCCCACCCGCGCGCGACTGCTCCGCCTCCCCCATCTCGGGAAACCACCCCTGCCTCGAGTCTTTCTACTTTATCCAGCTGAACATCCTGCGTTCCGTGGGCGGCATCGCCGCGGGGCGCGACGGCGACCCGCTGTACACGCTCGCGCAGGCGGTGGAGATGCTCTCACGGACGGATTTCTCGGATGGTGTGAATCAGTGCGGGCTGAAGATATGCAATGCGTGCCGTGCGGAGTTTATGGTGTCGGTAAGGAAGTGTCGGGAGAGGGTGTGGAGCGAGGTCCCTGGGTGGTTTGGTCTCATAAGGGAGGAACGCGTACGTAGTCTTGAGATTTGAGCAGGCGATCATAAAGGATTTGGGACATCATGCTTACTGTCAGCATTTGGCTTGTGTACCGTTGTTCGGGGAAGTATTACGGTATCACTATATTTATTGTACGAGAGCACTGGAGGCATGCTGATAACCATGATATTTTCCCGCACGAGAAAATTAGCGGGTCAACGCGCAGCACCTTGTTCACTGTGTGGACTCTTCTATATCGCGGGCGGACGGACATTCCGATGAGGTAGGACCGCGAAGACTTTAACAAGCTTGATCACCACCACTGGAGCCCCCGCGGGTCATGAGCTCACTTCCTGGAAGCCACAGGTAGATATTTACCCGTTATGTAATTTCAATGTCAATCGGGAAATTGTCCCCGGCATGCTCAGTGGACAGATATCTACTGTACAACTTCTAGCGCTCTGTCCGTCCCGCGCCCATCGGGCAAGCCTCTTTACTATCTGAGTATACGACTCAAGGTGCGAGTTCCTGTCGAAAGTCACTCTTGAAAGGTTGCGGCAGGCTCTCAGATGATCATCGAGACGGTCACTTATACTGCCGGGGTGGCTCGTACTCCCATTCCTCCACCACATAAGCTTAGCATTCTGAAAATATTCTTGTCAGCTGCTGCATAATGAGCCCAGAAAAGTAACATAGCTTATAGAGCGGTGAGTGCTAGTTATAGGTCGATTTACCACGGTTTTACTGTAATTCCGGGGCCTACGCATTGGACTTTTCAACATATCCCGATATGGACTCGCCACTTCTATACCTGTCGGTATTTCACACGCTTCACCTCAAGACTTTGTTATTGGTTTTCCTCTCATTATCTTGCTTCTGTGATATGTGTGAAGTATACCCGTCCCTCGTCTGACTTTTAAGTTGACGACGCAGGGCTCATGTGGATTATCCTCTTTTCTCTTCCCCCCCTCCCGCCTCCTGCCCTTCGCAATCTTACTGCATCCCCTTGACTCCTCCGGCACCCGTTCCATTCCCCTTGTCTTCGGTACGCTGTATGAGTTACAGCTGCGGCTGGGTACAAGCGATTTGCCTCGGGTTTGCCAACGATCCGCCAAAGCTTCCGTAGTTCGGCCGTATCGAGTCGTCGACCTGGATGGGGTTCCCGCAAGTGGCTATATTTCCCGATGATTCACCTCAGAGTGACTTCTCTTGATTTCTTCGGTATTGCTCTCCCAGCAGGGTTTCTGGTGACAAGACATATACATTGATCTATTTCTCTGGTGTCATATCGCCCTCACGTGCGTTTTCGGGAGGACAACTCACCTGCACTGCTTCGCCGCGCTTCGTCGCGGGGTCGCCACTTTCCCGCCGTCCGATCAAAAATAGCCCCGAGCCGTACCGTGCCAGTGGCCGCCAGCTGCTACTAGTAGCGGTTCCGCTCTTCACGCTCAGTTCTCTGTATATCACTGCTCTATCTCACGCGGGCCTTGCTTTCATCGACACTGCCAATTTTTCCAAAAATGCTCGGTAGCAAACTCGCAAAAGCCGGACCAAGTCTCTCTAGATCCGTATCCTCTGCAGGTATGCCACCCTCCCGCTTCTACCAAGCCAGATCTGAGCTCTTCGCGTCCAGTGGCGCCCGCATCCATTCCCATCCTAACCGTCAAAAAGGCGAAATCGAAGACGCCAGAGCCGATCACACCCACGCTCGAGGAGACGCGCGACCCATGGTCTTCGCTCTTCGACACCGTGTCCTCAAGCGTGCCTGCCAACGCGCTGTACCAGTCGAAGTGGAGTAGGAAGTCGGCAAAGACACAGCTGTCCTCTAATTTCTTTGACTCGGCGGCGAAGGGCGGGGCGAGGCGGGCTTACTCGACGAGCGCGGGCGATGCATCTGGGTCAAAGTCCCCTGGCAGGTGAGTACTCTCTAGACTCGCCGTATTCGATCCGAACTAACTCACCCTAATACCGAAAGTCCAAGCGCCTCATCCTCCTCTTCTTCATCCTCGATATTCGCACCGGGCACCTCCCCCTGGGACCACGTTTTCCACGACATCGCCGCCTCGCCGCCCCCGCTCGCCCCCTTCTCGCGCCACGCCCGTGCCCCGCCCTCAGCTCGCCCCCGCAGACGACAAACCATGACCAAATCCGAGCTCTCCGCCTTCGACGAGATGTTCGACATGATATTCTCCGCGCTCAACGACTCCCCCTCCGCTTCCCCCTCGCGCTCCCCCACCATCGGCCTCTCCACCTCGCGCATGCACCGCCGCTCTCTCGCGCAAGACCCCGCGGACGCCTCTACCCAAGCACTGGACCGCGCACGCGAAGAAATGGAGCTGTGCGACAGCGACCACGTCCTCCTCCAGTACGCCCAGCGCATCCTGCGCCCGCCGTACCCGCCGCACGGCCCGCACCTTCTCGCGCACCTCCTCCACCTGTTCGCCGCGAAATTCCGGCATCCACACCTCGCGCTCGCTGCCTTTGCGTACGCGCGCGACGCCGCGCCCGAGACGTACGTCGCGCTCTGCACTGCGCCCGCGTACGCCGAGCTCATCACGATCCAGTGGGAGCATTTCCGCGATTTGGGCGCCGTCAGGAGGGCGCTCGAGGAGATGCGCGCGAACGCGGTGGACGTCGACGGGAAGGTCAGGAGGGTTGTGTATGGGATTCGAAGGGATCTGGGGCAGGGCGGGAAGGACTGGGCGATTGTCGACGGGAAGATTTGCGGGACGGGCCCGAGGGAGAGGGAGGTGTGGGATGTCGTGGAAAAGTGTGAGCGCCTTGTCGGGTCTTCGGGGAACCTGGGCGCACTGGACGAGTGGAAGAGCGGGGAAGGTGTGGAAGATAGGGACTGGAAGTTTGGTTACGGAGACGAGGAGGAAGAGGGATTTGGCGCTGTTCCAGCATAGAATAAGATATATTATTAACACATTAGTCTACCCCGTCCTGGTATAAATACTCGAGTATGCAAAGGTATAAGGTAAAGATCGACAGTTCACGGACCACATCCGTCCTTCCAAATAGTAAAAAGGCTACAACAGCACGATCCTATATGCACAACTACACAGCAGACAAGAATCGAGAACGAAAGGAGTGGCGTCGCTACGAGCGACGGCTGCGCGTCTTGGACATGCGCGGTGGTGGTGGAGCGGTCTGTATCGCGCCCAGGCCGTGTTGCGGGACATAGTCTGGGTCAACGGTGTTGCATTTCAGGTGCAGGAGGAGGTTATGCACGAAATGCTGTTCATATCTACCCGCGAGTCAGCACCAGCACTCGCACTCAGGGAAAGACACTTACTGGGCGTTCGTGAAGACAATCGCCATCGACTCCGAGCTGCACCTCAGCAAATTCGGCGCCATCACCAGCGCCAAATTCGCGCTCGTCATCTTCGTCACGCCCATCACCTTCTCTTCCAAAAACAGCTGCAGAAAGCTGATCACAAACAGCACCACCCGCCGATTAATCGTCGGCAGGCGCTGCACGATGCCCACGCACGCCTCGGCGTCCTTCGCGTGGCTGATGCAGTCGTTGTACAGCTCGTCGGGCACGAGCGGGTCGAGCAGCTCGCGCAGCCAGAGCTTCAGCAGCGACGAGAGCACGTGCGGATCGTCGACGCCGTCGAGCGTGTAGTACCCCTGGTCGAGACGCAGCTTGAGCTCCGCGACCGAGTCGCCGTCGCCGGGCACGCGGAAGATGCCCTCGGACTTGGTGCCGCCCAGCGCCAGGATCCCATCTGCGAGGAAGGGCAGGATGATCGGGACTTTCGCCTGCGGGTACGTCCGCTGCTGCAGGCGGAAGATGATGTCGAGGGATTCGCCAAAAATGGACGGGTTGAACGCTGCGTCCTGTGTGTATACGGCTCAGTGGGGTACATGACACGCGGCAAGGGCCGACTCACGGAAGCCACCTCTATCTCAGAAGTGCTGGGCGGCTTCCCCCGAGGTCCCTTCTTCGAAATATACGCCAGCCGGCGAAGACAATACTTGGCCATAACGTCTACTCTCCCCTCTGCCTGCGTAGTCCGCTGCTGGATGAACGACTGGAGGTACCTCTCAAAGTCTTTGGACGGCGGGAACGTGATCAGCAGGACACACATGAGCTGCCACCCCTTGAACACGCTCTCGCTGCTTGCAGTCAGACCTGGGATCACACCTCAAACACGGGAAACACTCACGGATTCGGGTTCCCGCTCAGCTGCTTCATCACCTGGCAATAAATCTCGTCCCTGAGCTCTCCATGCGCGAGTCCCTCGCCGAGCAGCCACCGCTCCTCCTCGAGCAGCCCGCTCCGTTCTCGGTCAGTCATGTGTCCCACACCGTTGTTGATACTGGCGACAGTCGAGACGTGCGCCTCCTGCGTGCGCACGCCGACCGGCCGGTCGCGGTCCCTGTCGCCCATGATGCGCTGGACGACTTTGAATATCTTCACGGCGTCTTTCTGCAGTCCGCGGTTGATGACGAGGAGGGGCGCGGTAAGGGGTGCCTAGGATACATTTAGCCCTAGTCGCACTCGAGACGTGTTCATAAACGCAGGAGAGCACACCTTCTGCCAGGACATCATCTGCGCCACGGGCACCTTGCGCTTGAATATGAATCCCGTGCGGTGCGTCGAGAAATACTGCCTCGCAAACTCGGACTCGATGAACTGCTGGATGTCCGACGCAAGGTCGTGCGGGAGGAGCGGATACGAACTACACAACCACAACGCCTGAGCTTATCACACGCTAGTATAGCAAATAAAAGCGTACTTCAGACTTGCGGTGCTCGCCCCAGGCCTCGCCCGCGGCTCAACAGGAATCGGCCGCCCAGCGGCGCGATTCTTCACAGGGCTCAGGTTCATCGTCGCCTCTGAACCATCCAGCGCGGTCAACACCCTACCACCTACACGCAGCCAAACCGCACTCACCCTGATTCAACACAGGCCCACTGATCTCCTTCCCAGCGAGTTTCCCATGCCCTGGCGGCACCGGCGCGGGGCGCCTCGGGCTGGGTGGTATATTCGCCCGTCCCGCACCAGAATTACCGCCAAACGCCTTCCACCCCTTCCCCGGCTCCCTCGGTGTCGGCGGCATACTCCCGGTCGGCGTGGACGGCACGCGCGCGGCGAGCGCCACGTTCGGGTTGGGCGTGGGCGGCGCGCTGCCGCTAAGGTCGTCCAGGAACGTCGGCGTGAGCGACGTCTTCACGCGCAGGTCGAACGAGTGCTGCTGGCGCGTCGGTGAGGGCGAGGAGGACTGCGTGGTGAGAAGTTCGACGGCCGCGTCGAGGTTCTGCGGGAGCGGCGGGCGGTGGTACGAGGACGGTGGTTTGGACCTGTCCCTGTCTGCAACTGCACCCTTTTGTTGGGTCTGTGCGCGTTGCGGTGCCGCGCCACCATCACCGTCTTTGTTCCTTTCTCCCGCTCCGCCGCCGTCCAGTTTTGCAGATTTTATGGAGGATACATCGGTTGAATACGGTGATGCCGGGATAGGCGGTAGTCGCGGATCGCCAGAGTACAAGCCCTGGTATTGGTCACTCGATAAAGAGCGGCGGATGACGTGCCTCCTTCCTCCAGTCTTTCCTGCGGATCCAGGTGACTGGCGAGTCGGGGTCGTCGACGCAGTATGGGGACGGTCAGTAGTGTACGACCGGGAGCGGCGTTTCATAGCGCTGGGAGACTGGCTTTGCTGGGAGGGCGAGGAAGAGGAGGCGACTTTGAAGTTCTGGTCGTACGCCCGTGAGTTCCGAAAGCTAGTGGAGAGACGCCGGCCTAGCGTTGTATTCTGCAGCAATCGTATCTGTCACAGTCGGGATCACCGCGATGCCATGCTCACCTGCAGCACCCCTAGCGGTATCACGAACGCATCCGGCCGCTCCCACACCGTCTCCCCGCTTTTTGTGTGGTAATAGTAGGGCAAATTTCGGGACTCGTCGACGAGCTCCCACCACTCGCCTTCTTCACTCGGGGGGAGGCTGGGGAAGATCAGCCATGCTGATAAGACGTGAGATATGTTGACGACACGACTTACACGAAATGGCCAACTGGAGGGTCCCAGCTGACCTCTCCAGTAGCTGGGCACGCATAGAACGAGACT
The DNA here is from genome assembly GCF_000344685.1 of Gloeophyllum trabeum ATCC 11539. Taxonomy (NCBI): domain Eukaryota; kingdom Fungi; phylum Basidiomycota; class Agaricomycetes; order Gloeophyllales; family Gloeophyllaceae; genus Gloeophyllum; species Gloeophyllum trabeum. The sequence goes on along the minus strand of NW_006920411.1, from coordinate 77,665 downwards.
TGTGTCTGCAATCAAGACAGCAGCCGAGCATCAGGTTTGCGAGACGCGTGCGAGATCATCGTTGCAAGCGTACCTGGGGATCCACGAGCGTCACCCAGAAATTCGATCCCCAGTCTGCCTGGCTGCTACTGTGCGAATGTTGACTGCCAAAACTCGTGTCCGCCCTCGAATGTAAAGGGGTAATGGGCGCAGGTGAATTTTGTTGGGGGTTGAACGAGGTGGGTGCTTGCGAAAGCGGGCCAGAGTTGGACGGCGAACTGGCAGGCGACGACTCTTGGAGGGTAATGGAAATTTGGGGGGCGACGGCGGCCGACATATCTAGACAGAGTTATCAGACTGGAGACTTGAGGAGAATTGCAGGGAAAGGCAGAGCGCGGCAGGGCTAAGTACGATAGGCCAGCTATGAAGAGGGGAAACTGATCATGGAAGACGCCCACGCGTGGGCGTCTTCCATATTCGCCGTGCCTGGTGCCCTTCCCCGGGCTCGGAGCGTCCCCTCGGATTCGGCAACCACGACAACGACAACGACGACGACGACGACAAAGATCGAAAGCATCGCGACCGATGCTGCGACCTTGACTTTGCACCGCTCGTTACCACGGTGTTATTTACTGCTGCAGATCACAGTTTTGGCATCATCTATCCCAGCTTGATAGCTTGATCTCAACGTCGCTCGGCCCTCGCGGACTCACCTTCGTCCACACGGCCCGTCGGACCCGGATTACCCACCGCCCCATTTCCCGTCGCACGTCTCCCTGGGACCCATGTCGCAAGAACACGCAGGAAATGCAGGCCTGAACTCACCACCGCTGCGGAAACAGAGCAAGAAAAGTATGTTTAGTGTGTCAAAAATGGGTAGTCTGATCAATAAATGCCAACAGATGGAGACTCGGGCTATCAGGAAAGGGGGATGTGGTGGGAGGGGAAAGGCGAGGGCAAGTCGAGAGGTATGGACCGCGCGTTATATACTTTGCTGGAAAGCGCAGATCGAAATTGACATATGGCCTGTCCTCGAAGACATACCGAGTGCGGTAGGCACATGGCCACATTGGGAAATGCCTTTCCTTTCACGCAGCTGCGATCGCGATCGAGCGTAGACCGCCGCAAGCACAGGCCATCCCCGGGTCACCCCAGCATTATTTTATCGAGCATAAGTATTGCAAGTCCTTACCATCTCGCCCTGATAACCGTAGGTAAAGACACTGTTTCACAAATTTGACTCGTATATCTATCAAGCGACCAAAGCAATTTACGACTTTCCTTGGCCAGTCGATACGACAGGACATCCCCCTCGAAGTGACTGGCGCGCTTTATCCACGGCGGAAAACCATCCATCGACGCCCGCAATGCCCCCCTCAGTCCAGTCCGCATCCCGCCCTGCCTCCCCAGTCTGAACTCTCTGCCACTTCTCTCTCAAGTCCTCGCACGTCTCCTCCCCATCTAGCATCGGTACAAAAACGAGCTGATGTCTTGCGATGTCCTGCGCCTCTGCTACCATCGCCCGCGCTACCCGACCGTGGATCTGAGCGAACTCGTGCATGTCCACGCCTATCGCGTATCGCTCTACGCTGGGCGGCAGCCCCAGCAAGTCACGTATCTCCCCGTCTGCCTCGCGCCCACTCAACCCCGACATGTTCGTCTGCCACGGGCAAAGCATCGCCACGCCGGATACCCGCACGTGCGTCAGCTTGGACGAACTCGCGCGACGAATAAACGGCACAATCCCCAAGTGCGCTGAGCGAAGACCGGGTCGGTGCGGGAACGCGATGTGGAGGTGTCGTAAACTTGGGAACAGTGGCGCACACGACGAACCTGGCTCTGGGAGTCGTGGTATTATCGGGTGACTTTGCCTCGAGAGGACGCGGTAGGTAAGGTGCGTAAGGCGAGGGAAGTTTGCCGCGAAGATGCGGTAATACCGTGATGGCACCAAGCTGCTTTGTACGATGCAGGTGAACGTTTCTACAGTGGGTGCTGCAATTCCCATCATTTCTTGCTCTGAACGGTCCGCGTATGGTTAGACCGCCTGTCAATCGAATGCGCCAACGCACCCAAATCGTACATCCCGTCCCCGCCCTTGCTGCTCGCCGCCACCAAGAACAAATGCCGTATCCCCCTTCCGCCAGTAACGCCGGCCCTTTGCGCTAGGAACGGCTTCATTTGCACGCCCCTCGACAGAACGACGGACAAGAACCGGAACGGCTCGACCAGCGCGCAAGTGAGCTTGGACACTAGGCGCATAGCGCAAGCCGTACGCCCCCCATCTTGGAACGCGTACTCAAAGATCTGCTCCAGCAGCTCACCGGGAATGCCATCCAAGAAACACGGGCGCCCTGCGTGGGCGGCCATCTCGCCCCTCCCAGCCTCGCGCGGGGGCTTTTTATGACTTCCGGGCCCGGGGAGGCACTCGCGCTAACATTAGACGTGATGTCGATGTAGGATAACGGTGCGTGGCCCATGGGTAGTCCAATGCAGGTGATGCACTGACCGTAACATGAGATGCAGATGTGTTGCCGGCCCAAGCGAATAGGCCGGGCGTGCTCAACAGGGTGTGATGAACATGGTCGCCTCTTGGGGTGTTCGGCTTGCATGGCCGATCACTCTGGCTCTATTTATGGGGGCGGACTGACTTGCTTCAGGAGGGCCGTCCTCCGGCGAACGTCATATCCGGCGCGTGGACTGAAGTTATAATGGCAGGCTTCCCAAGGCGCCGACAACCTCCCGCGTACCAGAAGACGGGCATTCAATTTCCGGCGAGGACGGTCTGTCATTCCGGTCCATCTCGAGTGGGCGCAGAGGAAGGTGAGCACAGCTTTCCATCAATTGTGTCTATGTCGGGCGCTCGGAGAGTATAGCTGTCAAACTAACATGTCCATTACAGTTGATTATAATAGTAACATTATCAGGTGAACATTCGTCAGCCTATGATGCACGTCTCTCCCGCAGACGCCTAGTTTATCTATTACCATTATGCTCTCGCTATCCCCCCCGTCGAGCCCGATTACCAGCCAGCGGCTCTGTGTATTATAAACGAATTACCGTATGTCCGCCCTCCTCCCCATCCTAGTCAGTCCACCTTGCGGAACCTAGACTTGCTTCTCTTGCGGCCGACGATCCCGCTCTCCACCCACTCGGCTTCCTGCGCGAGTTCGCCAGACTGGACCTTCATCCACCGCTCCCTCGACTCCTGCCACGTACTCTCCAGCTTCCCGACGGGCAGCAGCACAAGCCGCGTCCTCCCCGCGTGCTCCGCCTCCGCGCGCACCGCGTCCGCCTTGGGGTGCGGCTCCTCCGCCGCGCGCGCGTCGCCCCAGCAGAACGTCGTCACGCCGATCGTGTACGACTTGACGCTCGCGGGCAGCGCGCGGATGTACCCTTGTATCCGGCGCGTCCCCCGCGGCTGCAGCCCCAGGATGACGCGCAGCGCGGGGACGTGCGGGCCGGCGATGTTCACCCCGGACACGCGCACGTGCGTCAGCGCCGGCGACGCGCGGTCGACGAACAGCCCGACGCCGGGGTGCGCGCACTCGAGGTCCAGCGAGGACTTGGCGGGGAAGCTGACGTGCAGGTACTGCAGCGCGGGGAAGTAGCACGGGGCGACGGGCGGGTGCTGGATGATCAGGACCTGGACGTCCATCTGGACGAGCTCGCACGTGAGGTGCGTCAGGCGGGGGAACGGCGTTCGCAGGATCCAGTGGTTCGGGAACGCGTTGGAGACGCTGCGCACGAGACAGGTGAGTGTCTCGACCGTGGGTGCCGCGATGCGGATGATCTCTTCCACTATAACCGACAGTGACGTGCCGTGAATCAGTCTCGGCGCATTGATTTCTGCTGCATGCTGAGACTCACCGATCTCGCTCCGGACGCACTCGTTCTCCTCGCGGCTCTTGGACTCGACGAGGAACAGGTGACGGATACCCCGCCCGCGCGCGATGCTACCCCTTGACCGAAGCAACTCTTCCATTTGCGCGCTACTGGAGAGCGCAACCGAGACGAAGCGGTAAGGTTCTACGAGCGCGCGGGCACCCCTGCACACGAGACGCAACGCGCACGCCGTCCTCCCGCCATCGTGGCAGGCTTCGAGAAAGATCTGTTCCAGCAGCTCGACAGGCAAGTCGGACAGTGTAGGTGTTCCCCGCGAGCGCAACATGGTGTAGGACAGAGCGTCGTGCTGGATGGGCGAGGCTGAGGCGCGTAAGGCCTTTAATTAGCTAAATCTCGTGACCAATATATGGGCGGCGTGCAATTTTCCCAGGCGCAATATTCGAATATTGACTCAACCCTGTTTCGCCGCTACCGCCAGGGGTACGGTTGCCGAGCAGCACCAGGTCTATTTTCCAAAGTGCATTTCACTTCGTCAGGGTGCCTTTACATCCCGCTCGGGTCCATGAGTGGCTGTGCGAGGTCTGGTCAGTCCCCTGACTGCATCGCCGGACTCCTTCTCTAGCACAGTTTCTGAGCATTTCTCTACTGTGTATGGCCTATGTATGACTTGCTAAAGTATAAGACACAGCTACAGAATACAGAAAGTGTGCACGACTGCTCTAGAGAGCGCTTGAGGCGTAGAGCAAGTATCATGGGGGTCCCGGTGAGACTCCGGGAAGTCCAGCAAGTGCAACCGGCAAGCAGAAACTTGGATCTCGGATAGTAAGGGTCCTTCAACAATACAGCAGCAAACTTAATTACTGGCTTCAGTCTTCTATCACTGCTCTTGACCCGGAGCATAGCTGGAGGGCGAATTCAAGTAGGCATGAGGAGCTGCGAAAGGAGGGTCTCCGGGTCCCACACCGCCGAGATCAGTATTGTATTTCCGGGGTCCGGATACGTAAGATCGTGCACTTGAGCAATGGCATTCGCGAAATAGACCTGGTGCTGCTCGGCAACCGTACAGGGGATAACTACGTACTATTGAGACCATGGAAACGGTGGCGAAGGGTCGCCGTCCAGACGAAGACGAATATCGCGAATCGCTCAGATCTCACATCACAGCCACTCAGGGATTCTAATCCGCGAGAAGTCAGAAGTTTGGGATAGCTTGGCGTTCGGTACCGGCGGCATGCTAAAAGGTGCGCGCTCGCGCATCAGTGTCTGCAAGGAGCCTCATAAGCCACGAAAGAGCTGCACGAGTACAAACTATGAGGGGAAGAAGAAATGCAGTGACCGACGCCGTCCATCGAACACAGTGCCGGACATGCAGCCAGTCGGCAGAGACGCCTTTGCCAAGGAAGCGAGTAACAAGGAGGCCGACAAAGCCGACAATATGACACGGTTGAACTTGTAGCGTATGTAACCAAAGTACCATTTGTCGTAACGGTGACCATGAGTAGGCATCGGGAGGATGCACCCTACCAATGGGAACACACGGCCTCGACGGAATGCATGATTGCCTTCAAGTGGCGGCTTGGCCGCAAGTCCGTTTACCTCTATTTTGCACGACTTGAGTCAACCTGAGGAACCGTGGTCCGTCGTCCTGTAACTGCCTTGCCGAGCGTCGGACACGAGGATCCTCGCAGTCGGAACAAATCGTGTGCGTACGCCGAGTGCACTGCAAAGCCCGCGTGGCGTTGATACATGGCATACCGTCTTCCGTCATGTAGTGCTTTCGGCCTATAGCTACTCGTGCTCCACAGAGGCAACCAGTAGCCTTTAAGACGCGCGCGCACAGAATGTCTTCATCTAAGCTTTGGATGTATCTGTTAAATGCATATACTTACAAGGATACATAGTCTCCGCAGTAGATGCCGTTATACAGCACATGCCCCACGCTCTCTGAATGGGAGCCTCGGGCTATTGAATGTTAACAGCGCAGTAGGTCGCGTACATGCTTCCCTATAGCCACGGCCGAACAGGTGATGGGACCGCGCACGCAGATATACAACAGGAAACCAGGGATAATTTAAATCAAAGAAATGTTGTATCTGGAGGGACGACTTCGTATAGAGCAAGATCGTGGGAAAGCGGACTTGGGCGAGATTTGCTTCCGTTGACCGATCGTTTGCTGGCAACTCTGGTTGCAACGTTGACCTCCACGTCGTCTTGTCTGACGAATCTGCTTGTAGACTCTTGATTATAGCAAATTATTGCTACATGGCTCCAGTCTTCGATTTTATCCTCCTTGGAGCTGTCTATCTGCCCTGCTTAAGACTTCGGTACGAATCAATCGGTCTTGGGACATTACCGCCACATCGGCGATTATCGTAAAGCGATCCTTCGATTCCGCTGCTATTCTCTGGGTCGCTCTTGGGACTGGTCTTGGGATGTCTTACGGTCTGTATCTTTCTCTCGTCGGGAATCTCCCTGCTGCCCTACCTCTCCGTCCGAGTACGCCGAGGTAAGCGCCGGTGCAGGCGCCCTCGGCCCCGAAGTAGGGAATCGTGGCCGGTCCACATCATGATCTTGCATTGTCCTCTCGTCGCTCGGCAATTATATCTCAAAGGATGACGCCGGTTTTCTTGGTAACCCCGTGCGCATTGCTCGGCCGTTAATCTCCTTGAGTCTTCTGCTTCGCCCATCGTGAATGTGCCGTGGATGGGGCTTGTAGTGTTCCGTTACTCGCCGGCGGAGGATTACTGCTGTGTGAGAGTACTGCCTTTGGTAAGCCGCCCAAATGAGTCACCTTAAATGCGCGCGACTCGAGCCTTTGACCCCCCGCTGCTGCTCACTCAAGCCACTGTTACCCCACCACACTGCACCACACCACATAGTATACTGCCTCAGGTCGCGTAACCCCGCGACACCTTCGACTCTCTCATAGTCATGTCCGATGATTTGTGGAAAATCATGTTTGGCGAGTATCCGCCGAGCGGACAGAGGGCTAGCGACTTCGTTAGCAGCATGCAGCATGCAGGAGGTGCTCAGAGCGAGGCTGAGGGACAAGCGCGCAGGTGCGTCCAGGATTATAGGTCCCTATCGCGACCTGCAGACTGAGACCACCCCAGCGAGCTGCAATGGTTTGACCCTTACGCTAGCGAGGACTCCAAGCCGCCGTCGGATGGGCTGCTGCAGCTCACCGGTCCACATCTTCCCTCGAGCGACAGCCGTTTGGACCCTCTGCCGTCTCTCTCTGGGCTCGGTGATAGCCTTCAGTCTTTTGGTTTGCCATCTATGCCCCGTAAGTTATCACCGAGCCTATAAGCAATACCGTCTCTTTTATTCGTCGTTGTTTAGCCACTGGCGTCCACCAGCCCCCAGCTCTTCTACTACCGGAACAGCAGCCTACCGGCGATTACGCGTCGTATCGCGACTCTTCGGATCCCTACCTATCGGACAGCAGCACCCCGTTCTCCACGGCATCACAGTCGTTGAGTGGCTCATCGCCGGCGAGCTTGATGCCTCCCACCCCCGGCGGGCTTTGGCTCCCCGTACCGGGAAGACGCCGGAGCCAGTCGGACCCCCGGCCCGGGGGCCGCGATTTGCCTCCGCCTTCACAGCCAGCCAATTACCAGGCTAATTATAGCGAGGTGATTGACCCGACCCTCTTGCTGGCTGGCCCATACGACCGGCGTGGCCAGTCGGCCTCTGAACCGTCCGTGCCCACGTTGAGTAATTTCCTTCCGGCCGCTCCCCCCGCTCCCGCCGGTCGCCCTCGCGCGAGTACCTTGGATCGTTCCAGCCACGGGACTCGTCCTGTCCATCGCGGTGCTCCATATTCCGTCCCTCCCTCGCACGGTTCAGCTTCCTCTTCTCCGTTCCCCAGCAATCGGGACGGGTATGAGGCGCGCACTACATTACATCCTCGGTCATCTCACCGGACGTCCCCGTACCCCACCCCATCTTCCAGCTCGTTGGTGAACCGCGAACTTGCGGTATCTATGCACGACATGTCTCTGAATACTACTGCAGCGGGGCCCTCTAGCTCACCCGGCCTTAGTCCGTCTTCTTCCCCGGTTATGCAAGTGATGAGTATCAGAGCCAAGGTCACCAGCGACGCCGTACGCGATGCGGCGCTCAAGCGCCGCAAGTCAGATGCTAAGGCCAGCTTTGCATGCCCATTGCGGGAATGCGGCATGACCTTCACTAGGAAGACGAATTTCAAGGGGCACATGCGGTCGCACATGGGAGAGAAGCCGTTCATATGTGACTTTGCCGGCTGCGGGAAGGGGTTTGCGAGGGAGAATGATATGAAGCGCCATAGGAAGGCCCACTATCACAACGGGAGCGCGTAGATCGTTTTCCGAGTATACTCACGACTATCACGACCCCTTTACGACTGTCTCGCATTTCTTGGATACAGGACGCCGCGCGCGCCCTGGATTATACCCGCAACCTCTCGATACCCGCATTACCCAATGGTCCTCTCCTTGCGTGACCGAGACTCTTGCCTCATAATGTTCCCATGTATTCCATTGCTTATGCCCCCCTTCTCCCCATGTGGATATGGTACCCCTTTATACGCACATCTAGGACTTTTGCTCGGATTGCTACAACTGTGGTTGCATTGCTTAACACGAACTAGCCCCGGGAGGGATGCTGGGTTCATCACTCCTTGTTTTACTGTTGAAATGATGTTACCGTCGCTCGGCGCTTTTTATGTTTTTGCTTTGGTTTAGCTCGCTCGTCGACGCACTTCATACCTTTGTGCTACTCCAAGATGGATTCATGTCCGTCCCTCACATGTTGTATGCTTACTTCTCAATCAATTGCGTCAACACCCTTTCATCGTTTGCTACTCTTGTCGTCGGGTGAAGATACTGTAGTCTGTTCTGTAGCTTGCAGCCGTGCCGCCTCCAGCGATCGCAACCAATGGGAGACAGGATCGGTGGCGTGGGATGACTGACTTCGCCATTACTACGGGCTTGCACTCAAGATACGTTATCTTCCCAACCTACCTCCATCACCAATGTAGGCGCATATACGCCTCACCCGCTCGTCATTGAGACTGGTCCTCGTTTCACTAGGCGACTTGGCACGACTGAACCATTGACGCCGATTTCGAAGACCGGGTAACAATCTACCGACGAATAAGAAAATCGGGCTGCCGACGAGATGACAATTTACTTGAGGCTGCGCTCGTTTCTTGAACAGTCTTTCATTGCGTACGAAAGCTTCCCACTTGGCTGCTCTACGTCTCTACAAGGAACCGTTGCGGCGTTCCTCCTATGAATATGACTTACTTGGGATGACAACAAGTCCTGCCAACGGTGGTACCCTGCATCATTGCAGCTGTCATATCGGGGCCAGAAAATATCTTTGGGCGCAGTCGGGGATACCGGCTCCTCGTATGATCTCAGTGACGTACTTGGCTGCTGCCAAAGTCCTGGCCCGATCTCGTGTGTTACGCGACCTGTGGAGGCCGTGAACATGTCTCCGTCAGAAAGGGATGGACTGCCGATTATACGACGGTTGGCCAAGGCACTATGCGATCCGAGCATCTCTCGAGCGACACAAGATCACTATCGCGGCTCGTTTGCCAATGAAAGATGTAGGCAGTCCCGGAGTCGACGATCGACCAGATGTATTGGGGGCGAACGTACTAGTCCCCCGCATCGGGACGTCTGGCAAACGCGTACCAGAATTGAAAGTGGTTTGCGGGCTTCGTCTATGAACAACGTATCGGAATCGATTGGTTGCATCGTCGCTAACTAGCATCTAATGTGAGTACCAGGCCTATCATGCACACAGAAAACGTGAAACCCGAAGACAATCGGAAAGGGCCATTCGAACGGACAACTCTCGACGCACCGAATCTTCAACAATTGAATTGCCGCCCCCGCGCGTTCTCAAGCGCGTCCACCCATCCCTGTACGCCGACGACACCACTTTCGCTCCAGTCATGCTCAGCATTCTTCTTCCCCGCCCGGACATCCATCCATTTCTCCCTGGCCTCACGCCCCGTCTCCGACTGACACTCTGGAATTAGAACCAGCCTCGTTCCCTCGCTCCCCTCAACCTCCTGTCTCACCGACTCCGCCTTCTCCCAAATTTCTGAAGCCAATCGTATTCTGTCGACGTAAAAGGATGTGTCCACGCCCACTGTGTACTGCCGAACGCTGGAGGGCAGCTGGGGAGTCCGTTCCTGAAGCTCTTGGTACTGATAGAAGTCGGGTAAGGGCAGCCCCAGTACGTCGCGCAGAACATAAATTTGTCGGACGGTGAGTTTCACATCGGACAGCCGGACGTGCGTGAGCTTCGATGGCGACGCGCGCGCGACGAACAGTGCGAGTCCCTGGTGCGCTGTGTCCAGAAGGGGACTCCATCCGAAAGCAAGACGCAGATAACGCAGGTCAGGGAATAAGCAAGGTGGGTCGACTCGTAGCGATGTGTCGTTGGGGACGAGTGGGTACCGTGGTCGCTCTGGATGCGCGAAGGTAAGGTGGGTAAGGCGCGGGAAGGGCGTGCTTAGGATGGTATGGTATATTGAGGCGCCATTGCTCATCCCGAGGCGGAGGGTGAGTGTTTCTATGGTTGGTGCCGCGATTTGGATGATCGCTTCTCCTGTGTTCAAACTCCAACATTAGATGTGCTCCGGTGAGCATGACTGAAGTATCCAACACGGACTTACCGACTCCGACTTTGGGCGCCTGTTCAGTCAGGATCATGAATAGATGGCGTATGCCGCATCCTCCGCCGGGGGAGGCCCTGCATATCTCAAGGAACCTGCTCGCCTTTGCACTGTTTGTAATGGCCACGGAGCGGAAGCGGTAGCGCTCGACCAAGGCGCAGCACGATTTGCATACCAAACGCAGCGAAGCTGCCGTCTTGCCCGCATCCTGGCACGCGTCGGACAAGATGTGCTGGATCAATTCGAGAGGGAGGGTGTCCATGACCGAGGATGCTGGCGTGGTCAGGTATGTACAGCGAGAGGCTGAACGTGTCAGCGCCGTAGGTCCAGCCCCCCTTTAATACTGTAACACAACTGAACCTGGAACGGCGGCACATTCCCCAACACGGTTAGCGCGCCCTCGGCGCGCTGGGTAACGATTCGGCTACTAGTTTCTGAAACCAGGGACCGGAGGCGAAGGTACGGCATACTAGTAATCGCGCGTAAGTTGCCGGGGGTAAGGCTATGCGTGTCTGCTTACCGAAACGTACGTTGAGCCGACAGTGTCGGGAGGAAGCCTGGACCTCGTAGGGTATTGAACTCGGATGCTTATTGACGGCACCAAAATAATCTAAGACAGAGGTCGATATGCGGTTCGCTTGCGGTCTCTTGCAAGTCCGGGATCGTCGTAATCCTGATCAGCATTGCGCCAATTCACAGCTGGGTATGCGCCGTGAATCGCTGAGCGGTCGAGACTCGAAATTATCGAACGGGAGTGAACGCCCTGAACGCGTAGGCCAAGTAACTACGAGAACTACATACAGGCAGGGAGGGATTCGGCAGACCTTGGCGCACCCGTCCCTGAGATGGTCAGTCCAGACATCACAGTCCGTAAATTCGGTGGTACCCAGGGACCCACACATGCGTCTCGTGTGTGACGCGCGCGTGACGAGCTGCATCATCAGCACCCACACAGAGTTGTAAGCATAGAGTCGTTGTTACGTGCGTGAGCGGGTGATGATTTGTGTCGACCGCGGGATAGAATTATTAGGTTGTGATATAGTTTGAGATAGCACCACAACTGTGCAGGCCACGTTCCAGCAACCAATGACAGATACGGTGAGTCTGACTTTGGTATTGGATTAATCTGCGGGAACGGTATCGGAATGACATAGGAGTACCGACTGGAGGAAGATGCAAGCACGAAGCACTTCCGTCGACGATCGGTGGCCCTTTGTCGGATGGCGGTTCGTCTGGAGAGGGGTCGTCTAAACGCAGGTACGGAGACACGTTGGTGCCGGTGATTGGAAGTCGGCAGCTCAAACAGATGGGGCGCAGTGCCACAGGAATGGTGACGAGCTGTTGAACAAGACGAGAATGTCGGGAATTTATGAGTGCCCGAGGCCGACGGATCTGGGCCAATGGATAGGACTTGAGATTAGACTGCACCACTACACCAGGAGATTCGGGAGACAGCTGTGATCAACGTGAGTAACTCGCTAAGTCGCTCAGCCGGAAGAGCCGTAGATCAACTTGGGAATACGAAAGACGGAGGATGAGAGGAGAGGAGCAATGGGGCCGCCGTCGGTATATTTGGAAGCGGGGATATAAATGCAGAAGGGGTAAAACAAGGTAGTTGCCGTATGCGGGAGTGAGGCTGTGGGTAGTACGCGTATATGCAACTTCTGCTTGAACCAGAAAGGCTGCCTTCTGGTCCAACTTGAGGCTGCATACACGCCAAGGGATGAGGCGCGACCGTGGGGCGCAGTTGACTTGTTCCGCATGGTTCGTTGGGAACGGATCACGTTCGCTCGAGGGTCGTTTCGCTTGGTCTACGATGTAATAACTCTAATGAGAGACTGCCACGGGACTTCGATCGACTGGGTGCCTCGCAATCGGCGAGTCAACCGGAAACCGTTGCAACCTTGCAGTGAGAATTTCGCAATTACGTCCGACCAGCGTATATATCGGCAAGGGCTCCTCAAGCTTCAAGCTCAAGAACAAGGAGTATCGGTACCTTGGGGTCGCATACTTTCTTTGTGACTGTGGGAACCAACGAGGTGACACCGTCTGTTTCTCATGATCAGGCTGTGGCAAACTGAACGGATCCCAATTTAGCAACATCCTTTCCTTTTTGGGTTATGTTTATCTTTCGTTCTCTTATCGTCACTCTTTATCACTCTGACAGCTCATATAGCATTGTGATAGCCTTCCGATGTATCTAGGTTGTTGTACCATACCATGTGAGCTTGAGGACCTTACGTACAACGCCCCCGTAGATACACCCCCATCTTTGCACTTGTTTGTTAGACGTGCTAAGTGGGGTGAGTTTGTATTCGTGAACCCGTTCGTTCATGGACTTACCATTACCTGTAGTTTACTTGTCTGTTCGTTCACAGGTAATGCGACATCTTTGCACTTGTTCGTTAGACGTGCTAAGTGGGTTTACTTGTCTGTTCGTTCACAGACGCGCACGTCTACGCAAAGGTCGAATATATTATATTATCTTCACACCCCCATCCCCGACTCCCACGGTAGTTGGGAGGAGGGTTCTGTCAGGAAGAAATGGTCGCTCCACCATACAACTCGCTCTCACCATGAGAACCTCATGTAAGCAATGGTCCCGATCGGACCGACACCACCACTGTTTCGTTTCAACTTGAAGACAACTGCCTGGACACACCTGACGTGAATGCAAGTGTGTAGCATTCGATAAAATGATGCACACAACCAAGTGAGGCTGATAGATGAGACTAGTATCTCTGAGCAGGAACCAGTAACTCAAGGAAGCCCCTTTAAATAATGATGTAGATATAAGACAGGACTATATGAATACTGTGTATGTGTCCATCAAGAGTGGCATTCTGCAGCTTGACCAGACACTAGTACTGGAATACTTGTTGGTTTCTGACTGGAATCAGGGATTGGCGCTTGCACTGCTACAATCTTGCACTTGTTCGGTTAGATGTGCTAAGTGGGGTGAGTTTGTATTCACAAACCCGTTCGTTCATGGACTTACCATTACCTGTAGTTTACTTGTCTGTTCGTTTACAGGTAATGTGATCATCTTTGCTAAGGTTGGGCACATGTGACACCGCGGCTCTGCCACACTGACCCCAATCCATACCTGCCTGACCGCACCTGTGGGTAAGGGTACAAAACCCGCCCGAGAGACCTCGGCTCGCTGGGTGCCCTTGGCTGATGCCCAAGGTAGGGCTTTGCGGGTTCAAGGCACCCTATTGAAGGTCCTGTTGGGCCAGTTTTTCTGTACACCTGGATCTGACAGTGCCATACGTATCACCGGGAACCAGCTTCCTGTGTTTTTGCTGCATTTACCCCTCAAAAATCACAAATTTCTGTTGAACTAGGTGCTGACAGAGCTGCAGGGTTTATATACACTGTGGCCCATAGGCTGACTAAGCTACATGGAATATCCCTAATCCTACTGAGCTCCACCTATGATGTCACTGACCCACATGAGCTCCGTGCCTTTGTACAATAGTGGAATATACCAGAATATTCCAGAGGGTTCCGGTGCATTCTGGTACGTTGTAGAACCTGGCAGCTAAGTCAGCGCCTAGTTCAACAGTTTTGTATAAATATTGTACCCTCCACCAGACCCGCGGGACCTGAGACCCATTGGGATGGTTTCACGGTAGCTCGCAGTTCAAGGGATTTCAGACCCGAGCCCGCACCCGAGCGACCCGCAGGCCCAATACTGCAGTGGTACCCGCCACCCACAATTCTCTGCACTTGTTCATCAGATGTGCTAAGTGGGTTTACTTGTCTGTTCGTTTACAGACGCGCACATCTACACAAAGGTCAAATATATTAAATTATCCTCACATACTTACGGGGAAAATGGTCCGTGGGGTATGCACAGAACGGGGAGCCAGCGAGGTAGTTGATAAAAAAATGGAGCAACGGCACAAGTCATGCATGTGGATGACTGCTAGAACCTGGGCACAAGATCGTCACGGCACTGTTGCACAACATCAGCAAAACGGCATGACCGTCTAAGCGAAGCTAAGAACTAATCTCAGGCAAAAACAGTACCAAGTCCATGGTCTTAAGTCATGGGGGCCCACCCCCTGAGCCCAGCACCGAGACTTAGCTAAGTCCTTGATTAAGGTGCTAAGAACACTCAGGCAAGAAATAAGTGGGGAGAGAACAGAAAAATGCTAGCACCACCAGGATCCGAACCAGCATCTGCCATACCCAACCATACAATATAACCATTGCACTACAAGGCTACACTAGTTGGTGCCCAAACCCATTTCAGCCTTTGCCTTGAATGATAGCAACTCCCAAATTACGAGTCTCCGCCCTTGTCTAGTGCTACTGGTATACATTACATGTACATCTATGATCAACAGAGCCATGTATATTGCTCTGCCACCCTCTACAGCATCGGCTAAGAAACTCAGAGAGTTAGAGCTAAGGAGCTCGGTAAGGGCGCCTTAGTGGTACTTAGCGCCTTAGCGTGGGCTGCCATTTTGCTGATGAACGTTCGGCTAGCGCTTGACCAATCCGCTCGAAGCATCAACCGCGTGTCCGAAGCACAGCACGTGTAGCATCTTCCAATCTCTCAACACCCATCTTCCCGCCTCCAACGCCGACTGACTCTCACCCATACCGTACCATGGACGCCCTGCCAGCAGAGCTCGTTGTGCAGATTGTGGAGTTTGCATGCACAGACGGCGGGCACACCGCGTGCGCTCTCCGCGCCACCTCCAAATACCTCTGCAGGGCGTCTGAGCCTTTCAGATTTTACACGGTAGCTTTGAGAAATCCCAAGCAATCGCCCTGTTTCCTAGAGGCCTTTAAGGATTCATCACAGCTCGCGCGGGCAAGCGCTCGCCACCTCTTCATTGCCATATACAAAGAAAACGCTCAAGTAGGTGCGCAGCGACGAGAAACCATCCGCCTGCTGGCTTCCGCTCTAACCCCACCCACCCTCGCTTCTGTTAGGAAACCTCATCCTCCAGTCCATCTCGCGCACCATTGAGA
>NW_006920411.1:49111-62011 GCF_000344685.1 Gloeophyllum trabeum ATCC 11539 | reverse complement strand
CCAGGATCCGAACCAGCATCTGCCATACCCAACCATACAATATAACCATTGCACTACAAGGCTACACTAGTTGGTGCCCAAACCCATTTCAGCCTTTGCCTTGAATGATAGCAACTCCCAAATTACGAGTCTCCGCCCTTGTCTAGTGCTACTGGTATACATTACATGTACATCTATGATCAACAGAGCCATGTATATTGCTCTGCCACCCTCTACAGCATCGGCTAAGAAACTCAGAGAGTTAGAGCTAAGGAGCTCGGTAAGGGCGCCTTAGTGGTACTTAGCGCCTTAGCGTGGGCTGCCATTTTGCTGATGAACGTTCGGCTAGCGCTTGACCAATCCGCTCGAAGCATCAACCGCGTGTCCGAAGCACAGCACGTGTAGCATCTTCCAATCTCTCAACACCCATCTTCCCGCCTCCAACGCCGACTGACTCTCACCCATACCGTACCATGGACGCCCTGCCAGCAGAGCTCGTTGTGCAGATTGTGGAGTTTGCATGCACAGACGGCGGGCACACCGCGTGCGCTCTCCGCGCCACCTCCAAATACCTCTGCAGGGCGTCTGAGCCTTTCAGATTTTACACGGTAGCTTTGAGAAATCCCAAGCAATCGCCCTGTTTCCTAGAGGCCTTTAAGGATTCATCACAGCTCGCGCGGGCAAGCGCTCGCCACCTCTTCATTGCCATATACAAAGAAAACGCTCAAGTAGGTGCGCAGCGACGAGAAACCATCCGCCTGCTGGCTTCCGCTCTAACCCCACCCACCCTCGCTTCTGTTAGGAAACCTCATCCTCCAGTCCATCTCGCGCACCATTGAGACACTCACCTGCGTGCTCCGCGAACCCGACGACAAGCCCCTCAGACGCACTACGTTCCCGCGGCTCGCCGCGCTCACGCTGGTCTACCACGAGTACACCGCGCGCCTCTTCTCCCGCCTCGGCCCCTTCCCCGACACGCCCACCCTGCCCCGCCTGCGCGACCTGCACATCGCGCACCGGCGCCCGGCGCTGGTCTTCAGGGCGCACGTGTCCCTGGACTGGTTCGCGCGCCGCGCGGGGGGAGCGCTCGTGCGCGCGCGCGTGTCCGGGGTGGAGCTCGATGATGCTTGGGTGCTGATGCTGCAGGATATACTCGCGCGCCGGCCGGTGCGGTACCTCCCGCCTGTCCCGGCGGGTCTGGCGCGCTACGTCGTCGAGCTGTGTCACGTCCCGGATGCGCAAATGGTGGAGGAGCTGCGCGCCCTGCAGCGCTGGGCTAAGCAGGAAGGGGTGGTGGAGTTTCTGTTGTCGCCGTGGCGGTCGAGGGCGCACATGACGCCCGGAGATTGGGAGGCGGAGTGGCTGGCGGTACAGAGAGGGGCGGTGCGTCCGCGCGTGGAGCGGCTCGATGACGATGCGGACGAGCAGGCGTGAGTGCAAGTGGATGTGGGCCCGGTGTGAGATGATGGTGTCGACGCGGACCTGAAACTAGGATGTTACAATGGTGGAGAGGAGATGCCGGAGAGACGCGTCTTTCTTCCATTCGCTCTGCCGTGCGGCGATGCTCCAAAGTGTACGGCTTGCACACTCTCTGAAGTAGCATACGTCTGAGCACCTGTACTGAGCCTACGAAATAGGATGAGCACAGTCAGCGACACGTACTCCAACTACTTACGCAAGGTCAGGTTCGAGTCATATACTGATTATCTATCCCTATGCTGTCCCCGCCGTTCCGACTCTTCCACACCAGCTACGCAATACGGAATGACGTTTCTCCGCGCAGTATATGTAAGAGCGAACACAGTCACCGTACCTGTGCATGCCGCGACATCTCGCGAGCACCGGTTCACTACGACCTATATGAAGGAAGCTGGCCTTCCAAGACACCACGCGCCCGAGCCGAAAGGCTGCCCCGAGTCTGTCATATGGACCTTCCAGTCCATTGGGAAAGAGGACCTGATGTTTGACTCAACTGGCAAACGGAAGAGGGTGTCGAACGGTGGAACGGGGCGCCACCCAAAGGCCAGGTCTCGGAACCTCCACCTTGGATTCTGTACCGCTCCACGGCATGACACCCCGAGCGCACAGTTGGATTTGAAGGGAAGACAGAGGTTTAGGATGTCATTGGAGGTGGCAATGAACTTGACGGCATTGGGACGTTGGCACTATTAGAGTGTTCGGAAGGGAGGCTCGCGCTTAAGTAGTATTCTTCGAACCTGCCGTGAGAGGCTCCGAGTCGTGCCCAGTCTGTCGCACCAACATTGACGGCAGGACATTGATAGCTATAGACAATTCTGCCCTCGAGAGGGTGGTCGCGAGAACGACAGAAAGGCGAGCAATGGATTTGCGATGGCACACTGCTCCAAGCAAAGACATCGGCCGCGGACTCGCGATCCCCGACTCACTCTCGCATTGCAAGTCATGACTCAACGCCGAGTACTGCCAGGAAGCACCAGCTACGATATCCCATTTGCTGCTTATGTGGTCCGTTGACAGCACTCTCCTATCCCCATGTATTTCGATCGTGCTAACCATGCCTTTATGGTTATGAAGCGTATTGATCTCCGCGAAACTCTGGTACTGCAGGAGGTTCTTTCCAACGACCGTCATCTCTATTATGAATACCTTCGGACGCCCCAGCACAGTGTGTACTCCGCGGCGCTGGTTCTCACCCACCAGTATTATACCCGGATCCCCGGATGCAGCTCACTGCAACGTTTAAAACCCAAATCAAAGAGGTTGCCCAGAGTTTGTTCATCGCATGTGAGGTAGAGCAGTCATGGCCGACGCCCTGCACAAGCCCTACGTCCGCCTCGCCAAACTCGAGGAGCTCGATCGCATAGCTGAGATGCAGCGGCGCGCCTTCATCGCCGACCCCGTCTTCAACTACTTCGGGCGCGTCAAAGCCGTGAGTCCTAGCCCTTGCTCTTACATCGGCACTTAACCAGACACCCGATCCTTCTCCCCCTTTCCCCGAAAGCCCCTCTCAAACGACACCGACTGCCGTGCGCGCCAGAACCTGCAGAAGTTCTTCCAGTTCCTGAACTTGTTCTCCTATCACTGTCGTCGCCATTCCACAGCCAGAAGGCGGCCTAGAAGAGCTCGGGGGGATGATGATCTGGTGCCCGCCGCACAAACGCGTGTCCCCTTCTAACGTCCGCGCGCTCCTACGCACGGGCCCGCTCAAACCGCTGAAGGTCTGGGGGCCGGGCGGACTGTGGGTGCGTGCTCAGAAAATAGAGTGTGCACTTTACCGAACCACGCTCATGTCGATGTGGTGTGCATCACTGTAGCGCTTCGCCACAACGCCCATCCACTCCGAGCGCGTCATGAAACGCGGGTTCAAAGCGCACCGTGCGACGATATCGCCCGAGGACGCGTGGTACCTCCTCCTCGCGTGCACGGACCCCGCGCACGAGGGAAAGGGTGCGGCCGCTCTCCCCCTCTCCTCGACTATTGACCCATTGACGCTGTGCACACGCAGGATTCATGTCGCTATTGACGCGCGAGGCGTTCGCGCACGCGCCGGGGAGCGTGTTCACCGTCGAAGGGAGCACGGCGAAGTCGCGGGACCGGTACGCGCATTTTGGGTTCACGGTACGTCCCCGTCTCTCTGTCTCTGTCGAAGGAAGTATCTCATTGACATCTATACCCGCATCCCTAAGGACATCCGCCCGGTCGTGCTGGGGAAAGGCAAAGTTGACGAGCGGGGGTACGTCGCGAAGGGGGCTGCGGCGACGGGGTTTACGGTCTATAGCCAGATCAAGGTGCGCGTATACCGCACGTTTGGGGAAGGAGTGGGCTGATGAATGTGCATTCTAGTGGAAGTGATTGTTCGGTTTCGTGGGAAGTGGGGATGCACACACCTATACGCTCGTTGATCTGTCGTTCATTGGAATATTTTATGTTTTAAGTTTGGTAATAGTAATAATTGCTCAGCTCAGCTCACGCCCGGGGAGTGTAGCCTATCGAGTGTACGGTGCCCCGCGGATCGTTCGCGCATGATCATCATTCCCTGCTTGATCTCGCCGTCGTTGGACGCTCCTGCGCATGTTGGGAATCTTGCCCACACGGCGGTATTCTAGGAGCGTGCTGGCGGCCCTGATTGGTCGATTGACGAGGTGGTGACGTCAGCGTTCTTGTGTCAGCGTTCTTTCCGTGGACGTAAACTGCCCAGGGCGTCCGTAGACGCACACTGTACTCGTCGTCCTCCCCGCGGAGCTCGTCTCGGTGTTCCTCTCCTTTCGTCGGTCGTAGCCTCACATCCCCCCGGGCAACATGCTTGAAGGGTTTTCGGGTACCAGAGGTGGGCTCTGGACGGACGCAAGTGCCATGCTGCCACCGCTCCCGCTGGGATGCTAGGCTGCGCTCGTCCTGACAACGGCAGCTCAGCCTGCTCCGAACGGGCACGCCTGCACTCGGCCGGCGCACTTGTAGTATCTAATGCAAGCGCCAGGCCTATCATTCGCATATGTAATCAATGGGACTGTCGGCAGGATCATGATCAGTTCCGTTCTAACACGGTAATACGTTCCCACCGTCAGTGTGTGGAGGATAGCGCGCGCTCTTCTTCCCTTTGTACATTCCTCCTTATATCATGGATGCCCTCCCAATAGAGCTCGTCGAGCAGATTCTGGGGCTGGCATGCGCCGACGCTGGGCGGACGATGTGTGCGCTCCGGTCCACCTCCAGATCTCTCCGCGCGGCGTGCGACCCATTCCGATTCCACACAGTGGCTGTAACAACACACAGGCAGATCACCGCCTTCCTCGCGGCCTTCACGCAGTCCTCGCCGCCGGCGCAGGCGAGCGTCCGCCACCTCTTCGTGGTTATCTGCGGGTTCAGCATCGAGCCGGGTACGCAGCCGCGCGGACCGCCTCCCGTCGCAGTCGAAGCTCACCCGCGTTTCCGGCCTGCCAGGAAATCAGATCCTCCGCGCGACCGCGCGCACGGTGGAGACGCTCGCCCTCGTCTGTACGGCCAGGTACAAGGGGCTGCCCGCCCACGATGCGCTCCTGCAGACCGCGTTCCCGCGGCTCGTCGCGCTCACGGTGCGCTACCGCGCGATCTACCTGCACGCCGTCATGGCGCGCAGCCCGCCCGCCCCCGTCCCGACGCTCCCCCGCCTGCGCTACCTGCACGTCGCGCCCACGGACACGGCGAGCCTTGGGTTTGCGCAGACGTGCATTTTCGTGTTCGCGAGGTGTGCGGGGCCGCGGCTGCTCCGCGTGAGGATATCCCGCGTGCGCGGAACGGAGACGTTGAGTGAGGCGCTGGAGGAGGTGCTGGGGTTGCGGCCTGGCAGGGGGGTTTTGCCGCCGCTTCCGACTGGTATTCGGTATTTCATCCTCGACTTGTACTGGCGCTATGGAGCCGTGCAAAATGTCGTGGAAACCCTGGAAACCCTGGAGCGGCGGGCGGCGGAGGAACGGGCCATACATCTGCGGGTCTTACACGAGATCAGGCCCGCAGGGAAAACTCCGGTAGACTGGGAGGAGGAATGGTTGCGCGTGCAAACGGGTGAAGTGGATATGCGGGCGGAGTGGCTTGAAGATCATGGGGAACGACTTGTGGCAGCAACCTGAGGAAAACCATAGATCTTACTCATGATTGATTCGTTAGTGCCCAGACTGTAGCGCGTGCCAAAGAGGACGTGTCGAGTTGTATATCGTGTCAGCGCGTTTGATGGTCGCAGAATGCTTACAATCCCTCACTACCGCAAGACAAACTCAAGCCCATGCGCGACACGGATTCAAACGAGGCTATGTGCCGAAAGTATAGTTCTTTCAATGACAACTGGGCCCACTGTATCACCCCTGGATTCGTTAGTCAAGCTACCCATGATCGTCAGATATCATCCCCCACCTCTATACTTAAAAATCCCAGCAAGAACCGGTGCTTGAGGTAGTGAGGCGCGGTGGCAAAGGATCGTGGCCGGCGCTCGAAATCCAGCCTTGGCCGTGTCAGGACGCAGGTAAGTCACAATCCTTTCTCGGAGCCTGCCTCGTCTAGGATGCAAGATGCACGTTCTCGACTCGGAGGCATTCCTCAGCAGCTGTCTCCGCTGGATGCGTGATCTGGGTTACTAGATGCCGGACACTGGCTTTCATTATTCGCTCACCTCCCTTCTCGACGCTGCGACAGTTTGGGACGAGCTGTTGTTTGAGTGGACAACCAGCGGCACGGTGCTCTCTTGCCTCATTAATATTGTAGCAAAGGCCTGCAATCGAGGACCAGTGCATCGAGTATGCAATTTGCTCGTCGTCCCAATCGCATGCGTTTGCTGGTGCGGCCCAAGCTTTGGTCTTGGATGCAGTATCCTGTTGTGACGTCGAAGCGCTTATGCTGTGACATGATGATGACCCTGGATCTGACGCTCGAAGAGTCTGGGGTAGCGAGGTTTCGAATGCCAGCTTCTCTTGTGGCGGCGATGTGTTACTCCATTCCCCGGTAGTAAACTGCCTGAGGTACTGTATTCGAGTGGACCGAAGGCTCAGGAGCAGGCCGAGCACCGGAGGAAAAGGTTATGAATTGATCAAAATGCAGAAGTCTGCGTATCTTTTCGGAGGTGAGACCCATCACTCTCTGGATGAATACAAGGCAAACAGCTTCCTTAGTTGACCGCGAGTACTGATCTCCGTCGACCATACTAATTCCAGCATTTTGACCGCATGAATAAATGCTCTCTGCCTCAAACTATCATTTACTTCGGAGACGAATCCTCTTACAACCACGTTCACTCCAACCCAAGCACCTTCCTAACACCTCCTTTTGACAGCCCGCTCCCTGCAAAATCGTCGAACGCACCGTCGCCGACGACGGGTATGATATGCCTCTTGATAAACTCCGCGCCCTCCACCGCACACACCTCCGGGTCCTTGAACGCGCACTCCGTCTCGAGCACCGCCCAGCCGTCGAACCCGTACTTTGCTAGCCTCGTGAAAATACCCTTGAAATCCACCTGCCCGTCCCCTAGCGCGCGGAAATGGCCCGCGCGCTCCGCCCAGTCCGTGTAGCCCCCGTAGACGCCCTGCCGTCCGTCCGGTACGAACTCCGCATCCTTGACGTGGAAGACCTTGATCCGCTCATGGTAGATGTCGATGAACGAGAGGTAGTCGAGTTGCTGCAGGACAAAGTGCGACGGATCGTACAGGATGCTCGCGCGGGGGTGGTTGTTCACCGCTTTCAGGAACCGCTCGAAGGAGACGCCGTCGTGCAGGTCTTCCCCGGGGTGGATCTCGTACGCCAGGTCCACCCCCGCCTCGTCGAACGCCTCAAGGATCGGCAGCCACCGCCGCCCCAGCTCCTCGAATGCGGTGTCGATTAACCCTGCGGGGCGCTGCGGCCACGGGTAGAAGTACGGCCAGGCGAGCGCGCCCGAGAAGGTCGCGTGCGCTTTCAGGCCGAGCCGTTTCGACGCCTTCGCGGAGGCGAAGAGCACTCCGCGCGCCCACTCCTCCCGCGCCGCCTTGTTTCCCCGGTACTCCGCCGGCGCGAACCCGTCGAAGAGCGCGTCGTACGCGGGGTGCGCTGCCACGAGCTGCCCCGCGAGGTGGCTCGAGAGCTCGGAGATCTCCAGTCCGTGCTTGCGCACGGTCGCAAGGATCGAGTCAGCGTACGCTTGGTCGGAGGCGGCGCGGTGGATGTCGATGAGTCGCGGATCGACGGGGATCTGTAGGGCCTTTATGCCGATAGAGGCGGCCCATCCCGCGAGGCCATCGAGCGTGCTGTATGGGGCCTCATTTCTGAGGTATTGAATGAGGTGAATAGAGGGACCTTTGAGAGTTGCTAGCTTTGGCATAGTGGAAGGTCAGGGATGTTACACAGTGTACCGACGGACGCAAGGTTATTAAGACGGTGGTGTAAATAGGCTGCACGTCATAAGAAGAGTGGTCGACTTCGAGCAGGACGGGCGGCCCGGCAAGATGCGTGACCAACGTCATATCTTTCGACATACCCTATTTTAGGCACTCCATGGACAGAGACGCCAATTGTGTTTGTGTTATGCCGGAGGGGGAGGGCATGCCGAGGATACATTGGGCAGCCTAAGGAGGGATATGTACTGTGAGTCTTCTGATGTTCTACACTTAGTAGTCCTTCAGTCAACCGTGTCTGCGGGCAGAAGCATGGGCACAGGACGCAAATGTCCTTCATCTGTCTGGTCTGGTTTCTGTACTAGACCAGCTTTCATCCTGCCCTTTCACCTCCGTCTTAGACTCCCACCAGTGCGTGGTACTCGCGCGAGCGGGGAGCACAAGCTCAATATCACCCCATCCTTCGCTCCGCCCTCAAGTTCCAGTATGGACCGCGTTACCTACCCGTCCCCCCTCGTCTTCAGTCCCAGGGGCATGCTAGCGCATCACACCACCCCCTCCAGGCCTCCTCCCAATCCTTCTCCGTCTTCTCATCTGACCATCCAGTCGGCAGCGATCCTGGTGGGAGCAGCACAAGCTCTGCGCCGCGACGCCGCGCTCCGCGCATCTGACGCTGTGCGAGCTCGCCTCGCGCGCAGGCGGGGAGCTCGAGACGGTGCGCGCATCAGGGGTGGGGTTCGGCAACCGGTGCACCGACACGGCAGACCTACGCGCGATGTGGGGGTACTGGCTGGATGAGCGAGAGGAGCAAATGCGGCCCCTGCCGCAGGTTCAAGCGCTGTCAGGCATCAAGGCGTACGTCGTCGAGCCGCGGTACCCGGAGCATGTTGCCATGGGCTCGATAAAGCGCGGCACTACCTATGCCGCTCTGGCACGGGTCGCAGAGGAACCGCGTGTGCGTGGATGGGACGTAGGCGAACGCGGCTTCCAAGGATTGGAGATGCGGGAACGCCGGCTGCAGCCGAGGGGAAATGCTCGGGTCCGATGCAGAGTCCGAGAATCGCACTGTGAGCGCTGTCAGTTTCGGTAGGCGCAGCTCCAGCAGGCGGGTATAGAAGACCTCGAAAGAGGACATGAGAAGGACGGTGAGAGACTGAAGGGTTGCTGAGGCTACGCGGATTATATGTTCTGGAGGTCGGTCAGGACACATGCAAGAACGCCGAGATCGACGAATTAGTGCTATGGGAGAAGACGTACCGGCAGCGGACTGTACCTGCACGACCATGAAGAGATGGCGGAAGCTGGCTCGTGCAGAGGCGGTCGACAGCTGTAGTGTGCTGCGGAAGCGTAGTATCTGCTTTCCACTGGACAGGGAAACGGTGTGGAACCTGTATCTCTCAGACATACTGTGAAGCGCCCTGCAAGTAGCCCTAAGAGAACAAGACATTCGCCAGCCGCGGCCGTCGGTACACGCAAGTGCAAAGATTTGCTCAGCCAGTTCTACTGGAAGAGCTTCCATTGCACGCTTGGTGAAGAAGAGAGCTTGAAGGGATACTCCGTCGTAGAGCATACATACTCGACTATTCATCTCAGCAATGATCTTCATCAGCCATCTTGATAGATTGTCACCATTCCGATCCGATGAAGTCAGTGCTATCAGCTAGACTGATCCCATTGGTACCCCACTTTGCACGACATGGTGAGCGAAGCTGTCTTCCTCCTACACGTCCAGGCCGTCGGTGGGTAGCGCAAGACAGCTCAACCGACTTCCATAGCTTCACGGTCGACAGTATCCGGCCCAGCGCCTCGCATTTGGATCGGTACGCTCTAAACATCATACACTCGTGTGCTTGTACATTGCGTTTGGTTGACGCTTGAGTCTCAAGTAGAGCATAAGAGGAAGCGTACCGTTATCGCGCTGTTGACTTTGATTCGAAGTGCTGAGCACGTAGAGTCGTCTTCAACGAGTGCGCACGGCAGCCGGAAACACGATAAATTCCCGCATTGTAAAAATCAGTACGGGACAGATTCCGAGTTATCTGGGTGGCAGAGTCACTCGACGCAACGCCTCGAAGGTGTCATAAACAACGTCTTGTGAGACGGAAATCCCGGCCTCATATGCAAGGAACTGTAAGCATTGCATTTGAGTCCTGGCATCCACTCACATAGCGACTTACGCAGTCTGTATTGGATGCACTCCCCGTGGAAGTCACTGGACTCATCTTCAAGGCGGCATCTTGTGATGGCGGGCGGACAGCCAGCTCTATAAGGGCTACTTTCACGGCGTTCCGCGCCATATCGGAGGCACATAGATTCCGCGCTGTCGCGATTACCACCGGAACACAGGCTCTTTCGTTCCTCAGGACGTTGCAGCAAGCCTCGTCATCAGCCCGAGGGAGCATCCGCCATCTCTTCCTTCTCGTGCGCAGCGACTGGGAGGGTGGAGTTGCCATTGACATTGCAGGTACATACTTTGCTAGCTCCTTGTGCCACCTAATGACCACCCGCGGAAGATATCCTTCAGTTCGCATCCCCATTTCTCGAGACTTTCATCTGTAATTTCCAATCATCTCGTTCATATCTGCACACTCGCCTGCTCTTCATCAACTTCCCTCGAGTCTACGCCCTCACTCTTTGCGAACTACGAACGTGGCGACCACTCTAATCTATACCCTGAAGCCGGGCCATTATTCCCCCAATTGCAATACTTCACATATGGCTTACGCTCGCAGAGAGATGTTCTCGCATGTTCACAATTCAACATGCCGACTAATAACTTGTGCCGGTAGTCACCTCAGGAGGGTCAGGGTCTCTGGCGGGGCATTATTCCGGGCGGGGCTTATGTGCAATGAGATAGCCGCCTTTCGCGACATGCTCCTTCTTCCAGAGCGTCCACCGAATGATTTCTCACCTTCCTGGCCAGCGTTGTCACCTATTAGGATCTTCATCATTGAGCCGCTCCATTACGTCGAGTACTCCGAGAGAGAGCAGGAGGACGCTGTCCGGCTTGTTGTCCTCCCGCTTAGGAACAGAATACCTTGGCAACAGCGGATGGAGCAGTGGCTTTTGGTCCAGGCGGTTGAGCTTCATCCGTTGTCCGAGTGGCTGGAATTGCGCCAGCAGATCCTTGACATGGTGTTGGAAGAGATGGTTGTGCTCGAAGGACATGCGAGGAACACGCACCGTCCTTCTGATCCAGAGTGTTATATTTCAGCTTGGCCGCACGTCTCTAGAGCTCGAGGTACTCTCACTGCGTTCAGGGCATGCATGTTCACGGTTCGAACAGATGTAAGTACGGGTTGTAGTCTCGCCTATTCGTACAATCGGGCACTGCTCCTCCATAGGGTTCGAATACGCGTTACTAGCTAAGACCACGTGCACTAGTCACACCCTGGAGCGCGACAATTACTCGTATCTTCGAGCAGACGCGTCTACAGCATATCATCTCAGCCAAGGGGCCAACGCGGGTATTACCGACGACGTCAACCCTATTGTCGTTGTCCCTTTCCAAGTTTACGGGGTCCCGATTTTCACTTTCTTGCACAGTTTACGTGCACTTTCTATTTGCGACTTCCCAGAGCTGTATTAAAATCTGAATCTTTGTCTGTACCGTTGAGTAGCATTCTAGCACAGGTCTACATACTTTTTGAAGTGGTAGGACATACACTATACCTTTGATAAATGCATCAAGCGAAATCTGAGGACGCAATGATAAGCCTCAGGATCGTCTGACCTCCGAAAATGCGGACTCAGCACATCGTACAAGCCCTCCGGAGCTTATTCGACACAGCACTCACACGCCACTAGGCTTCTATGGGCTCTAAAGAATTGCTCTATTTAGCTCCGGACTTCCTAGCATCCCCAAGACATACACGGACCCATTCCACGATTTATCTCCGCAAACGCAAGCTCCGGGGTGACTTAATCTATGCAACTTCTAGGCGAATTAGCTCCGGGGCCCGCGGACACTTCCATCGAGGGGCGTCGTCCTCATTCCCACCCTCCAGCATACTCCCTCTCTCGTTTCCATCAAAATACCGAAGGTGCGGACGCATGCGAGTCACCATGAGGCCAGCATCAGTCAGCAAGCGGCCGGAGGTAATTAGCACGTGACCGGCGCGTTGCACGGAGTGATGGGACCGCTTGGATCAGGTGGCAGAGCGTCAAGGCGACCTCTAGGGGCTGGGACGAGCAAGTGGGAGTGCAAGAGAGTCGTATGGTGTATGGTATAACGGCGGCAAGTGCTGAGCAATCCTGTGGGTAGTGGCGTTTATTTGTTATTTATCTCCGGACGGTCGCAAAGCCATTCCTGTAGTATCAATTGTACAAAGTAGCATACAGAAAAACAAGTTTCGACTTCACCATCTCAGAGAATTAGTGTTACGATCTCAGCGACCCGAGAAGTTCGAAAGCGTCGAACCTAGCGAATTATAACCGATCCTAGCTTTGCCAATAGGCCTGACTCGTCGAGTGAATTATCTCCGCCATCGATTCAATTAGCTCCGGTGAGTCTCACATAGCGAAATAAAATTAACCAAGTTTCTCTAGCAATTTCTACTCCCGTGGGCCCGAACCTACACTCGGTTTCGTGGTTTGCGACTTTGTTTGCGACTTTTCGGAGATAAATACTCCGGAGCGTCCATTAGTGTTTGTTTCAGGCATCAAGGTTTTGTTTTATTTTTCTAGGTCTTCCTACGGACTACCCTACGGCGTCTTACTCCTCCTTTCCCCCTCGAACTATTAAATACCCTTCAGTTGTCTCGGACCGCCTTCACCCATATCACGGGGTTTAGGTTTATTTCCTTTGGTCCTTGGTGATTGTTGTGTGTCAGTGCATATCAGCGAGCTGTAGACCACTTGCCTGATTCGGACAAACGACGCAGTGTGTCTGAAAACCAGCGATGCGAGACTTTTTCTAACAGTCCTCGTTGAATGGTGCAAGGATTGCTGGTAGTCTCGCATTTGCAGTTGTATATTGTATCATGTGGAGTCTGTAGCCTGTCAAAGTATATTGTGTTTTCTATACAACGGCAAATTTGAAGAAATATGTATCCATCAAGCCCTGTGGTCATGGACACAATGGACCTTTGGCAAATATGTGCCCACC
>NW_006920411.1:33278-46605 GCF_000344685.1 Gloeophyllum trabeum ATCC 11539 | reverse complement strand
ACAATAGTGTGAGAGAATAGTGTACAATAGTGTAAGAAAATAGGATGAGTCAGCTAGCTTGGGGACTTGTGATTGGTCCTTGAGCATAGGCTGAGTCAACATGACTCATCTCTATAAATAGAAGGGAATAGCATGAGTCATATTGACATAGAATGAGTCATATCCGCATAGCATGAGTCATATGTAAGGGAGTGAGTCATAAAGGCATGGAATGAGTCATATGGACATAGAATGAGTCATGTCAAGGGAAAACAGTGGAATGTCTCGGATCCTCCTAGAATATTCTGCGCCCTGAATATTCTCACAGTCCTCCTGCTTTGATGCTGCGCCGAAACTGTTCTCCTTGCATTAGCAAGTGCTTTGCATGATTGAAGTCAATGTCGTATATGTCTTCATTGTCGATTCCCAGCCAGTTATTGAAGATACTGTCCACCAAACCTTCCATTACCGATCTGTATATTCCAAATGTAGTGGCTTGAAGCTGGTACTTGTGGTACAGTTCAGGCCTGGAAGGGATACGTTCAGCGCGCAGCGACAGCTTAGTTTGGCATTCGAACGATCTCCTAGTCTGACAACGCGGACCTCCGCTGGGAGCAGTCGGCCGCAGGCCGACACCTTTAGTAACTTTTTGTGTGATTGCTTCGGTGAGTCGAATGGAGGTGTATATTGCTATCTTATTGAACTGATGTCTCTTGTTGTACTAGTGACCCTTTCTCAAGCATCGTGCGTCGCTCCCGTATGTGACACGCTGATAGTATCGACTGCAGGCCGACTCCCTTCATCTTCAAGTACAATATTGTGGTGAGTCGGAGTCGATGGAAGCTTATATCCGGTCGTGTTCTCAGCTGATGTTTGCTTGTCGTTGTAGGAGCCTCGTCATAGCAGGCTGCGAGTGGGAGTAGACTAGATTCCCGACGCCGTCACGCGATGGGGACTTGAGTCGTTTATGGTCGGGCTTGGCATTGACACATACACATATGTGTTGGGCCTGTGTTGATAATCAATTGCTTGTGATTCCACATCTGTTAATATATGTAATGCAAATGAAATCCCGAGTATTGATTTCCCGGCGTGAAATGGGTATGTGATCTTCAGCTAGAGCACAGAGCCTCAGGCCTCAGGTGCTGGAACTTAGTGCATGGGTTGCAGACACACCTATTCAAGGTGTAGCATCTACTAGGTAGGAACAACTATTCTGAGTTATAATACTACATGACCTTCGGGTTCGACTACTAGTAACTGATGGTAAGTGTTGAACTTAGAGTCAACTACGTGGTTGCGGTCCGAACAGTTGGGTGGGCCGCGCATGGTCCCATCTCTTCGTACTGTGAATACGCGTGTCCTGAATGCAGTGTCTCCTTGCAGCCCATCTCATCCCAGCCATGAATATTCTCTGCCAGCAGACATTACCCATAGCATTCTGGGATTTGCGTGTACTGATGGCGGGAACATCAGCACTTCTGTGAATCCCTGAGGACCTGAGAGTCCTGACAGCAACACCTCAGGACAACTATAAATTAGTAATAGTGGCACTAGGCCAGTGACTTGTAGTCGGCACTACAACAGCCATGTAGTGAGACTACAGACCCAGTAGTAGTCACGCCAGCATTGGCCAATCACGCCATGAGAATCTCGCTCCCTCGTCATGCTGGGTGTTTTGCACAAGCTCAGTTGACCGGGACAATACTTCAAGTCCAATCGAAATATTATTACAGCCATACTGTCTTTCATGGAGCTAAGGCCAGATGCAATTGGTGCCCCTAAAGCTGCTTGAAGAAGCATTATTTGCATTTTATAAGGTCCTGAGTCACATAGCCCATTCAGAGCGCAATGTTCTGTACCTTCCAAGTCCTGAGTTGAAAGTCAACTTGGGAGAAGCAGGCCACTGCTGTGCACGGCATTTTTACAAGTCCTGAGTTCCCCAATTTTTAGTAACACTTGAAGTATATCACTACATGTATGTCTTTCCCTCGACATGTTCTCAGCAATAATTCTAATCAGCAACCGAGCAACAACCCCGGGTTGTTTGCTTACAAATCATCAACCCCCGAAGAACTTATTTACTGTAGATTATATGTTTTTGTCACTTGTCATGGACTTATCTGGTTCCTCATACCTGTTGCTGGTCAAGGTCTAAGAGCCGCTAGTAGCCACTTCAAGTCCATGAGGGATCTCTGATGATCATCAGCTGGATGGACCCACAGACTCTGGTCTGCTGGGGGGTATTTTTGTGTTAAATGATTAAAAATGACAGTGAATGTCAACTCAACTGTACATGTCATGGGAAATGCATTGCAGTACTTGTTCTTGGTATGAGTGAATTACATTGGGGTTTGTTCATTGTTCTGGGGCATCATTGTTGCAAGTCCAATGCATCTGCCACCAGTGCTTTGAGCATGGTTCCCCTGTATAACTGCTAGCGCTGGATTACCCCACATTTACCTTCACATTTTGGATTCTGTACTTTTCTTGTTTCATTGCAGAGTCATCATCTCCTTCCTTAGTCTACTGTTATCATATCACCTCTTGTGTACTCTACAATCAGTCCATACAGGTAGCCATGGTTCACACAGCACATTTCTGAGCCCAACTGCCAAGTGAAGCCAATGCCTGGCTTACATCCCTCATCTGCATTAAGCCCATCATTCATACAATGATGCTGCACATCACTTGCAGTGTGGTCTGTGGCCAGCAGTGGTCTCCAACTGGGAGACCCTCAGTTTAATATCTTCATCTGCAGCTATGTACATGGAGTAAGGTCCTAAGAAACCAGGCATAATGCAGATTAGCAAAACTTGATGTCACATGTGACTGCTGGTGGACAACCTGGGTTGCTGGATAATGGTATGGGTTGCTGAGGGGTTGTTGCTCTCAGGAGGGTTGCTGATTAGAATTATCCTGTTATCAAGTTGTCCATATTAATATTTGATAGTTTGCCTTCAAATGTACATTTGTGCCCTGTTACCATTCCATCATTGTACCAGATATTTCCATTTTTATCAATAAATCTACTGTTGAAGTGATAGACTAGTAAGGCAATACAATATCTAATCTGAGCAATAATAGTATATTAGAGGGCACAGAATTGAACCTGAGTACATGACGTAGCCATAAAGCCCATCTAATGAAAACACCCAAGTACCTACGTCACACTATCTAGTGTGCCACAGCATTTCGGGAGCCAATCAAAGCGCTCAAATCCCAACCGGTGCGTCGACCTTCAACTACCTCACCTAGTCAATTCCCCCGGTAACAAAGGCCCTCTGATGATGTGAGACCACAGAACATAGCACACTGAACCAAAAATCAGGCAAATATTATGGTATATGTGTTACATGCTCAAAAGCTTATCTTGAGAAGCTCTAAAAATTTGATGCAACAGTACTGAGTGAGGGACAAACGGAAGTGTAACAGACACTACAAAACCGATTTTGTAGTCACTTGATAGTCACCACTACAAGCGGATATAGAATCGGACATCTAAATTTGTATGGGTGACTACCCAAGACAATTCTCACGACTGCTCGGCATCTTGTTCCCACGATGCTTGCGTTTGGCAAACCGCTCAATTTTGAGCATAAGGACTCATCCTTCATACCTCCGGACTCATAACACCATCTGGACAAATCAGGTTCTTGGATCTTGATCATCGCACTCATACCCATTGTGTATCAGTGTTACCCCCATGTCACAACTCTATCTCCCTGCCACATCTAGCATGGACGAACTTCCATTTGAGATCATCGAACGGATCTTCAAATGCGCATGCTGTGACGGCGGGTGGACAGCCGGCTCTATAAGAGCCACTTGCAGGGCCTTCCGTGACATCTCAGAGGCATATCGATTCCAAACTGTTGCCATCACGAGTCAGATGCAGGCTCTGCCTTTCCATGCCACATTTCAGCAAGCATCAGCGTCAGCACAAGCAAGCATCCGCCACCTTTTCATAGCTGTGCCCGGCGAGAAGGCTTCCAGGGTAGCTGCTGCAGGTATGTACGTGATCTATCATCGCTTCGCTCCCTCCCGCATAAAATGCCGTCCAGAGGGTATCATCCAGCTCGCTGCGCCAACTCTCGAGACCCTCACTTGTGTCGTGGTTTGCGGCGCTATGAAGATCCTGTACAAGCGCCTGCTCTCTACCCCGTTCCCTCAACTTTGCACCATGTCATTCTGTTGCTATAATGGTTACACTGCACTGTCCCAGGCCGACTACTCAGCCATGCCCAATCGCGAGGCCAGGACGTTCCCGCAGTTGCAATACTTACACTTTGCACACGGAATGCCAGTTATCTTCGCTGACGCACACTGTACTGCGAATGAGGTTATGGCTCACACCGGTGGGCAGCTCAGGAGCATAAGGATCACAGGCATGCTATTATTTGGCGGGAGCATTGGGGATGGCTCATTAGACGAAGAGACGTTGAGACAGATGCTGCTCTTTCCAAAGCATCATCCTACGGGTCGAAGTCCAATCCGTAGCTACATCATTGCCTCGCCTACACTCTGGGACGAGATGGACCGACTGGAAAAGGAGACTAGGGCGAAGGAAGGCGCTATCAAGCTTGTTCTCCTTCTGCATGCAAGCATTCCTTCCTCGGAAGACAGTGTCAGCATGTGGACCCATAGCATAATTGCAGGGTATCGTGGTGTCGCTGAGGGCTCTTGGCAAGAGATGGTGCGTGAGTGGCTGGCGGTCCAGGAGGGTGAGTTGGATCCATTACACGAGTGGCCGTAACATGTACCTGCAGAGGCATCTGCAGAGATGACGAGGGAATGGATGGGACAGCTGGACTAATGGGGAGTGAATAATCTATATGGCTCGCTACAGCCCTCCGCTGCGACTGGTACAATTTCTGCTACTAGATGTGCTGTGCTCCCAAGAAAAACAGACAAGGTTTCTTCCACTTTACGTAGGCCTGGAACACGTAGGTGTGCATGACTTTTCTATGGACGTTCGAGCACCCTCCAAAGCTTTCATCAAGCTATACTCCCCAACTGTCACTGTATCGTCGTCAACTTGTCGACAAGTATGATGACGACTGAAAACGAATGAACAAGGATATGCCGGGAGACAAACGCCCCCCACACCGCGAAGTTGCTGTCTTCCACTGGCAGGAGCGGTGCTTTTCGAAATGGCGCAGTGAGCACCACGTCGGGTGCGGTTCACAGAGAAACTGTTAGACAAATACTCCTGCGCTCTCCGCCTTACCTTTCCGACCTAGCTATTACAGGTGCCCGAGGCCCCTATCCGCAGCACTCTAGTCAGCGGGTCCAGAGCTTATTGATCCATAGAAGGTCAAAGGTACTGAAGTTGTGGGTGCATTGAGGCGCTGATACGATGGACTTAGCGAAGTTACTCGATCCCGCGTGGAGCAGTGTACGAATAGCTCCATCTTCCGACACGTCCTCACCTTCAGGGTATTTGCTCTCAGCCTGAGTACAAGTTGGTCTCTAACTGTTAAGATAATATAATATGTTCGACCTTTGCGTAGATGTGCTGTTGAGAATGTGCAACGTAGACGTGGTACTCTTCACACACGTGACGGCAGACTCGGGTAGTCTCGGACGATGTTTTCTCTCTCTTTCCTCAGTCGCTATGCATACAGCGTGACTGAGGTAAGCTTAGTATATTATGAGTATTGTACATAGCTAACAAGTAGACTAGGTCTCGGTTATCTAGGTACAGTACGAATATAGTCACTATGCATACAGCGTGACTGAGGTCTCGGTTATCTAGCACGAACAGGTTATGAGCCGCTGCTTCGTGCTCTGATTCTCATCCGAGTCGCGGAAGTTAATTTGACCAACCTCTTTGATCCGAAATCACTGTATTGCATCCGAAGCGCCCACCAACACGCGCATTTCTCTTCCCGTCCAACGCGTTCTCTTACGACACGTCTTTTGCTGCTCCTGCACGTCTTTCCTGTGCCCTTGTTGCTCTCTAACTCGTCGCTCTCTTCAACATGCTGCCCAAGTTCAATCCGACGGCTCAGGACCCGACTCTGCAGACTCAGGATCCACCTTTGCCGACCACTCAGGTCCTGTCGCCGCCGTTACCTCCTTCAGTCACCGTACTTCAAATTCCGGCGTCTCTGGTTGCAGCTACGGACCCCCCCATTCTTTCTTTCGAGAAGAATAACTGGCCCGACTGGTCTCATACAATTGACCGGACTTTGACTCTCTATAGTCTTGGCGGCTATCTCAACGGAACCACTGTTCGGCCGGACCCTATCACCGAGCCTATCACAGCGTGTAATTGGGACACCAACTCGCGCGCTGTCTGCGCATTTCTCGAGCTTCGTATAGACAAGGAAGAACGTCGCTGGATTGAGGACAAGCCCACAGCTGCTGCAGTCTGGAAGGCTTTGAAGGCTCATCATGAGAAACAGGGCCCGTTCACTCAGATCCTACTCATAGAAGAGTTCTTTAAAACTTGTTACTCTAAGACTGAACGCTACGCCGCGACCAGCCTACGCCTTGCCGACTTAGTGAAACACATATATGCTATCGGGCTACCCACTGAAGATGTTTTTCTCTTGATCAGAATGCTGAACATGATGTCCGATGACCTCTCGCATGTTCGGGACACCGTTGCTTCTCACCTCGCTAATGCTACGGCCGACCATCCTTATACGTCTTCCGACATCCGTCGTCGTCTCGACTATGAACAACAGCTGACCGATCGCGACGTCGCGGCTGCCGGGGGCACTACTGAAGTTCTTGCTATGCAATCAAAGACGAAGGGCAAGTCGAACGGTGGAGGCAATCTCTGTTTGCACTGCAATGGGAAAGGCCATCGAGTTGACACATGCTGGGCTCCGGGAGGACCTATGGAAGGTCGGCGCGATGAAGTACTGGCCAATAAACACCTCAAGCGCGCTCAGACCAAGGACGGCAACCCATCATCATCCAATACGTCTGCATCGTCATCCCACACTCGTCCCACTCCCTCTGCTGGACCTCGCGTAGATGACGCTGGGCGTGCCTACCTTCTTGATGGCGCTACGGGCCAGGCTTACTATCTCGCTGCTGCTCCTCCTGCTACAGTTTCTTCTCAGACACTCGCTGCTCTTCACACTCAGGAGGATACTGTGCTACATCTTGACGCTGTTCATCCTGTGCCAGACTGGCTACAACGCTACGTTGACTCCGACACTGATCGTCTCGAATACGAAGCCTTTCTGACTGTCGAAGGTCCTGACTCTGCCACTGTGGACTGGCGCGAGAGGAGGAGAAATGACATTGATCTCGCTGCCATTACTATTGCGCCTGTCAATGCTCACGGCCGAGTACCCATCGTCGACCTAGACACATGCCCGTTCTTCGTTGATTCAGCTGCCACTACGCACATCACTCCTCATCAGAGTGATTTCTTCGATATTCGTTGTATCCCTCCTCATCAGAGTGATTTCTTTGATATTCGTCGTATCCCACCTCATCCGGTTGCCGGTGTCAATGGGTCTGCGATTCATGCTATCGGTATTGGGAAGGTCAAACTGCATGTCGCTCGTGGCATCACCATCATCTTGGATGGTGTCTTGTATGTCCCGCATGCTACTGTACGCCTTATCTCTGTTCCGCGCATCACCAAAAGCACTGGCTTGCTCGTTACTTTCTCTGACAATCAATGCTGGCTGCACAAATGGAACGGTACTGTTGTCGCTGGTGGACCCATCACTTCTCGCGACCTCTATTGCATTGACCTTAAAGCTCCGTCTACCAAACACGCCTTCTTTGCTAGTTGCATACCAGACGTAGCAGTCTGGCACCATCGCCTCGGGCACACCAATCCATGTTCTATCGTCGAGATGGCGTGCAAAGGCCTCATTGAAGGTATGCCCATTGACATTTCCCATGAACCGGCGAAGTGTGAACACTGTATTCTCGGGAAACAGGCTAAGACACCAGTCCCAAAAGTTTGCACAGGGAAAAAGGCAGATCGGGTATTGGGCATTGTGTATGCGGACGTGATGGAAGAGGCCATAGTCACGGCGACAGGAAACAAATTTGCATTGAACTTAATCGATGATTGTTCTTCTTTCGTGTGGTGCTTGCCTATCCGGTCGAAGGATGCGGCCCTCCCAGCGCTTCAAGCTTGGGAGCGCACTCGGGAACTCAAATCCGGTACGAAAGTCGGTATCTATCGGACTGATAGCGGGGAGCTTAAGAGTCATCAAATGGCAACATGGCTTGCTTCACGAGGGACGCAGCATCAGTTCACAGCTCCGCATGTCTCCGCACACAATGGACGCGGTGAACGAGTTCATTGTACGTTACGAGAGAAAGCCCGCACTATGTGTATCAAGGCAAATCTGCCGGACAACCGTTGGGACGAGTTGCTATGCACGGCCGCCTATCTTACTGTCCGAACACCATCTCAATCATTGGTGGGGAAGACTCCTTTTGAGGCATATTATGGACGCAAACTGGATCTATCCCATCTCCGTGAGATCGGCTGTCCAGCGTTTGTCCTTATTGAGAACAAATACAATCCAAAGATAAATCCTCGGTCCCTCGAGTGCGTGCTAATCGGGTATAGCCCTAACTCTAAGGCTTATAGATGCTATCACCGGCCGACACATCACGTTATCGTGTCATACCATGTCCGATTCATCGAGTCTCATGAGGCAGTCCCCCGTCCATTCCGTCCAGGTGTTATTCTTAACAGCCCTGGTGATGCACCTGACAAGTCTCCTACACCAATTGACGCTGCTGATGATCTCCTTCAGAATCTTTCTGATCCTGTAGCATCTGCCACGTCATTTGGTCTTCCGACTACCTCCAACTCACCCGGTGCATCCCTTCCTGAAGAACCTACTGTCGTTGAACCCCGTCGCTCCTCTCGTGTTCCTATCCCAACTGAAAAACGGGCGGAAAACGAAGGCTTGGACTGTGTTTTGGCTGTTCGTCAAGCCGTTGCTGAATCTGCTGCAGCCGGGGAACGACTCCGTCAAAGTGGAGCCGAACGACGCGCAAACCCACCTACGATGTTGGACGAAGCTCTCACCTTAATCCACGAGACATATGCCACTCTCAAGGACGGTCACATCGACGTCGAGTACCCAGACGATCCAAAGAATTACAAGGAGGCAATGTCATTACCCGACGCTTCTCAATGGCACAAAGCTCTACTCGAAGAATTTGCGTCTCTCAAGGAAATGGGTGTCTACAAACTTGTCCCTCGCTCGTCTGTTCCTGACGGTCGTAAACTAATGCGTGGTCGTTCTGTGTTTCGCCTGAAGCGCAACGAACACAGCGCGCCTGCTCGGTACAAAGCTCGCTATGTCTGCAAAGGATACGAAGCGATCTTTGGACTCGACTACGACAAAACTACATCCCCAACTATGCGTATGGAATCGTTCCAAGTACTTCTACACCTTGCCACTGCTCTCGACTGGGACGCTCAGCAGATCGACATCAAAACTGCTTTCTTGTACGGGCTGTTACCTGCTGATGAGACGTGTTATATGGAACAACCGGAAGGTTTCGAAGAGTCGGGCAAAGAAGAGTGGGTATGGGAGCTGCAGAAGGGCCTCTATGGAATGAAACAAGCTGGATGGATCTGGAACCGTACTATGCATGCTAGGATGGTGGAACTGGGGTTCACTCGCCTCTCATGTGAGCATTGCATTTATTATTGTGAGGATGAACATGGCGTTGTTATTGCGGGAGTCCATGTGGATGACTTCCTATCGATCGCAAGCCAAGCTGCTGCCAATGCTCGATTCAAGGATCAATTGCACGAAAAATGGCAAATATCCGATCAAGGGGAGGTATGATTCTGTCTTGGCATTGCCGTGGAGAGGGATCGCGGATCATGTACCGTTGCTATCTCGCAAATCGCCCTCATCGACCGCATCCTTATTCAATTCAACCTGACCGACGCGTTTCCTGTCGCGACGCCTATGGAATCTGGTCTACGGTGATAAGCCTCGGGATCGTCTGACCCCCGAAAACGCGGACTCAGTGCATCGTACAAGCCCTCCGGAGCTTATTCGACACAGCGCTCACACGCCTTTAGGCTTCTATGGGCTCTAAAGACTTGCTCTGTTTTAGCTCCGGACTTCCTAACATCCTTGAGGCGTACACGAACCCATTCCACGATTTATCTCCGCGAACAGGAGCTCCGGAGCGACTTAACCAATGCAACATCTAGATGAATTAGCTCCGGGGCCCGTGGGAACTTCTATCGAGGGGCGTCGTCCTCATGCCCACCCTCCAGCACTCACTCCCCCTCATTTCCGTCAAGATACCAAAGGTGCGGACGTATACGAGTCACCATGAGGTCAGCATCAGTCAGCAAGCGGCCGGAGGTAATTAGCACGTGACCGGCGCGTTGCACGGAGTGATGGGACCGCTTGGATCAGGTGGCAGAGCATCAAGGCGACCTCTAGGGGTTGGGACGAGCAAGTAGGAGTGCAAGGGAGTCGTGTGGTGCATGGTATAGCGGCGGCAAGTGCTGAGCAATCCTGTGGGTAGCAGCGGTTATTTGTTATTTATCTCCGGACGGTCGCAAAGCCATTCCTGTAGTATCAATTGTACAAAGTAGCGTACAGAAAAACAAGTTTCGACTTCACCATCTCAGAGAATTAGTGTTACGATCTCAGCGACCCGAGAAGTTCGAAAGCGTCGAACTTAGCGAATTATAACCGATCTTAGCTTTGCCAATAGGCCTGACTCGTCGAGTGAATTAGCTCCGCCATCGATTCAATTAGCTCCGGTGCGTCTCACATAGCGAAATAAAAATTAAACAAGTCCCTTTAGCGTTTTCTACTCCCGTGGGCCCGAACCTACACTCGGTTCCGTGGTTTGCGACTTTGTTTGCGACTTTTCGGAGATAAATACTCCAGAGCGTCCATTAGTGTTTGTTTCAGGCATCAAGGTTTTGTTTTATTTTTCTAGGTCTTCCTGCGGACTACCCTACGGCGTCTTACTCCTCCTTTCCCCCTCAAACTATTAAATACCCTTCAGTTGTCTCGGACTGCCTTCACCCATATCACGGGGTTTAGGTTTATTCCTTTTGGTCCTTGGTGATTGTTGTGTGTCAGTGCATATCAACGGCTGTCTCGCAAAGAACACTCGCCTCAGACCGAGGAGGAGTGTCTCATTGCGGTGTCACTACCTTATCGTTCCCTCATAGGATCGCTGATGTATCTAGCCCGAGCAAGTCGCGCAGATGGCAAAAGGGTCCAGTGGTCAGAGGTTTTGTGAATATGTCGGCGAGGTTGTCGTTCGTATTGACGTAGTTAACAATCAATAGCCCGTTCTCGTTACATTCATGAATGTAATGGTATTTGATGTCGATGTGTTTTGTATGGTTGTGGAAAGATGGATCGCCTGACAAGGTAATTGCACTGTTATTGTCGCATAGCAAGGGCATTGGATTGGCTTGTCGATGATTTATACCCTCCAGTAGTGCTCGAAGCCAAACCAGCTCTTTCGTAGACTCAGAGGCTGCAATATATTCTGCTTCACAAGACGACGTAGTAACAGTCTTTTGTTTCCACGAGCACCAGGTGACAATGCCAGAGCCAAGCGAGAAGCAGTATCCGCCAACGGAACGACGAGTATCCGGACACATAGCAAAGCCTGAGTCGGTATAGCCCAGTAGCGCATCAGCCTTAGAGCCACCAAGATGAAGTTTTAGATCTCGAGTCCCCTTGAGATAACGTACGACACGTTTAGCAGCTTCCCAGTGCGCGGTACCATAACAGTCCAGGAATTGACTGAGATACTGGATGGCAAAGGCGATGTCGGGACGAGAACCAACCGCTACGCTGACGAGATTCAAAATCAAGAGGAGGAGTTACATCGAATGTTCCATTCGAGGAGGAGTAGTCTGGATGTTAGTGACGGTGGCGTCTACGTCAAGGAGGAGTGTTGAGAATGTGCAACGTAGACGTGGTACTCTTCACACACGTGACGGCGGACTCGGGTAGTCTCGGACGATGTTTTCTCTCTCTTTCCTCAGTCGCTATGCATACAGCGTGACTGAGGTAAGCTTAGTATATTACGAGTCTTGTACATAGCTAACAAGTAGACTAGGTTTCGGTTATCT
Organism: Gloeophyllum trabeum ATCC 11539; assembly: GCF_000344685.1. Taxonomy (NCBI): domain Eukaryota; kingdom Fungi; phylum Basidiomycota; class Agaricomycetes; order Gloeophyllales; family Gloeophyllaceae; genus Gloeophyllum; species Gloeophyllum trabeum. The sequence goes on along the minus strand of NW_006920411.1, from coordinate 34,547 downwards.
AGGTACAGTACGAATATAGTCGCTATGCATACAGCGTGACTGAGGTCTCCGTTATCTAGCTTGAGCATGTGCACATCTGCGAACAAACAGACAAGTAAACCCACTTAGCACGGCTAATGAATGAGTGCAAAGATGTTGCATTACCTGTGAACGAACAGACAAGTAAACTACAGGTAATGGTAAGTCCATGAATGAACGGGTTCGCGAATACAAACTCACCCCACTTAGCACATCTCATGAATGAGTGCAAAGATGGGGGTGTATCTACAGGGGCATTGTAAGGTCCTCGAGCTCGCAAGGTACGGTACAACAATCTAGACTTGGGGGGAGTGGGCCAATGCTGTGCATGGCTGGTTACGAGTCCTGAGCTGGGCATAAGATACTCCCTATTTTACACTGTACTAGCAGCTACCCGTGCATACTGCACGGTCACTCTTTTTGTGACAACTGACTCGAGTTAGGACACCTATATAGCAATATAATGGGGCCACATCGTGGCCCAAAAGGCTGTGATGTGGCCCCCTTGTTCACTCCAGTCATATATGGTAGTTCAGTTTATTGTGTAACCAATTGTGTACTTAAACTACATGCACTTATGGCACATCCTTTCTAAACCTATTATATCAAGCTCATAGAAGATTTCCTGCAGATTACAGTCTCCTCTGAGCAGCAGGGCATGTATCCATTAAGCCACAGCCTGACTGCCATAAAAGTCAATTTTGCGTTTATCCCCCGTGGGAAAGGCAACCACCTTTTGTATTATAGATATCATAGAGCTGACACAAATATTCCTATCTTTCTTGAAGTATTATTTGAATTTCACTAGACCTCTCAGGATCATCTTGTATATTCCTTGATTTGCTATAGAGCTCTGAATATATTATGGATTTCCCGCATTTTTCACAATTTTTCTGGCCCTTCCACAGCCTGCAATCAATTCCAGATACCAATAATGTAATGGCTCTGCAGATCGCGTGAACCTGCAGAGAGCCTATGTCATAGAAGGCAGGAGCCAATCAGAGTCCAGGAGTGCAAACCGACGCGGCCCGCACCTCAGCCACTGACTACAAGCCACTACAACAGTCAATTCCCACGATAAGCAATAAAAGTAAAACCGCCATGCAGACTAGGACAAGACACACAATTGATAAATTCACGAAAATATAATTGTAGACCCGTATAGCATACGTCCTATACTAGAGGAAATAAAAGAGAGATAAGACGAAGAATTGAGCCCGAAAATGAGCAAACAATGGTCCCAGAGACTAC
>NW_006920411.1:28406-33258 GCF_000344685.1 Gloeophyllum trabeum ATCC 11539 | reverse complement strand
GCTGGGCATAAGATACTCCCTATTTTACACTGTATATCATAGAGCTGACACAAATATTCCCATCTTTCTTGAAGTATTATTTGAATTTCACTAGACCTCTCAGGATCATCTTGTATATTCCTTGATTTGCTATAGAGCTCTGAATATATTATGGATTTCCCGCATTTTTCACAATTTTTCTGGCCCTTCCACAGCCTGCAATCAATTCCAGATACCAATAATGTAATGGCTCTGCAGATCGCGTGAACCTGCAGAGAGCCTATGTCATAGAAGGCAGGAGCCAATCAGAGTCCAGGAGTGCAAACCGACGCGGCCCGCACCTCAGCCACTGACTACAAGCCACTACAACAGTCAATTCCCACGATAAGCAATAAAAGTAAAACCGCCATGCAGACTAGGACAAGACACACAATTGATAAATTCACGAAAATATAATTGTAGACCCGTATAGCATACGTCCTATACTAGAGGAAATAAAAGAGAGATAAGACGAAGAATTGAGCCCGAAAATGAGCAAACAATGGTCCCAGAGACTACAAAAATGCGCCAAAAGTAGTCTCACATACAACCGGACTTCCAATCGGAGTTTCCAAAATGTACGGTTCTCACGGGGTACAACGTTCGGCACGCAGGCATATTTTGTCCCCGAGCTCGCAAGGTACGGTACAACAATCTAGATACGTCAAAAGGTTATCACAACACTATATGAGCTGTCAGAGTGATAAAGAGTGACGATAAGAGAACGAAAGATAAACATAACCCAAAAAGGAAAGAATGTCGCTAAATTTGGAATCCGTGCAGTTTGCCACAGCCTGAGAAACAGAGCGGTGTCACCTCTCTGATTCCCACAGTCACTCCAACACTAACCTTCGATATCATGCCCTTTACGCGAGCCATGGATGCCCTCCCGGCAGAACTCATTCATCAGATTCTGGAGCTACTATGCACCGATGGTGGGCGGGCAGTGTGCGCTCTCCGCTCTACCTGTAAATCACTCTGTGCAGCATCGGACCCGTTCCGGTTCCGCGCGGTAGCTGTAACAACTCCTGGGCAATTAGTCTCCTTGCTCGACGCTTTCACGCAATCATCGCCTCTCGCGAAAGCGAGCATGCGCCACCTCTTCATGGTCGTGCATAAGGAGAGCACGGAGGCTGGTGTGCCGCAATCCGATATGAGACTTGTGGTGTAGCATCTAACTCATTACTTGCCAGGCAGCTACATCCTCCAACGTACCTCGCACACCCTGGAGACTCTCACCTGCCTGATCGAAGACAGCGGCGCGTCCGTCGACCAGACCATCATATGGACTACGTTCCCCCGGCTCACCGCACTCACCCTGCGTTACCGCATCTACCCGTACTACTTCTTCATCTTCGGCGGCCCACCCGAGAGCATCCCTACGCTGCCCAATCTGCGCTACCTTCACGTAGCCCAAGAACGACTAGAGAATATTCATGCCGTCCACAGGACCATGGATCTCTTTGCGCGGCGTACAGGGGGGCGGCTCGAGCGTGCCAGAGTGTCCAGCGTGATAGTAGGAGAAGCGTCGATACGATCGCTGCAAGAGATACTGTCGTTCGGGACTGTGGGGGGTGCTCCACCGGTACCCGCTAGTCTTCGATATTATGTCATCGAGTTGGACTCGGTAGCACGGTGGTGGTCGCAGCCGGAGTCACAGGTCACAGACAGGCTGGTGGATCTCAAGCGGTGGGCCGAGGAGCAGGGCGTTGTGCAGCTCATAATTCTCCCTTCAAGTAGAACCTACGAGAAGACGCCAGAGATGTGGAAGGAGGAGTGGCTGCAGGTGCAGAGTGGTGCCGTCGACCGGGTGGCAGAATGGCTTGATACGATGCACGGTACCGCAAGTGTTGCAAGTCCAGATTCAAGCGGCGGGGTGCAAGTTCTCGAATAGGGTACCGGGGTGCACGGGATCCTAGAGAGCTACTCTGGACAAGTCGTGATGCGAATCGCTCAAGAGACGCGTAGCCCAGCCGACAGAACTCCTTGACGGTACTGCAGACGTGCTCTCTCTTTGTGAGCCATACGCTGAGTCGCGGCGAAGGGCAGGAATGACGGTGCGCGTCTTCCGAACATGCAGGGGATATTCCCGCTTCGCAAGGAGATCAACATGCTTAACGCGACAGTTGCGAAAGCCCTTAGGATTTGCACCGCATTGATTGGCAACCTCGAGCGACGTGCGTTGCATTACTTGGCTCAATACACAGCGTAGGCAGAGCTTGATAAGGTATACCAGCTGTAGAAATATCCGAGAACCTGTAGGGTGGCGTTTTAATAAATTTGTTGCGGCAGTAAGGTGGAACACGCACTCTCGGCTTTCAAAGGATGTCATTTACTTCCTTGCTGATATGCTAGAATTCGCTGTCCACGGACGTTGTGAGGACAGAGAGAGGACTCTGGCATTCTGCAACGAGATTTGTTGATACATGGCAATATATTCATCGGAGACAGGGTGCCTGACTATCCACCCTTTTGTTTCTCGCATCCTGAGGATGCGACTGGGTCAGTCACGTCGATCTGATAGACGAAGGACATATTAGGACACGGGTACCAGTCTCATGGATAGCACACCTTGCACTCTTGCCGAGGACTGTGCGCGGATACGAAGCACTCAAGCGGTGTACAGCCTAGCTGTGACAGCGCTGGTGGTATGGGAGACTTCCCGTCGCTTTCCGTGCTTTGAGTACGTCGTGTCGGATGAGGGAAGTGTTCGAAGAACGGTGCCAGTGGGAAGGCCTGTTTTGGTACATCGTCATCGCATCGAGTGCTTCCTTGAAGTTGAAGGCTAGTCATCGCTACATCTCTCTATATGAGGGCAGATAACAAAGGTCAGGAGAAATGCGGAGTGTTCGATGGTGCGAATGGACTAGAGAGTGGCCTGAACTCGGGTAGACGCATGAGACACTCAGACAGTGAGGGCATGATAGGCGACTCATTACCATATACGCCACCGACGGGCTCGAGCTTCCGGTTAGATATCAACCAATCAGATCCGAGAACACACGTACGCATGCTGGGCACCGGTGTGCAGTCAGCAGGTACTGTACAAAATAATCTTCGTTTATGATGTGTGCATTGTACGGACCCAGTTGAACTCTAAATCCAGATCAGCATTCCGCATACAGTGCTTATCAACTGAGCTTGATGTCCGTGAGGGGCAGCACGCTATATATCTCCGGCCCACACTGGATAATCCTCAGCCAATATCTCTGGGGCCGACTGTTCCGGCCACTCATATAATGGATCTAGCTCGCCCGCCTGGACCGAAAGCCACTTCTCCCTCCACTGCGGCCACGGCACGATCGCCCGCCTGGGCAGGAGCACCAGCCGGACCGCGTCCTTCTGCTCTCTCGTCTCCCTCTCGAGGCTGGTCAATTTCCACCGGGAGGTAGTGCCGAGGAAGAACGCCCCCACGACGTACGTCCGGATGGGCGACAACGCCGGCCAGGGCAGCGGCGGGGACTCCACCAGCTGGTGTGCGGGGAAAAGTAGCATCTTGCGGAAGGCAGCCATGCTGCACAGCCCGTCCCGCCTGAACACCACGCCGCCAGAAAGCCGCACCCGCGTGAGAAGACCCCCGGTGCGGGTTATGAACCGGCACAGTGCAATATGTGCGCTGTGCATATAACCGGAGCGGGCGTACGCGATGTGCAGGTACTGCAAGCAGGGGAACAGTGGGCTGGCTGAAGCTCCTGGGAAGAGATCTGAGCGGTCATCCGGGGGGTAGCTCATGTCCACACAACACAGCGAGAGCGCGTGGAGTCTTGGAAAGGCGGTTGCGAGCAAGCGAGCGTGCAGGGTGGAGCACGAGGACAGGCAGATACAGGTGAGACATTCGAGACACGGTGCCGTGAGCTGGAGGACGTCATCTGCAAATACTTCATATGCAGAAGGGATATGCAATGTCACCGTTGAGGCACGTACCTACTGTAGCGGCCATGTCCTCGTCCTGCACAACCACGAACAGATGGCGGATACTCGCACGGGCTGAAGGCGATGCTTTTTGTAAGGCCTCACGGAAGGACAGAGTCTTCGGGCTCTCTGTGATGGCCACAGAACGGAACCTGGATGACTCTGAGGCAGCACAGAATGCCGTACAGGCGGCCCGTACAGAGCTGGCCGTGCGTCCGCCATCGCAACTGGCAGCCTCGAAAATTAGCCCAAGCACTTCCGTCGGAAGCGTGTCCATGGTGCGCCAGACGTAATGTCGGTAGTAAGAGGGAATGCTCTGGAAATACGCCCACTTAAACCCCAAGGGACACGCGGGAGATAGCGTTGAGTAGTTGGCTGATATACTGCAAGGCGATGCATGTATGGGAGCGACTCTGAGCCAATAGAAGCGCTGAGTTCCATCAAAACTGATGTGTTGCAACATTGCAACATCGTGCATCCACTTCACATATATTGTATACTTGGGGGGAGTGGGCCAATGCTGTGCATGGCTGGTTACGAGTCCTGAGCTGGGCATAAGATACTCCCTATTTTACACTGTATATCATAGAGCTGACACAAATATTCCTATCTTTCTTGAAGTATTATTTGAATTTCACTAGACCTCTCAGGATCATCTTGTATATTCCTTGATTTGCTATAGAGCTCTGAATATATTATGGATTTCCTGCATTTTTCACAATTTTTCTGGCCCTTCTACAGCCTGCAATCAATTCCAGATACCAATGATGTAATGGCTCTGCAGATCGGGTGAACCTGCAGAGAGCCTATGTCATAGAAGGCAGGAGCCAGTCAGAGTCCAGGAATCGCGGCCCGNACCTCAGCCGCTGACTACAAGCCACTACAATAGTCAATTCCCCAGATAGCAATAAAGTAAACCGCC
>NW_006920411.1:0-26656 GCF_000344685.1 Gloeophyllum trabeum ATCC 11539 | reverse complement strand
GGGGGGGGGGAGACGGATATGGTGTAGTCAATGGCCCGGCTCTGATGCCAAACTACGACGTGAGCTGTCAGCCTTCCTATTCCTCCGTGCCCCAGGCGCCGGTGTAAACGCTGCGTTGCCCTTCTCCCGCGTTTTCTGGATACGCGATTCCCTCTGGCAGTGAGCGGCTTGTCTCCCCCGCGCCGATCGACAGAATGAGGAGGGCGGATGAGAGCGGATAATATGTCGATCAGTCTCTTGGTGTGCGTATAGCGAGCGTGTGTGTCCCTCACCGCCGCCCGCGGGTGCGTGTATGCTATTCGTTTCCTTCAATATGTGCGCCCCTCGTGGCATGCTCTGTTTTGCCAATCCGAGTCAGAGTCGATGGTCGTCGCTCGCGCTCGCGCTCGTCGAGGCCCTCTTGACAGCAATGCTCAACACACTTGGCCTCAACCGTCTTCCAGCTGCGTCCGAGGGATCCAGATGGTCCAGCACGAGTCAAGTTTCCGCGTTTACGTTCACGTTTAGATCTCAACTCCGAATCTGCCTACCGAAGGATATTGAGGGGCACCGGGGAGGAAGATGGACACGATATAGTCAACGGCTTGGCTCTAATACTGAAGCACGAGGTGGGTGGTTCCTTCCTTTTCCCTTCGAGTCCCTGCCCCATCAACACATCTGTCTACTCGTATAAATCCCATCCGCCGATATAGGCCCTACAGCTCAAATCTGGCACCTCCCTGCTACGCTATTGTCCCCTCCCTCGGTTCCAGCTAAGAAGAGCTGCGTAAGTCTCACGGGACACTATGTGTTCCGTGGTGTTGCACACCGTCCAGCGGCCCGTGCCTCGATCCCCCCCTCGATTCTCCGACCCACGATTTCCGCCTGCGGTACGTGGCTCCTTTCTCCAAGCTGGACGTTAGGCGAAGGGCGGATGAGAGTGGATAAGGATTCCCAAGAGTCTCCGTGTACGTGCTTCCTCCGCTCTCACTGCTGGCGTCGCGCACCTGTGCGCGTATGCTCTCATTTTCCCTAAATATTTGCGCGCTTTGGTTCCGGCTTGCGCTTGGGAGCTGTCTTACTAGGCGCATGCGCTGCCCGAGTGTCTCATCGTGCAGCCCCGTCGTCGACATACGTACAGCACGGAACTATTGCACTGATCTCGTCGTAATTGCTCCCTTCTCCGTCTACGAACCCAAAGCAGGATTCGCCAAACCCGATGTCACTATCAGGCGGAGGACCTCACACTTCCGGGTCGATGCATGCGCTCTCTCGTTCGGGACTCATAAACGGGTGAGTATACCAACGTGCTCTTGCACGTCCCGGAAAGAGGAACGGCCATGGGAAGGCTAACATGCCATCCTCTCGGCTGGGCCTGCAAGCGCCCGTCTTCTGGCTCACGGACTCTGGACGAATTCTATGGCACGCTTTATGTCTGCCAGGCGTCTCATGCGCGTCTCCCCTTCGCGATCGTGCGGCCAGGTCGCGAGTGTTTCTGAGCGTTCCATGGCCTTTTGAGGCACCTTATCGCTTCTGTCCGCGGTCCGACTCTGCGGGCCGCGAGACACTGGAACCGCGATACAGCGAGCAAGGTCCCGGATATCAAGCTCGTGTCCGTTTGCAGTCTGGCATAGCGCATCTACCAAGTCAGCCTCAATGTCGTATCGAGCCTCAGACCTTTCATCTACTCTCTCCCCACGCGGTGCCGTCTCAACATCTCCAAGTCCTGGCGCCCTCCCAGACCCACGGCAGCGCACCGCCCTCAGCCTCCCGCCAGTCCTCTTCCCACTCTGCAAGCGTCTTCGGATCGCGCCAGGTCAGCGGGTCGCCTGTGCACGGAAGAAGCACGAGCTCGACGTTCCCTCGTTCCTTCGCTTCTTTTGCGAGTTCTTCCAGCTCTGCCTGAATCACGACCTCCTCCTCGGGACTGATAACATCGTGCGGCGGGTGTAGCGCTGAGAGGACGTACGTGTCGATCCCCGACAAGGTCGACATGCACGGGTTGCGCTGGGCGGCGTCGATGCCCAGGAGCGCGCGCAGATGCAGGATATCCGGCGCCAGCCCGCCCCATGTCAGCATCACGCCCGACACGCGCACCCTCTCCAGGTCACATCCTGCCCTGGCGGAGAAGGCGCATAGCCCGTACTGTGCAAGCCGGAGACTCGTCCGGCTCGTATACGCGACGTGCAAGCTGCGCAGTCTCGGAAATGTCACCGGACTCGAGGGTACGGGGCGCACGGGCTGGAATTTCTTGGGGTAGCGCAGGGACAGCGCGAGCAGACGGGGAAATGAGGTGCTGAGCAGGGAGATGTATAGCTCAGGGCAGGGGGATTCGATGAGTAGAGTGAGCGACTTGAGAGTGCGCGATGCGATACGTATTACGTTGTCTAGCCGCCACGTTGGTGCTAGTGTACATGTAGTTTGGAAGAGCGGGAGTGCGTATCTGCGGCCCCGGCGTACTGAGCATGCGATACCAGAAATAGGTGACGAACACCTGCGCGTGCTGCGGGAGAGGCTTCACGGAGCGTCGCTTGGAAGCGCCGAAGCTGCTTCTCGCCGGGTAAGAGAACGGTATGGAATCTATGACTTTCGCATGCAGCGCACAGAGCACTAGAGGAAGCGCGGATGGAGCAGGCTGTCCGCCCTCCATCGGCGCATGCGAGGGCAAGGATCTGCTCGGCGACCTCTCTCGGGAGTGTCTCCATCGTACGCGGGGTCAGAAACAGAAGAACGCGAACCAGGCCAGCGCTGCTATCTTATGCAGACTTTGTGGTTTGCGATGACTGTTAGAGTTCATTAGCGTCCTATTGATCAGCATGTGGCCTTCCCCTCTCGGGTCTGCGGCATTTGGTGGGGTGCAATAGTAGCTGCGGCTCTTGACATTCACCGGGAGTACCTGTTTGGTCAGCTCCTGAGTCGGTGACACTGATAAGTTTGCCTAGATATCTTAACGGAGCGCTGTAAACTTACCGTGGGATTACGGTGGGTTCTGGAAGATCAGTGGGAACACAATGATATAAATGTAGTTTGTGCGGAACTTGTAGTTTGCTAATTGACACAAAAACCAGAGAGCAGGCAATTGAATGAGTAGCGCGAGATGATGGTGAGGAGCACCTCCGGTACATCTTCCCGCCATTCGAACAGGGTCGAGCTCGTCCGCCCGAGCAGCAAGCCAGTTTTGCTCCAGCCACGGCGTCCCACCCTTGTCCACAAGCCAAAGAGCATCCCACCCATTGCCGGCATTCGTATTCTGAGACTCCAAGCTCCGCTTATTGGGGAGCAGGATGAGTTTGACGGCACCTTCCCTCTCGCGGGTCGCATCCGCAATGGCCTGCAGCTCGTTCGGGACGGCCTGCCCGCCGTGTGGGTAGGAGTCGTACGGCTCGAGGATGTAGGTCTTTATCGGCGCCAGTGCGGGTCAAGTACGCTGGCCGTCCGTTATCGGAGTAGTCTGTGAGAAGAGCATGTTTTTGAATGCCGCAGTGGTCCACGGCTCGAGGAGCACGCCGCCCGATATCCACAGGCACTGCAGGTGCGGCCCCGCGCGGGTTGTGAAGTCGCATGCGAGGCCGTGGGTGCACGCGAAGAGGTCGGGAGAGGTGTATGCCAGGTGGAGGTACTGTAATTGAGGGAATGTTATCCCGCAGTCCGGGAGAAAAGTGGGATCGCAGTAGACGCTCGTCCCGTTGTGGCAGCAGAAGGTGAGGGTGCGCAGGCGGGGAAAGTGGGTTCCTAGCAGGGATGTGTACAGCCGCATGGACTTGGTCTGCATGACGCAGGTGAAGGTCTCGAGAGCGGACGATGCGAGCAGGATGATAGTTACTGCCGACGGCGCAATGATTGGTAGACTAGACATGCGAAGGTGGACCCACGTACCAGCAGCTTCGACATGGGTTTCATTGTCGTCGGCGACCACCAGGAAAATATGGCGGGTGCTCGCTCGCGCCGCCACCGAAGCTTGCTGTAAGGCAGGGCGGAAAGAAATAGACTGCTTGCCGTTGATGCTGCGGTGTAAGCAAGGAAGGCCTTGCAAGTAGACCTCAAGGAGCAGGCTGTCCGTCCGCCGTCACAGCACGCAGTCTCGAAGACTTGCTGGATAACCTCGACAGGGAGATCATTCAACATCGCGGAATTGTCAGAGCAAGAGGCTATAGTGTGAGTGAAAGAATACTCCTGGAATGTTCAGCCTACATGTGGGAGATCATTCATTCACCTACTCACGAACGTGGCAATCACGCACAGAGCTGCTCTTGCGCCGCGTGTCAAATGACGCACATAGACTTGACATAGACGCTGGCCCTAAGTGTACCATGCTTATGGGGGGTGTAACCACACCTATTGATAGCTCGACAGCCAAAACTTACAAAATGTCTCTACCCCAGATTATACCGTGGGGTCGACGAGTAACATATTCCCAAGGTCACCGGCACCCATATCCATCTTCTCCTAAGGTGCAACATTTCCGAGTCCACGCCTGCGGCTGTCTTTTCACGTTCTCGCCACGAATTGTTCGCACTTGCATGCACCCACGTCGACCGGGGGCGTCTTCGTCGTAGAGTGACCGACGGTTAACGGAAGTTGCGGACGAAGCCCGAACCATCTGCTCTTGCGTCTGTATCCAGCGTTCCGTCGTGCCTTCAAGTTGCTATTTTATAGTCTCCCGTAGTTAGGGATTTACGCCGGTCCAGGGGATGTCCTCCGGCCACTCGTGCAGCGGATCTAGCTCACCCGCTCGGACCAACAACCACTCCTCCATCCGTTTCTGCCAGGGTATCCTGGCACACCTCGGCAGGAGGACGAGCCGGATAGCACCCTCCCTCTCCCTCGTCTCCTTCTCAAGGTCGGTTAATCCTCGACGGAAGGACTCGATGAAGTAGTACGGCTCGAGAATATATGTCTGGAGAGGACATAAAGCTGACCAGGGTGGGGAGTTGCCAGGCAGCTGACGCTTCGGAAACAGCAGCATCTCCCGGAAGTCCGACAAATCACCTCTCTTCATGCAGGTCCCGCCAGATATCGTGACCCTCCTGAGGTGACTACCGGCGCAAGTTTTTAGGTAATCGACGGCACGGTGAATAACTGTAAAGGGGGCCATGGCGCGATGTGCCAGGTGTAGGTACTGCAGCCGCGGGAACAAGATGCCAGCTTCCGGCGTGGTGAAGTCGTCGCCGAGGACCCCGCCGTCGTCGCAACGCAGTGTCAGGGCGCGGAGTTGAGGGAATTGGGTTACGGTAGAGACCAGGCGAAGCATGATGCCCAGGTGCCCCCTGATGGCTGGAGTCACGACGCAGGTGAGAGTTTCGAGAGATTGTGCAACCGATCGAACAATCTCTTCTACGAGGCGCCTCGGCGCCTCGTAAGCAGAGAGTGGCAGCGATGGCAGATAATGTACAAACCTGCAGTAGCGATACCGGATTGACTCTCCCCGGGTACCATCACGAAAAGATGGCGCATACTGGCTTGCGCCGTTGGTGACGCTTGGCGGAACGCATCGCGGAAGGATAAGGCTTGGTTTTCGCTCGCAATGGCGACGGTGCGGAATCTGCACGCGTCTGAGATATCACGGAAAGTCTTGCAAGTCGCTCTTATGGAGCCTGCCATCCTCCCGCCATCGCAGCACGCAGCTAGGAAGATCAACTCGATCACCTCTACTGGCAGTACGTCCATCGTCGAGTGGAAGGCGAGATCGCGTGCCTTCAAGTGGGGGTGGGCAACGCCGCGTCTGAATGCGTACTATTTGTACATGTGTGGCTCTTCTGGAGGCGTGAGACCGGCCTAAATTCGACCGGTATATTCGTTCGCTAAATGTGTCAAATTCGACCGGTAGAAGGTTGAAATCGTCCAGTTACCGTATGAAAGAGACCGGCTTAATTTGTCTCATCATATGGTGAGTCTCGGGCCATGCCTTGGGTGGAAGGAGAGGGCAAGCGATATGTATAGCACTCGCCCGATTTGGCATCCACCAAATTCGTGGTTCGTGCATGCGAACACCCTGAGCCTAATAGTAAGCGTCCTGTATCTGTTAGCAGAAGTGATTGGGAGAGGAAGTGGGCACAGTTACGAACGAGATAGGAAGGGAACTGGGGAAGCGGTGGTAGAGTTAGTATATGTCCACCAAGGATGATAACTCGGGTTGTACAAGATAAATTCTCGAGTCAAAGACCGCACGGTGTGCCCTTCTCGCCTGTAAGCCAAGCACTCCTTCGACTATAGTCCCAATGACGCATCCCCGTAAGCCTAGTCCGCCGCCAGTCCTCAAATAATAATATATCGGGTCCTACAGGAGAAATCTTGAGTCGACAGGACGTACCCTTTCCACCTATAAAGCCAAGTTAAGCCCTGCTTCGACTTCGATCCCCACGACGCACCCTGCATGGAATCCCAGTTATGAGCCTGTCGGGCGTCCGCCGGAGCTCCCGCCACCCACCATGCCAAAGCTCACCACCATCAAAGGCCCATCCATCCACCTCGTGCAGTACCTGCGCGACACGCCGCCGTACAACACGCTCGACGGGCTCGCGCGCTGGGCCGCCTCGCTCGGCTTCCGCGCCGTGCAGGTCCCCGCCGATCCGCGACTCATCGACGTGCACCGCGCAGCGGACGACCAGGCGTACTGCGACGCGCTGAACGCCACGGTGCGCAGGCACGGCGTGGAGATCTCGGAGCTGTCGACGCACCTCGTTGGCCAGCTGATTGCGGTGCACCCGGCGTACGACGCGCTGTTTGACGCGTTCGCGCCGGAGGCGTATCGCGGGAATCCGAAGGCGCGGGAGGAGTGGGCGACGGGTGTGATGTTTGCGTGCGCGAAGGCGGCGAAGAGGCTGGGCTTGAAGGCGCACGCAACGTTCTCGGGCAGCCTGGCGTGGCCGTACTTCTACCCGTGGCCGCAGCGCCCAGCGGGCTTGATCGATACCGCGTTTGCGGAGCTCGCGGCGCGCTGGCGGCCGATCCTGGACGCGTTCGACGAGGCGGGGGTGGACGTGTGTTTTGAGATACACCCCAGCGAGGACCTGCACGACGGGGTGTCGTTCGAGCGGTTCTTGGAGCATGTTGGGGGGCACCGGCGCGCGTGTATTTTGTACGACCCGTCGCATTTCGTGCTGCAGCAGCTGGATTACCTCGCGTTTATCGATATCTACCATGAAAGGATCAAGGCGTTCCATGTCAAGGACGCGGAGTTCGTGCCGGATGGACGGCAGGGGGTGTATGGCGGGTATACCGACTGGCAAGACCGGGCGGGGCGCACGAGGGCGCTGGGGGACGGCCAGATCGACTTCAAGGGTATATTCACGAGACTGGCGAAGTATGGGTACGAAGGATGGGCGGTGGCGGAGTCAGAGTGCGCGTTCAAGGATCCGGAGGTTTGTGCGGTCGAGGGTGCAGAGTTCATCAAGAGGCACATTATACCGGTTATGGGGGACGGAGCGTTTGATGATTTTGCGGGGAGCGGCTTATCCAGGGACGGGGTCAGGGAGGTGCTGGGGTTGGAGTGAATGCAGATTTCCTCCACTGTTCAGATAATCATGCACTGCGACACCAAGGACGTGCGCATCCTTTCCGTGAGCCATGCCCGCCCATGTAGGATGTACGTGGGTCAGGTGGTGTGCAGTTGCATCATATAGTTTCGGTTTTCATGATCTATCGCCATGCGGTCCTCGGAACGCGCCTGCATTTCATGTCATTACCCATCCATTTGGACAGGTGGGATAACAAAACTATGGAGCTGACCCTGGGTTTAGCTCCACCACGATTGTATCAATGATCACTTGTGTATGTCCAAAATCACTCACAGCTACCTCAGCTTATTACCGGCGTTGTCGTACAGCCAGTACTTACAGATACCAGTCTCAGATAAAGAAAAGAAGAAGCGAGATTTGATAGCCTCAGAAGACACATAGAATTGCGCACTATCGAGATAGATCTGTGTCGCCTTCGCTGCCTTCCCAGTGATGAGCCCTACGTTCTCATTGGTACCTGCTTGAATGCTTCTGAATCTGATGCGATAGCATGATGCGCTGCGCACCAGGCCACCCCAGCAGATTCTGAGGCATAATACTGTTACCATTGTAGCGTCGACATCAAGCAATCCACCGTGCAACGGCCGCCATGAAAGACAGTCATTCGTGCTGTGACTGCTGTCTGATTCCAAGCAGCCGGAAATCGCGCGACAAACCCCAGACGGTTATATCCCAGTCGAATATATGTTTTGAGTTTGTAAAAGTCCTGTCCGCAATGCAAGGAAATCCCTCCGCGTCCAGCAGCGACAGCGTGAAGAACAAGTTAGATTTTGGTCGCAAGGGCAGGATAAATCGATGACGTAATCATAAATTTTGAGCCACAGGAATATCGATCAGCGCGCGAAACTCATCTATATCTTCTCCTCCTCGAGGCATCTGTGCTGCCTCCCGCTTTCTGCTGTTCTTGTCCTAGATTTCGACTTTCTTTACTCTACAGTACTTTCAGGATGGCTCCCTCTGCGTCGAAACAAAAGCGCTTGGCCGAAAAGGCCGCAAAGCAGGCTGCAAAGGTGAAAAACGGCGATGACTCTACGACGGCGACGAGCGTGAACGGATCGGTGAACGGGAGCACGGCGAGCACGCCGCTGACGAGTCTGTCGGCGTCGACGAGCCAGGAGGATCTGACGTCGATGGCGAAGCTGAAGATCGCGACCGACCGGTGAGTGTATCTCTTTCTGTTTACTGTGAATCGATCTGACATTCCGCTCAGGAGTGCGTCTGGTGTGCTCGTCTCTGACCCGAAGGGCCGTGATATCAAAATTGATCAGTATACTCTTTCGTTCCATGGTCGGCTGCTCATCGAGGGCGCGGAGATCTCGCTCAACTACGGCCAGCGGTACGGTCTGCTGGGCGAGAACGGCTCTGGCAAGGTGCGTCTCATTCCTATCCGTCACACGATCGAACCTACAACTCCCGCCTAGTCCACTTTCCTCCAATCCATCGCCGAGCAAGACATCCCCCTCCCCGAGCACATCGACATCTACCTCGTCCGCGGCGAGGCCGAGCCCTCGGACGTCAACGCCGTCGACTTCATCGTCTCCTCCGCAAAGCAGAAGGTCGCCAAGCTCGAGGCGCGCATCGAGGAGATGTCCACCGCCGACGACATCGACGAGGTCGGCCTCGAGCACCTCTACGAGGAGCTCGAGGAGATGGACCCGAGCACATTCGAGGCCAAGGCAGGGAGTATCCTCCACGGGCTGGGGTTCAGCCCGGAGATGATGAAGAAGCCGACCAAGGATATGAGTGGTGGGTGGCGGATGCGTGTTGCGCTTGCGCGCGCGCTGTTCGTGAAGCCGCATCTGCTCCTGCTCGACGAGCCGACGAACCATCTCGATCTCGGTGCGGTCGTCTGGCTCGAGGCGTACCTCTCGACGTACAACCATATCCTTGTCATCACGTCCCATTCGCAGGATTTCATGGACAGTGTGTGCACGAATATCATGGACCTGACGATCAAGAAGAAGCTCGTGTACTATGGCGGTAACTACTCGACCTACGTCCGTACGAAGGCCGAGAACGAAGTCAACCAGATGAAAGCGTACCACAAGCAGCAGGAGGAAATCGCCCACATCAAGAAGTAAGTCCCCGGCGCTCTTGCTGATTGCTTCTATTCTGACCGTTTCAAGGTTCATCGCCTCCGCGGGTACGTATGCGAACCTCGTCAAGCAGGCCAAGTCGAAGCAGAAGATCATCGACAAGATGGAGGCCGCCGGCCTCATCGAGAAGATCGAGCAGCCGCGACCGCTCAACTTCCAGTTTGAAGACGTGCGCAAGCTCCCACCGCCCATCATCGCCTTCTCCGACGTTGCCTTCTCGTACTCGGGCAAGAAGGAGGACTATCTGTACGAGCACCTGTCTTTCGGTATCGAGTACGTGTCGCGTTCATGGTGTCGTGAGGGTCTTCGTTTTGACTACTCTGTAGCATGGACTCGCGCGTCGCCATCCTCGGCGCGAACGGCGCTGGGAAATCGACCCTCCTCCACCTCGTCATGGGCGTCCTCCAGCCGTGCGAGGGCACGGTCTCGCGCCACTCGTCGCTGAAGCTCGCCAAGTACTCGCAGCACTCGGCCGACCAGCTCCCGTACGACAAGTCGCCTATCGAGTACTTCCAAGCGTTGTTCCACGAGAAGTACCCCGAGAAGGACGTGCAGGCGTGGCGCCAGCAGCTCGGCCGCTTTGGCCTGTCGGGCGCTCACCAGACGTCGCCGATTTCGCACTTGTCGGACGGGTTGAGGAACCGCGTCGTGTTTGCGCAGCTCGCGATGGAGCACCCGCATATCTTGTTGCTCGGTGCGTTTGCGAGCGGTAAGACGGATGTCCCTTAAGTGCTGATTATGTGTGCCTATTAGACGAGCCGACTAACCACTTGGACATGTCGTCCATCGACGCACTCGCGCGTGCGATCAAGGAATTCGAGGGCGGCGTTGTCATCGTGTCTCATGACTTCCGTGAGTACCCATCCGTGCTTCTGCCGCACAGTCTGACTCTGGTCTTCCGCGTTCTTCCTGTTTCTAGGGCTCATCTCCCAGGTCGCTGAGGAGCTGTGGGAAGTCAAGGACCGCACGATCAGGAACTTGACCAAGGAAGACATCTCGATCGTCGACTACAAGCGGTCGCTCATGAAGCAAAGTCAGTAGCGCTACGTCATCGCTCTCTGTCTGATTCGGCGTGGGGATCGTTGGAACTGACTTTTTGCCTCCGTGATGCATTGCAGGTGAGGCCGCGCTCGAGAAGGCCAAGCTCATCAGCAAGACGACGGGGAAGACGAAGACGTGAACCAATTCATATGCGCGCAAGGCAATACTGTATTTGTGCACCGCGTTTCCGTCTCAACTGTATCAGCATTACCATTTCCACTTTCTCCCCCCCATATTCCCCACATATCGTGATTCATGATCCAATGCTGTAGCGACATCTATTGTTAGACGTGTACTCATCATCAGTTGTTTCTCGAATACTATGGCAGTTCGCTATCCTTGGATCGTGCTTCTTGCTCTTGGTCCGGTGATGAAGGACATGTCACTTGGACTTTGTGAGAAGGCTGAGGCGCCTCGTTACGATCAAGGCACGCGATTGGAAGGGGAGTTCGTTAAGGAATTACTAAGGCTACAAGCACCGGGGCATTACAGTTGTGGGTTATATTCGTAAAACGGGGAGGTCGCTGGAGCTACAAGAAATAATCGGCAGGGGGGCGTTTTGTGGGTATAGACCGGACATCCTGCAAATAGTCTGTAAGGTCCCCGCGGACGCTCGGACGTGGCGACAATACGCACCGACGGGGCGGCCCCGAAAACTTTGTACTCTTGCGCAAGATGTTCGTCCAGTTCGAGAATGGAAGCGACGTTGCCGCACCTGACACAGAGCAACATAAAGGCTACTCAGTGACACTTCAGCGCGGAAGCGCGAGACCGGGCATACCGGTAGCAGTAGTTGGGCGCGCTCCAAACGGTCACGATTGTTCTATCGAACATGAGCTTGTATCCCTCCATCGCGAGCTGATGTGCGCGCGCGATAAGGTCGATAGCGTTATTGTGCGCAAACGTTTTCGTCGTATCTGGGCCGAAGAGATATCCGGCGCCGCGGGGCGATACGCCCCATCCTTGGATGTCTGTCCACGCACGTTGAGGCAACTCGGCGTAGCGCTGATGGCAGAAATGAATGGCTGCTTACCGTCCGGGTCGGACCATAACAGGTCACACATAGGCCCATCGTGTGGAACCTCCTGTTTTCTGTCGATGGCTCGGATCTTCACAATGCCGCGCTATTCAGTCGGAACACCTAGAAAAGAGAGGCAACTCAGCGTACCTGGTCAATCGTGTGCAAATTTGGACTCAGTCCGCCATGCACGCAGAATACTCGGCCATCTACGATGGCTCCTAACGCGAGGTAATCAAAGACCTCGCAACACCATCTCCATACGTTGCTACTTCCGTACTTGCGCTGGCATTCGTCGTAGAAGCCGTATACCTGGGTGATCTGACGCGACTCATGGTTTCCGCGAATCAGCGTGATGCGCTCGGGGTATCGGACTTTTAGAGCCAGCAATAGCAGAAACGTTTCTACGCTGTAGAATCCACGATCGACAAAGTCGCCTACACGTAGTCAGTGCTTGTGTCAAGCTTCGAATCACTAACTGCCGCACCCATAAACAGATAGTTAGTCTGTGGACATGACCCTCCCACCTTGAACAGCTCCATCAAGTCAAAGAACTGCCCATGTATGTCGCCGCATATCTAAACCTTGTCGGTCGGTGTGTGTGTGGCAGTGGTGCAGCGAGAGTGCGCACCGTAACCGGAGAGTCTATCGCCTGCACATTGCCCTCCTCCACAAGAATCTCACGAGCTTTCAGACATAAGATTTTGACTTGCTCCTCCGAGATCGGTTCACAGCGCGCCAGTTGCTCGATCTGTCTACCGTTTTGCAGCGCAGACAGAGAGTGCGGAGATAGGACGTGAGGAACTGAAGCGTTCGCAATAGGCGGTGGAATGGAACTGACCTATCGAGGTCACTCGGCATCACCTTGCGCCGTCGTACACGCCGACGAGCGTTTCAAGTATCAGGAGGTATAACAGCAGCAGACGTGGAGAGGAAGAGGCCGCTGCCTTACGGTTGGGATACAAGTCCGAGGTAAAGTGGCAGAAGTCCGATACGGGCAGCCACTATAGACACTTGAATACCAATTTTGTAGTCGGGCGCATCAATCTCATTACACTGTCAGCATCCGAAGCAGATGCTCATCCGATCCTTCTATGATGTACAACCTTTATTTCTTTGTGTCTGTATGGTATGCGCCTATAGTACAAATGCAGCAGTGGTAGACAAATGAATCGTGATCGAGACCGGAGAGCAACTGGAAAACAGAATAACAATGTACCCGATAGCTGGCGGCGCATCGTCCGTAATAGAGTCAGTATGTCTATGGTAGGAGAACAACAGTCACAGGGTAAGACGGAGGAAGGGAAATGCACTACGAACATCCCCAGGGAAACAAAGTGGCGAACCAATCAGCCATACAAAAAATGCCCACGGCATACCTTATCCCGAACACCGCTATACCACTAGATGCCTCCCTCGCGCATCGTACGCACCGGGCTCGCGCCAATCGTGCCCATTCACAGGGGCGACAACCGTCTGATAGTGCGTCCCAGGCATAACCGGCTGCGGCTGATGCAGGTAGCTCGTCGACTGGGAGGAGTCGTACGTCTGCTGGTACTGGGCATAGCCGTGTACCTCAGGCTCGACGACGTGCTGTACGTGCGGCGACTGATGAGGCGGAAGCTGAGTATACACCTGCGCCACACCGTCCACAGGCCGGGTAACGTCCATGGGTGGTAGCCCGCGACGAGGGGAAGGGTACCGACTTGGAGGAACCGTCGCTGGTTGAGACTGAGGCAGTAGGTACTGACTCCTGGGCTGAGAATAGGGAACGTGGTGATCCACGTCCCGCCGATAAGTGTACGAGTAACCCGAGTTAGGCAAGACAGCGGGGTCGTTAGACTCCCCCTGCGCATTGTAGACGCTCGCGAAAGACCCTTCGTTGGCGGAGAAAGATGCACTTTCTAAAGTAGGCTGCCTGCTGAGCGTGTGGGTACTAATGTGTTCGCCCGGGCGTACTTGCTGATGCACCGGCGTAGCTCGCTCCGACTCGAGCGGGGATATCGAGTGTGGGACTGATGTTGGAGATGACGAATGAGGGTACCCGGAATGCGAGTGCTGTCCGTATGGGAGTAACTGTGGTCGTGGCTGGGAGATATGCGAGATCGCGTGTCGAGAGGTGTTCTGGGACGGGTACTGCGCATAGACATCAGAAGGCGACCGTTGATGCTGGTGGTCACTTGGTGGTATCTGAGGCTGTGACGGGTGGACGTTTTGATAAGATTCGTAAGTCCGTCCGTGATACGTCGAGACATGGGGAGATGGGTCCACAGGAGAGACGTGATGTGATGCGAGTGACTGGCCTTGGGACGACGGATGGGCGTCCCCTTGGTGTACGGGAGATACCGGGGAAGACGCGCTAGCGTACGCGTTCGACGTAGAATATTGATAGCTATGATGATCAGGGACAGCTTTGGGCATTCGGGATTATGCTGACTTACCGGGACGGCTGTGCATAACCCGCCTCCGGGGCAGGCGCAACTTTTGCCTGCTCCTCGTAGGAAATTACCCCGCTCTTCGCGACAGAGTATAAGCGAGACGATGGATCTTGCGGATTATGAATCAGAACGGGAGAGGCATCTAAAATAACTGGGTGGACGTTCTGGGACGCGGGGTCAGACTGAGGTGACGGAGATACCGAAGAGCAACTGGAGGTGCTATGGGATGAAGTGAGGATATGGGGCGATGGCCTGGCCTGCACGAGTGGAGGTGGCGAGTCGGGAGGGGGGCTAACAGACGGCGGACGCGAACCATCGTAAATTTCAGCGCCAAACGTAGAA
Source organism: Gloeophyllum trabeum ATCC 11539 (assembly GCF_000344685.1). Taxonomy (NCBI): domain Eukaryota; kingdom Fungi; phylum Basidiomycota; class Agaricomycetes; order Gloeophyllales; family Gloeophyllaceae; genus Gloeophyllum; species Gloeophyllum trabeum. The sequence continues at coordinate 12,225 of NW_006920411.1, read as the reverse complement.
GGTGGTAGAGATGCTGGCGGTGCAGAGAGCGCAGGAAATGGGTTAGTGCGGCGAAAGGTTGAGCGTGATTTCGGCTGGCGTTCATCCGAAGAAGTATCCGTAGTCTGATTGGCCATTTTCTTCAACGCCGCTCTAGCACTTGCGGATGACCCTCTACGTGATCCTGGAGATAAATGAATCCTGTAACTGGGGCACGTCAGTTAGACGCGATCTGTGGAGAACACGGAGCAAGACAGAAGTCGGACGATGTGGCTGTTCAGCAACAGGTTCATATACTACGCACACTGATGGGCGAACAGTAGCCGACTTGGTGGCAGCCAGACTGTCGAATTGCCACCTGGAAATTAATGAAATACACTCACTGCTGCTGCAGGTTGTCCTGCCTGGAGCATCGCGTCTGGCAGCCTGGAAATGGACATATGTGGTTACGTTCGCCGGTGTGAACACGACTATGTCGAGCCAGGTGCCCGCTGGTGGTAAACGAACGACCACATACTGTGCAGTAATGTTTCTTCTTCGGATTCAAGGGCTGGACGGGCGATGACGGGGAAGAGCTGGTATCGGACTGGGATCGAGGATACGAGTCAGCATTGTCATCTAAGTAAGCATCATTGCCATAGCGTAGCGGCGCCGTATCGTGTCTTGACGAGCATTCGCGAGGCATTCCGAATCCGCGTGGAGGGCCGACGATGGAGGAGGTAGGCGCGCGTACTAGAGTGGCGGGAGGTAGATAAAGAGGCTTGTATAATTATTTCGGTTAGGTATAGGCTTCGGTTGTGCAGCATCCAGAGCGTCGGCTCGCGAAGCCATAATTACTTTTGATGGTCACAGGCTCTGGTTTTTGGTTCCGATAGGCCGTGCCATCAAGTGCCTCCGAAGCCCCGCCCGCGAACGACGGCCATATCAGGCATCGACTTTCAGTTGACACTTCTCCTGATGGGGCCCCTTATTCCATTCTTTGAGACGCGAACGTTTGTTTGGTGAGTTTTCATTTTTTTCTCTTTCGTTCCAAGGCCACGCGGATGCGGAACGCGGCCGTAGCCACATTAATGGCCATCTGTTGTGAAACTTACCGCCCCAGGCACGTCGAGTCTGGGTCTTACACGTCACTACAACATCTTGTCCGCTCGGATTCCAAACTTCGCGTGCATCAAGTACCCTCGAATCGAGATTCCCGTTGCAAACCGGGGTACTTCAGCAATCCTCCACAGAACCTCGCCCAGAATTAAGAGCGCTCTTCCCGGTACGTCCGAGATCGAAGCCAGTCTCTCGATAATGCCTTTAACTCGCGGCACCGCATTGGCGCCGACTGTTCCTCCTCTATCCCATCGCCACCGTTTTCAGCAACGTTGCTCCCGCTTCGTGTGCAACGCCGTCTTCCCGGCTACCGGGCGCCCTCGCCGCCGCGACATCCTATTTCAACTGTGTTCCCCAATTCCGTCCCACTCGTGACTATATCGATCGAGTGCCCGAGCCGTCACTGCAGTCCAAGCACAACCCGAGTGCGCAACAATGTATGTACCTGTGAGCTCCATATCTCCTGGCTTCATTTTACGTACCGAGGTGAGCCAATGGCAGCAAATCACGCCATGCAAACGATTCCTCTGAGGCAGTCGGTTCGAGTCCCGAGCACCGCATCGCGTTCCACACGTGTCGCCTGGTGTGGTCACCTGTGAGGTCGCTCTATACATCGGTTAGATAAACGGAATCCGTTATGGCCTGGACATACACACGTACACATAGTGTGTTTTCAGCTTCTGGCTCCGCGAAGCTGAACACCACGGAACAGTCATGATCAGGAGACGCTAGCCTGGTATGTAAATCTCACGTCAATCTTGCACAGATACCTTCAGCATTTGGCAAAGTGAATAAAATCGATGAGTCCAGGACACTCGGTAGCTTTGCACTCGATATTCGCCGTCTACTTACTACGAGATGGAGTCTGACTGCAGCGGCGTTCATATCGTGACCGAATAAGCCCAAGTCTCTTCGTCTTCCTCCGGCCAAGTGGACTTGTGCGAAACTTGCTGGTTCTTCATCTTTGTTTCCATCGTCGAAATGTATTAACGCTCGGAGCTTCACGTACGATAAGCTGTGCCCCAACGATCATGAAATGGCAACGGCATCACTAAGAGGCCATAAACACTTCGCCGCCGCGTAACTGGCTCTACGAGTACTATTGCGCGCAGAAAGGTAGGGCAGTGACCGATAGCAGTAAAAAGACCAATGATCAGAAAGAAGAACAGGGCGCTAAGTACCTGTCATCAAACACGATCTGCCCGGGCTGACATATCGTGGATATGCCTGCTCCAAACGAGCGCGGGGTATATATAGCGTGCTTCTTGATTCATACTATGATAAGGTTATCCTGAAAGGTCGGGTCATTACACGAGACAACGTGGTCAAACTCTCGTCGGAACGTACACGGCGACTGACAGTAGAGCGCGAAAAGCAGCGCGGCAACCGCTGATGAGGAAACGGCATTCTGGCCTATCCGCACCCATCTATTCTTGTCCCACGTGAGGAGACAATGACCGCACTGGTGCCGTAGGTCTGCGCATTCGGCAAGATATTGGCTGAGAGGACACGGTGAGTTTGCTGATCATTGTCTCTGAATGATAGTTGGTGGCTATGAGCGTTGAGTCGTGATTGAAAATCAGCTCACTTAATATTGCAATGGGTGCGGTACACCGGCCTATAATCTAGACAACTTGCGCGACGAAGGGCTGAGCCAGCGGAAACATAGGACGAAGGATTAGTCCACAAGCGCGTCCATATTGGGCTCGGCCCTTGTTCTTGGGGAAGATTAGTCACATTCCAGGTGTACACGAAAGCCCGTCGATTGTGGCGTTTCCCGTGCTTATGTCTAACGTTAACAAGCAACCTAACATGGGCCATGAGAATAGCGGTCAGAGATAATTGCGACCGCGAAGGGTACCCTGTTAAGACAAGGCACGAGAAGCGTCACGTGCCGCTTCGATAGCGTTTCCACAGAACGGGCCTCTGGAAAGCGATGTACTTCAGCCCAGGGATCTCCATGCATACCTGCGGACATACTAGTCGGTGTACTGTTATGCTCTCGGACTCGCAGAGATGGAATCCCCATTGGATTAAACAGTGATTCTACGCGTCCTCCCTTCCATCTGAATCTTCGCGAGGGTGCCCCGGGGATCACGGTCGTGATCTACATAGTAGCTGTGCAAGGCCAAGCAATCTGATAGATCCACGGTGACACCCGGTGGAGCACTGTACCGAAAAAAAGACATCAGAATCTACAGAGGTTAGTGTTTGTCCATGAATACTCGTAACTCATTCTCGTCGCATACTGGCAATGAGGAAGTCCGGGATTCTGTTGAATCACCTACTCGTAAATTTATCCTGGAGTCTCTTCAAGAATATTCCAATAGGAGATGTCAATATCCGGCAGGTACGTACCTAGGGCAGAAAGGATGACTACCCTTTCTGGATGAAGATTACGACGGTGTATTACTTGGAGCGGTCAGATAGCTGTGAAGCGAAAATAGGATCCGCGCACCAGTTAGAAGGATTCCTTGAACTTCGGGGATACGCTGAAAAAACCATCAGTATATCGGCCTGTCCATCAAAAGCCCTGGCCTGCTCCCGTAGGGGCATGACGGATGCTGTAACTAACAACGCTGCAACGATGGGTCCCCGAATATCTGGGATAACAGATATTACCATCGCTTCACCAGAACATGTTTCCCGAGCATTGTCCTATGTTTATAAGTCATGGCCGCAATTCCCCGGTTGGAGTGCCACGCGGGCCGGCAGAATTAACGAGAGCCTGAAGTACCATGGCTTTCACTGTTCAGCAGTGTGTTCCTCCTACCACCTCCGTTCAAATCTCACCTTCGAAGATCATTCTCCCCGCCAGGTATGTGAAAACATTGAAACAAAGCCGCAGGTTCGCCGGGAAAGGAAGTGGGTCCAGCGCGTGGATAGAGTCCCCACCAATGCACCGCCAGATTATGCACGCATTTTCGTCCATGTGAAAGCGTTCAAAATGCCTACCTTCAGGCGTTGCGTACCGCTGCGATGTGGGTGCACTTGAAGCTAGATGCCAGACCTGCAGCCTCATCCAGAACTGTACGGGGGACACCGCGTCTGAGTGTATCCTGAGTGAGACCTAGGGTGTTTCCACTCTCCGAGTACTAAGGTCACCTGCACTGACAGAACTCGCACCAACGATTCAGCGTGAATCGCAGATCAGAGGCCACATCTGTGACACCGGAGACGCTCGCGCTCGCGAAGAAAACCAAAATATAACGCGGGGATCAAATACCACGTAATAGCGAAAGCAGCGTCAAGGCGGCTGCGTTTGAACGGCGGCGGGTAAACTTGACGCCGCTTGTACTTCGGTTCGGCGGGCCTGGAAGGTTCAGAGTCACTCACCATTCAAAGTGTCCAGTTTCTTATGTCTTGGTTACCTAGAACGTGTCGGACCGTTAGCGGTCTGAAAAGGGGATGAACAATCGGTACACCTGTCTCTCGATCAGGCGGGGATCGTCCGTGGTTTGTGTTCATCGCCTTCCAAGCGCGCTGGTACGTGGTTCTGCCACGGGCAGCTTGGTATGTAAAATATAACGCACAATCACCTCAAACATCTTCCCGTTCCCCAGCCGGCCCGAGCCAGAGCGGTCCTTCACCGCTAATCAGAGAGGATCGCGCCAGTCGCAAAGTGGAAGGATGGATCGACGCCACTGGTAAAGGTGCCTATGTGCCTATGACCGTGTTCGTAGTGGATAAGCACGGCCGAAACGGAAGTGTGGCACGCCCTGTTCACTGATACACAGCCACTCAGAGGACGACGCTGCATACCGACGCACCTGTGACAATCGTCGGGCGGCCTTCACTTTCTGCTCATTACCCGGCGTCAAACATACCTTGTCTCCCATCAGCGGCCGACGTCACGGTCGCGGGGACGCAAGGCACCGACGGACGCGTGGCTTAGCTGTCCCCCCAGTAGCTTAAATCTTTACTTCAATATAATTGACCGAGTACTCGACGCACTAGTCTCCGGTAAGCAGCGCTTAGCTTTGGTGCTGAAGAGCGGCTCAGTGTTGTTAACCGAGAGGCTGGCAGTGCTCAGGCTAACCTCATCGAGCGCACTCACCTGGTCCTTCCCGCGAACCAAGCCTGCCACTGCGCCACAATGATCGGTCAATTCCTCGGGAGATCCTCGACGCATGTGCCGCATAAATGTGGCACGGGACCGATTCTCGCTGTAGGTTCACCTAGCCAAGTGTGCGAGTCTTCGAATAATGCATGTGTTCTGCGCATGCAAGCGAGCGCAAGAGTGGGTCAGTGCATATCGCGATCCGCTGTGAAGATGAGGGAGGGATGAATTTCACTCACGTATCGCTATGCATACTCGCTAGCCGAGCTTGACTCCCGTCGCTATCACAGAACTACGGCCCTGGCTTGAGATGTGCGCAGATCAGGCTAACCCAGCTTGCAGTTGCTGCAGATTGGAAATTAGAAATCACGCACCCTCTCTGAGAGGGTAAGGACTCCGTTACTCAACATCAACAACACGAGATGTAACTCAAAGTACTCTCGCATGCGACCACTATCTTTCTTTCACTCGCCGCTGAGCCACCAACCTACCGATGTACACGTAGATGAATGGAGTCCGGTCAATATCTTCAGCAAATTCGAAGGGAAAGGCACCTCGCATCTCGACTCCTTAAGCTTTGCCGGCGCAGCAGCAGCACTGGTCTTGATAAACTTTGACAGTGATAGGCACATATTCGGAGCAGTAGATTTAATCAGTTATGTATAATGAGGTAAACACATCTCTCTCGAGATCTGGAAGACGGAAGCAAACTATGCACGTCGAACCTGAAGCAAGGTCATAAGACAAGAATCGGGCGGATCTCCTAGTGTATCGGTAGTACATACGTGCAGATCATCGCAGACGAAGTCCCCAGAGACGCGTACGCGGTGAACCCTGCAAGGACACGTTCCGACATGGACGTCCAATCAATCGTATCGTATACGTATATTGCTGCCGATATACCACGACATACATAGCATATACAAAGCATAGCACTCATAATACCTCCAACCATACCAGCCCAGAAACAGGAACTAGATAAACACGAAAAGACTACAAGACGTCACGAACGCACGGTCAGTTCACAAACCCGCATCAGCTCCCAATCGACTCCCAACCCCTCAGAAAGCCGTTGGTCCAAGCGTGCGGGGCTTCATGTTGTGCATTGCGGGTCTGCGCCGACGATACGCCGCGCCGTCCTGGTCTCAAGATTCGTGTTTAGTCTAGTTGAGGAGAAGGCGGCGGAAGGGAGAACATGGCATGGGCACGACGAGTCGGGTTTAGTACAGACGGATGGGCTTGCCCATCGTCGACTTGATGTGGAGCGACTTGATGTTCTGCCAGTTCTTCTTGAGGAGGGAGACGAGGAAGTTGATGCCTGCGCGAGGAGGATCGCGATGAGCAAAGCCACCGATGTAGAGAAAGGAGAGGAACGTACTAAGCATGACATTGCCGAGCACCTGGTCCTCGGTCATTTCGACGTGGCCGACGGCGACGCCTAAGCAGAGCACCTTCTTGAGCTGGAACTTGATGGTGGAGCGGACCTCGGTGAGCTTGTTGCTGAGGTCCTCGCCGTGCGAGACGGGGGTTGGGAACTTGCCGGCTGCGTCCGATACATTTAGTCAAAGCATGTCTAAGACGAGATAAACACTCACCCTTGGAGAGACCGGGCCCGAGAAGACGGGGGATCTGCTTGATGAGCGCCTCAGAGGCGAGGAAGGCGTCGTACTTTTTGGCGAGCTTCTTGACGAGCTTCTTGTTCTTGTTGAGCCTGTTATCCCGCATCAGCCCGTGCTCTCACCCCCACCATATCCGCAGAAGGACGACTACGCACTTCTTCAGATCTTCGACGGACATGTACTCGAGGTCGATCTGCTTGGCGCGGTCGATGTCGGCGGCGTCGGCGAGAATGCAAATGGACATGCGCGGGCGGGGGACGGTGGGCAGCTTGACGGTGCCCGAGAAACGCTTGTCGCGCTGGGGGTCGTAGTTCTTCAGGCCGATCTGCAGCTCGACCGTCTCGACGAACTTGCGCTTCTTCTCGCCGTTGGCCTCGGCGAGGAGCTCGCGGACGGAGCCCCGCACGCTTGACACTGAGAGCTTGCTTCCGCTGTGCGCAACGATGAGCAGCCGTTCCCTCTGACGAATGTTTGCCATACATACCTCATGCTTGAGTTGGGTTCGAGGGGCTGGAGGAGGGTTAGTAACGATGCCGCGGGCGCCTGTGCGAAAGTTAGATTTGTGTGACGTTACTCGACTGTATAGTGTGACCGTGACATCTCATCCTTGTCCGAGTCGGACTGTCCGACTTTGTCGAGTTCGCTTCGTCGTGCAAGCATAGGCTGGATATTCTCACTCTGGGCCGCTTTATGAGTCTGATCGTGGGCAAAGGTGTATTTCAGTGTTTTTTAAACTGGTCCATTGGCACCTTAGTCCACGTCCGGTGCACAAGAGTTGGTATACAGGCACTGCATGGACGTCGACGGTCTAGGATCAGTATCAAACATAAGTTCCTTTGCAACTAGTCCTTCGAAGCGGTCCCTAGTAAGGTGAGTACGGTTCGTGTCCGTCCACAAAACTATGTCGGTCATTTCCTAGATATCCCGACCTATATATCGATTGGTAGATAGAATACTGTAGATAGTAATGTTTGATACATGAGCTGCTACAGTTACTATATATCAGAGTCGTCTCGAGCATGAACGTTCCACCGTCGTCAGTCGACCGAGCTTAGCGGATGATCGGGACGAATGTACATCCGAGTTACAGCTTCAGTGACCTCGTTGCTAGCGCTCCTCTTGCCTGTCTATTGCGATTATACGCTCTGCCCCCCAACTGACCGTACGCTTCCTGCTGCGTTCTCCAGACGGCGTGCCTTGTCTGCAGAGCTCGAAAGACGAGAGTTTCCGAGGCTATTGTGCCAAACATAGCAGGCAAGCAAATGCCCCCGATGACGCCCTTCCTGCACGGATCTACGGTCTCTCGTCCTGACGCCAGCTGCACTCGTTTCATGAACACGTTTCGCGTTCGAATATCCGTGCACGCTCTATATCTACCTCTACACGCGTGCACAGCCGTGCAGCGATAGCACGAATGGACGATTTGCAGTACTCGGAGGGCTCAGAAGGGTGCGTCTGCCACTGCCTGGGCCACACGCAAGAATCAACCACTCATCTCCCAGCTCCGCCCTCCGCGAACACGTAGACCGCTGGCAAGCGCACGCAGCAGCGGCCCCGCCCCCGGATAACGCTTCCCCGCGCTCCGCGCTTCTTTCCCCGGACTCGCAGGAGAGCTCCCTCCCGAGCTCCGGCCACCGACGGTCCCGCCGCTCATCGCGCAGCCGCCGCCGCGAACCGAACAGCTATACGACGCGCGAGCTCGCGAAGATTCTGCGGGAGGACGAGTACGAGGTCCGCGAGCTCCGCCGCGCGTACAACCATGCCCTCGACAGGCTCGACGCCGAGTCCCAGCGCGCCGCGTACGCCGAGCAGCGCGTCCTCGATCTCGGCACCCAGTTGCGCGAAGCCAACGATCTGCGTGTTGTCGCCGAGCTCGAGGCCGCCCGTGCGAAGGAGGAGGTGGCGCTGTACAAGGCCCAGTGCGACGCGCTCCAGCAGGAGGTCCTGCGCGCTCAGGAAGCCGTCAATAACGAACAAGCAGCAAGAGCAGATGCGGAAGCGGCGGCAGCTCGTGCACGGCGCACCGCGAGGCAGCTGAACCAGGAGCGGCTGCTCCGCATAGCGCGCGAGGAGGGACGGCGGATCGGGTTCGAAGAGGGGTTGAAGATGGGCAAGAGCATGGGTTACGGCGAGGGCAGGGCGATTGGGTACGACGATGGACGGACAGACGTGCGGGATGCGGCGTATCGGATGATCGAAGAAGAGCTCGGCGAGGACGGATTAGAAGGCGAGGAGGAGGGAGAAGGCGACACCTACGAGCGGTCGTCAGAGGGCCTCCCGCACGCCCTTCGCAACTTTCCTCCCCCGTCCGAGCCGGAGCCCGAAGGTCCTCCAATTCGCGAGCGCGACTATGCCGACGCCCGCCCGCGCTCTACCCAGCCCCAACCGATCCCTCCACGCACGACAACGCCTAGCGCGCGCATGCCCACTCCCGCGCAGCCAGTCCCCACACACGCCTCCCCCAGCTCGCCCTCCTTCATGCGCCCGATCCCGATCCACAACGCCGTGCCCTCGCCCCGCCACCCTGACGTCGAGATACCGCCGGACAACTGGATCCCGCCCTCTGGCCCGGACAACTACATCCACCTCCCGCCGCCGCACGAGCTCAACCGGACGCCGTCCCCCGGACCCGGTCGCGCGCTGAGCCGCTCGCCGGGGCCGTACACCATGCCGCTGCGCTCGCCTAGCGCCGCCTCCGCGACGCTCCCTCGCGCGCGCACACCAGGCGCCGAGCAAGCAATCCGGCGGAGCCCTTCGCCTGCCCCGCCACCCGTCCCGCCCAAGGAAGCTCCGCCGCCGCCAAGTACGAGCGCGCGCCCCATCCTCACGCGCGAGTTCACCGCGCAGCTGCACGCGCAGCCGTCCTTCCCCGACTCGCTCAGCTCGGGCTCGCATGCGAAGCACGGCCAGGGCAGCCTCGGCCTGAATACCTTCCGTTCGCCGCGCGGGCGGCCGCTCAGCGTGATCAACGAGGGGATGAGCGAGCGTGGGTCTGTGAGGTCGGGCGGGCGCAGTCGGAGGCAGAGTCGTGCGGGCATGGATGAGGCGTATGTGCCGACGCAGCCGTATGGGAGTCCGGCGAGGAGCGGGAGGGATATGGCGGAAAGCTTGAGGTATTCTGATCCGGACGTCGCGAGGTCGATGAGGAGGGCTGCGTCCGAGGTGGGTTTCTTGTTAGTTCTTTCTCTCTGCTTGGCGTCCGACGCTGATTATCTATCGTATTCTCCACAGCAGTCGAGATCAGGATATGGCTACAGCGGCCCTCCCCGACATCGCCCTGCGCATCTCACTACACCTGCGCCCCTGGCGTCTGGCCCGGGACGCACAGAGACGCCAGCGAGCACCGGGTCCCGGCACCAGCGGTCGTACTCGGTTGCTTCTCCGAGACGCGCGCCCTCCAGCCTTAGCGGGAGCTTTTATCATCGTCGAGCGGCCTCGTCGGAGGCGCAGCCTCCTGCCAGCAGAGATCCCCCTGTAAGTGACAGGTCGTGCTCTGTCAAGCGTTTGTGTGCTAAAGTGGTAATAAAATGCAGCCTTCGGATGGCAGGCGCTCCCGTACGCAAGGCCCGTACATGGTACCTGTCTCCCCCAGCCCACTAGGACAGGGCTCTCCGCTTCCGCCTCAGGCGTCCCCTCGTCTCGCCCCGCAAAGCATGTACGCGCAGCCACCGCCGTCCAATCCTTATGCGCCACCGCCGCCGTCGAATTCGTACGCTCAGCAGCAAGCGCCTTCAAATTCGTACTATCAACGGCCGATATCGTCTAGCACTTACGGCCAGGCTCAAGATTCCTACGATCAACCATACGTGCCGCCGAGTCCCAGATCAGCCGCTCCTTCGCCTCAACGCGCTCCCTCGCGTCTCGCTGGGGCGAGTCCACGCCATACGCCGATCCCCGTGCCTGCGCCGACCGTATACCAGGTCCCGCCATATGGCACAGATCGGACACCGCCAGCGCCCGAGCACATTTACATGCGCCCGCTCGATTCACCGATCTCACGCTCGCAGACGCCGCAAGCCTACTCCAACCCGTCAGCGCAGCAGCAGGGATACACGAACCCGAATCTAAGTCCCGTCTCCCCAGGGCCGACACCTGTCTACCGCCAGGCTCCTCACGCGGGCACCCCGGGGCCCTCCTCGGCAGGCTGGAGCCCCCGGTCCCCGTCCGTCCGCATGGTGCCCATGCAGCAGTACAGCAACGCGGGTGCGACGCCCGGGGCGCGCCTCTCGCCTCTCCCTGCGGATAGCGAGAAGCCGAAGCTGACGAAGGTCTCCTCGGCGTCGTCGCTCCGCTCGAGCTCGTCGTATAGGCGGTACAACCCCGCCGAGGCGCTGGACCCGAGCACGTTCGTCGAGTCGGATCTCGTGAAGGACGCGCGGGACACGCTATCTGCCAACTCGCCGCGGCCGAAGATGACGCGGTTGCGATCGACGTCGCCGGGGCATTTCCACTGAGGAGGTAGTTGTGATTAATGCGCTCTTGAAGTGCATCTTTGCTCGATCTACGCAGGTTGTTATTATTAGTGCTCAGTATGTAAGAGATGTATTACTGTATAGGACTGGTGCTGCGCTCTAGTACCGCCCCAGGAAATTGTGGGACCAATGGTATTATCTTCGTGAGTGATTAGGGTAGTGTTAAACATAAGTGCAGCCACAATTTATCTAATCCAACACTACTGCAGCCCCACGTCACTTTATGCCGTCCGTGACTGTACACATTTCCTCCCCCGATTACTCCTGCTAACGGATATGGAACGTTTAGAGCCGAAGAATTCATATGTATCTTAGGCAAGCGCTCACGAATCGCGCATTTGGAGGTTGTTTGGAGGGATGCCAATTCAGGCGGGCACCAAACATATCACTCACCACTTGGCCCGCCACACTACCCATATGGAACGGACGGTAGGCTGGCCTACCGTCCGTCGTGGGAAATACTTCCTTTTCGGCCCTTCTGACTATCTGGCAGGGGGTTTACGCACCTCCCAGTCAACATTGAAACACCCACCGAGACCCCCCTCCCCCCCTGCGGGCGCTTGTGTGCGGACGGCCTGCAACCCGCGACGGCGGGGGCTGGAATCGCTCCCCTCTCTCTGCTCTTTGTTGCAGCACCCTATTTCCACCCTTGTGAGCCTCTTTGCTTAGGCACCGCAGCCGCCAGACTGTCCCATTCAGCCTCCACCGATCTCCCTCGCCGGCACGGACATCGACAGTGGGGGCTGAAAGGGGTCAAATCTCTCCCCCGTTGCATGCGTCCCCCCTTCTGAAGATCCCTGAGTCTATCTCGGTAGGCACCCAACCCGCCAAACCCCATCGCTCGTGCTCCAGCGTGCTCCACCTGGGGCTCAGTGGGTCACACAGGCTTGGAATTCACCGACAGACTCTGCATGTCTTGGACACACCCAAGGGCACCTCTGAAGTGAGGTGTGATCAGCCACCGCACCGTTTCCCATGCCACAGTTGAGTTTCTACA
>NW_006920410.1:4270529-4293775 GCF_000344685.1 Gloeophyllum trabeum ATCC 11539 | reverse complement strand
TCCTGGACTGCTGCAATGCCAATGGTTTGATCCAAGGTGACATACCTTGATGGCTGGGTCGTTGGGATCACTCGGGATAGTCGTCAATGCAGCGATGGAGGACATCGAAGTAGCTTGTGGAAATGGATTGCCTCTGTCGCTTGCACGTCCTCCTATTTACATCTCCCTGTACCATGCCTCACAACTACCTCATGGTAGTCTGTTACAAAGCATTCCCATGACATCATCGACGTGTCAAGCTGCTACTGCAGTTATTTGCCGTAATTTTACGGTGGGACATACCCATTGAAGACCCCCATTGCACCCTCAACCTGATCCCTGTTGCGTAAACAGACATGGGCCGTAAAGTTACGGTGGGTGTTCCCACGCTCCTTCCTAATCTGGTAACCCAAAGCCAGCTCTAACCCTAGGCATTTAGTAAATCACCTTATAAATGGCCCATGCTCCTTCCAGGAGTTGGGGACTGGTGCTTGCTCTGCTACAATGAGTGGTATGGACATATAGAAGTATATTTCCCTCCCTTGGCTCTCTCACATATATTTAGTTCCCACACTGGCAGGGTTAGGGTTAGGAGAATGTTGCATCAAAAAAGGCCCCCTCTTCTAAGTAAAAAGATAATAGAAAGGTAATAGAAAGGCAGAAGAAACAAGCAAAGATGCATAACACAATAAATAATAGTCAGGAACAGACAGAAAACACTGCAAGTCAAAGGGGGCTAAAGAAGAACTCCTAATAATAATAAATCATAAAGAGCAAAGCAGACACTAAAGTAGTAAATAAAACTCTGGCCAGAGGGAGAAGAAATGGTAATGCTACAGAGAAGAAACTAAGATAAAAAGAAAGCATGCCCCCAGAGCCCTCCAGCGGCAATGCCAAAATAGCACTCACAAAGGCCGCTGCCCCACTGACGGCCAAAGGTCATTCAAGGGGGAAAATGATCACACCCCCAGAACCCAGAATCATCACTACCATGGTCAAGAATGTATCAGCACCAATGAAACAAAAGTAAAAGACACCCACCTAAGCTCAGGCATCACATAGGGGAAGCAAAGCTATTGACAGAGCTGGCCCTAGGTTGTTCAAGAACGTATCAGTGCAACAGACAAGGAGTCCAGAAACTCACCTATGCACAGAAGGACACCAGCAGATGGAGGGCGCGCACTCCCCCCACCTGCTGGCATCCAACGATAAAGAACCAAAGCATCTGTATAAGGGCACCAACCTATACAGCCTGCATTGGACAATGGAGGAGCAAGCAAAGGAGAATCGGCCGCAGCTGACGCGGCTTTATGGGAAATGCCAAAGGACAGTCCCACGATCACGTGATCATCGGGTGAGGTCAGACCGAGCAAACCCTATGCCCTGGATTTAAAAATAGCATGGCCTTCTATATCAAGTCTGGCCGACCCCTCACCCGACCACTCCTCACAGCGCTTACTCTCAGCCCATGGCCTCCCGCTCTGCAAGTGCTGGAAGCGAGCGAGAGACAGTGTCTCAAGGTAGAGGTGGGGGTAGGGGTCGAGGTGCCCATGCAAGTCGAGGTCGAGGTCGAGAGCAAGGGCAACATGTGGGACGCATTTGGGATGAATCATCCCTAATTTACCCTATTTCACCTGACATTTTCCTGCGAGGTGTGGCTCACCGGTAAATTACCGGTGAATTAGGCGGTGTTAATTAACAGGGTTAATTACCGTTGCCATTTTCACGGAACACTAGAAGACACCCATGTGAACAGTGCTTGCAGTAGTTGCACATGGATAATGTGAGCAAAGCAACATGACATAGTACTGCAGTTCATAGCGGTACGTAGAGGCAACTGCATTTCCAAGACATGATAGAAGAAGGACATAAGAAAACATGAGAATACAGGCTACTACCGCATGGTATGTATGCCCGCCCTCGAGGACGTCAACTTGCTACTACTCATCTTCACGTCCTTCTTCTTCTTCTCCTTCGGCTGCTCCCAGATCCTCCAGAATTTCAAGTTCTCGTCGCCCGCCCCCGTACAAACAACGTCGCCAGCGGGGCTGAGCGCAGAGAACAGCACTCGAGAATCATGCGCGTCACGGATCTCCGCGACGCAGTCAAGAGAGGGGTAGGCGTGGATCATAATCGAGTTGGTAGGGTAACCGTGCGTGGACATGAGTTCCTTCTTGTGTGGGCACCACTGGATGGACGTGACCTGCGACGGCGTCTTGAGAGTGTGCAGACGGGCGCCGGTCGTGGTGTTCCAGACGTTGATGCTGGCGTCGTTGGTACCACCGCCAGTAGCCAAAAGGGATGGCTGCCAAGGGCACCAAGCCATGGCCTTCGAAACGAAGTCAACGAAATGTGTATACGAGAGAAGGGGGTACGGACCTTTACAGCCGCAGTATGATTTCTCTTGGTCCACTTTGCATGACCGCGAGAGCTTTCAGCGACGTCCCCGACTCTGCCATCCCAGATGTTCACGACGTTATCATTCCCTCCGCTCGCCAGCAGCTCGCCGTCCGACCTCCACGTCAACCCACAGACTTCCCCCGTATGGCCGTGAAGCTCCATAACCTTGTGCGTCGGCATTCGCACATCATGGTGCCAGATGCTGCCATCCGCGCAGCCGGAGCTCAGAATATGGCCGTTCCAACTGATTACCGCGACCTGCGCCTGGTGTCCGTCCATGCTCCTCAATCTCCTGCCGGTCTCGACGTCCCAGAGTTCGACGGAGCCGGTCCCGAGGCCTACCCCGAGGTACGATCCGTCGTTGGAGAAGTCGACGGAAGAGACATACGAGCCCTCGGGAGCTTCGCCCACATGAGTCACGGCTCCCGTATCGGCCCTCCAAATGTAGGTGTTCTCGGAGAGAGCGACGGCCACGACGTTTTGCGCGGACCACGCAATGAGGTTGAGATAGAAATCATCGACGATGCCCGGGGCGTCAAGGACACGTTCGGGCGCGGTCGGTATCTTCCTGGTCTTGTTGGTCACTGCGCCGTTTGACGATGGGAGAGCGCCCGGTCGCGCGTAGAGGGGTGCGACGACCTCGCGTTGCTTCTGAAGCATACGATCGGTCGCGACGGGGGGCGCCTCATGATATGTAAGGATGCGCCTGTTCAGGTTGATGCCTGTGGCTGCGGCCAGGCGGGCAGTGTGGCCTGGCGAGCCGGACACAGGCTCGAAGCGCATTTGTTCGAGGTTGGCAGCGAGCTGGTCCATATCGCGAGTAGTGGTGATGAACCTGTCGCCCTCGTAATCGCGCTATATATCATGTCAGTCCGTGCCACTCGAGAACAAAGATCACTCGGGCGCACCATAGAACAAACGGACTTGGAGCGCTTTGTCTCCGGCTTCGGCGCCGGCGGAGGCGGCTCGTAGTCGTGCTTTACCACCTGCATCCTGCTCTCGATGCCACCTTTCCTGATCACGCCATTGCTGGCTTGTCTTTTCAACTCCCTCGACACCTGAAAGCCACCTGATACGGCGCGTTTCACCGGTGATGGCGCTCTCGACGGAGCACGAGACGAAGCTGTCGTAATGAAAGGGTTTGAAGTATCGGCAGAGCTTGTAGAGCTCTTCTTCGGCCGCTCGGGTGTCGCAATTGCCATCGAGTTCATACCATTGACGAGCGCCGACGGCGTCAATGCGTTCCGCGTCACTGAGCGTGCACGACGCCGAGATGGTGTCTTCGTAGCCATAGCAGTATTCAAAGCAATGCAGCAGAGTAAATGATGAGGTGCAAAGTGGAGGTCGCTTTTCAACCACCGCCGCCACTCCAGCGTGAACTTCACGCGTACAAAACACGTGACCGTGAATCTTTCCCACCCTTGTGGCACCGCGCGCGCTGCTTCAAGTCGGACGACCTCGGATAGCCTTACACTGACAGGATCGTAAAACATAGATTCAACATGCTTGTAAACCAGGAAACCGTTCTTCTCGGCAACAAGGTTATCCTGGTCCCTTATATGTCAGTATTGAGTCTTGAGATGTCCGATATTTCGAGTTCACCTCCGTCGATAGGAAAGAACATGTTGCTGTGCGTGCCCGTAGAATCGGACGGACGGGAAGCACTGAAGGGTCACAGACTCCAGAGATACCACCAATGGATGCTTGACCCAGAGCTTCGTGAACTTACTGCCAGTGAGCCCCTAACACTTGAGGAGGAGCACGAGATGCAGAGTACGTTCATCGCTCATAATCCGCGCAGCAAAGCGACTGCTCGTATGCTCAACGTCCCCTGACAGGGAAGTGGAGAGAAGATGAAGATAGTACGTCCAGAATAACCCTCTTTATGGTCATCTGCTTACCTGTACTGTCACCCTCAAGAATTGACTTTCATAATCCTGTCTCGACCCGCCGGCCTCGACCTACCACCCCTTACACCTTCCGTCTTTGCCTCCGATCCGGGATTCACATCGTTTCCCATGATAGGTGATGTTAACATGTTTTGCAAGGGTGCACCCGGAGAGGACGACCCAGAGTGTGGATTCGAAGCAGAAGTAGAAATCATGATAGCAGGTTTGTCCCTTTATCCTTCCCCCGTGTTTCCTTAGGCTCAGCGCCTCTAGAACCCGCCTTCCGCAGGCAAGGCTGCGCTCGGGAGGCGCTAGAGCTGCTCATCGACTACGCTTCCTCGCCTGCACATTCTGAGTCACCTACGGCTAAGCCTCTCCCCATCGCGCGTTCCTCCCTAGTCAGCCGCATCTCCGATTCGAATCTCCCGAGTATATGCCTGTTCGAGAAGCTTGGCTTCCAGATTGTCAAGCGGGTGGAAGTATTTCACGAGGTCGAAATGCGATGGAAGGGGTTAGACGGCGCGGAGCAGGTGTGACACAGTATCGTACCGTACCTCGATTACAGACCCTGTAATCTCCGTTACGCTTGCCTTGCTATCCTACGCAAGTTGCACTGACAGCTTGTAGCAGTCTTTTTCCGTTAGAGGAATCGTGTCTACACGACCGGCAATCTACATGGTGCATCTGTGTAGGCGCAGAGCCTCCCCGTCGTCTGCATACAGTGAATGTAGTGTACGTGACCGGAGAGCGCAGTGGACTCTCGACACCGATCAAACGGAGCATCGACGTCTGCAGATCTAACGCATCTACATCCCACGAAGCTGATCCTACCTTGACTCCTAACCCAGCGCCATGGCTTCGGCGAGCCATCCGCGCCAAACCAACCCGTATCGTATCGAGCAAGTCTTGAGCTAAATGTGAAATTCGTATAAAGCAACAATTAAACGATACAAAACGGCGACTAGAATACAGCAACGTCTTATCCTCCAAGAATATCATCAGCACGCTCCGTGGACGCGGAGCGCTGGTCGAAGCAAATAGCGGCCCAACCTAGTGTGCAGAATCATCAAGACCTGCGAAGCATGTCCGCAATCGTAATGCATGCTATGTCTGTCATCTGTCAAAGCGAAACGCAATTGCCAATCAGAGCTAAGAGACTACGGAACTCGGCCACAGCGAACGGCGCGCACCTATGCTTCAGAACGGTATCTTGTCCCCGCTCTCCGTAATGAAGAATATCGGCACCTCGGGCGTAACAGGCCGCTGGTATCGCTTTTCGCGACCAGGCGGTATCGGGGAGCGCCCTATGGACTCCGGTCCGGGTCGCATGACAGCGTACGTCGTAGTCGTCGTCTGCGTGCCAGAGGGATCATGCACGGTACTTTCTTGCATGTGCATCATCTTGATGATGTTCTGCTTGTACGCGTCCGCCTCGGTATCCAGATCGCCGTGGTCGTGCGCTCTAGTGTCTGCGCCATGCCTCTCGACTCCAGCCCATACCGTGGCGAACACGACGCCAATGACCGCGACGGAAGTGTTCACGCAGATGATGCTGTTCAGCGCCTGGTAATCCTTGGAGCGGTAGAGGAAGATGATTTGGACCAAGGAGAAGATGACCGGAATAACGAAGTTGGAGACCGCGATATAGAACAAAGTCTTCAATTTGCGACCAAGGGACCCTACCAGTCTTTTAGTATCCCCACGCGAGATCACGACTGACTTCCTCACCTCCACGAATGTGCGGTCGGAGCTTGGCAAGGAACGCGACCGATGCGAAACTGAAAATTGTACGGGTGAGGAAAGCGACTGAATCAAAAGTTGACTTGGACGTACAGGTTATCTGCGAGCTGTAAGAACCACTCGACCTTCAGGTACGGCGCTGTAATCAGCAACTCTATCGATTGGTGTCTACTTGCGGCGTCCGCGAGGAGTTTGATGTAAACTATCAGATTCGCTATCCGAGCTAGCTTCAGAGCGATCGGCAACCCAAAGATAAGCAAACGGCGGGGGTTTGAGGTGATCCTCCATGGGTATACCACGAAAAGACGCGCAAGGAGGATGGTGTCGACAAGGATCGATTGGAAAATACCCAGGACGCCGATGGCGATCGTCCAAGATGCTGAGAGAGGTTTGGTGGGGTTCGTAAGAGACGTGACCTTCCAGACGTTCCATCGTTAGCTACGCGTGAGCCTGAACGGATTCGAGATACACCGTACCGCATAGATGTCGATTACAACGCCCACGGAAAATGCAAGTAATATGGATATGACGTTCAGAACGAACGACACCTGTCTCCGCGAGCGCGGTGTGGAGAACCAGAGGAGCGCGATGAAGAGCGGGACATATAAGACCGTGAACGTGTGGGCGACCAGGACGTTATCTACTTCCGCCTGAATGGTCTGCAGATAGTTCGTGCCAGGCGGGGGAGGAGGGGGTCGGGCCTCCATGGATCGTCCTCGCCGTCTGCGAGAGAGGAGCAGCGAGCGCGGCCATCGGATTCGGAAATATGTAAAAGCTGAGATGGGTCAAGCGGATTGCGACACATGATTGGCCCATTTGGCTGATGGTTCCTCGCCGAAAGGCCATGATGCAACGCCCGGGTCAGTTTTACCTGCGAATACCCCGCGTCTGCTGATCGAAACCGCCGGGTATTGCACCCGGGCGCAATAGCTTATCGGTGTCAGATGTGGCGTTGCTACGATGTGGCCGTGGCTCCGGTCTGTCTTCTGGGAACATTCGGACGATCCTCAGCTTCTGCATTCCCAGACATTGCGCTAGATTGGGCACATCGCTTGTACTCATACTTCCACGGCTGCAGAGACTCGCCACTTGGGGCTCAGAGAAAGACGTGGCGTCAGTACTTGTCGCTGCGTCGCTGCGAGTACTAGTCCACAATTTGTTCACAACTATCCATCACAGTTATGTCAACTCGATGAAACTTGCCTTTCATGATTGCGGATCACAATTACTTCGCTAGCTCAGTATGTACGCACCTCAAAGTGAGGTGGTACTGCGTAACAGTAGATGCTCACTGAATCTAAAGCTGCTCCGAGACCTCCGTCTCGTAATATCGCGCTCTCCAGCCACTGTAGCTAGCTCCGTAGTCGTATACGAAGATGAGAACGCCAGAGGAAACTGCGAAGGCCCTCGTAAAGGTGAGGGGGTTCGCGTCGGTCCCATTCCAAAGTAAGCCCGTCGGATGGTACGGCCATCTACTCCGGTTCGATATCACCTGCACCGCTGTGGTTTGACACACCACGGCCTTAGAGCAACCCCCCACTGAGGGATGACTTCCATGGGTTAGAGGGAAGGTCCCATTAACTTACGCTTTCACGGCATTAGCTGCATATGATGCCCGTGCGCTCCGGTCCAAAGAGTCGTTGACCCCTCGGAATGGCATAAGGAGCTCTGAATAATCTCGTCTGTTATAGTCTAATGATATCGAGGTCTGCGTCATCGCCGATCTGCGCGACCAGCTATCTCTGATATACTCCCGCACCGCGGGGGTGATAATTTGAGGGCAGTGTGTTTCGATAAGATCGAATTTGACTTACCGGCGGCCAGGACGAGAATAGCCAGGATGCACTCGGAGCTGGGCAAGAAGAGGCAATGAACTATGAGAAGCGATAGTGAGAGTGAGAGCGCCATTGAAAGGAAGACGGAGCAGAAAGAGAGAGAGTTGGTTCAGGCGGGTGGAGAGCTGCCGTAATACCCGGCACTTGTTCGATTGGGGCCACGACCAGTCGGACCGACCGAATGACGCCCCGACCCTGCACGAACCAAGATATAACTCAGGATCAGCGAGTGAGGATTGACATTACAGCGATAGCAAATGTACAGTACCCAATAATCGATCAGTAGTCTATACCCGATGGCGGACGAGCACAGCGCCAATGTTTAATATCTGACCTTTTTCAGGTCCCTATCCAAGTCGGCGGCTCTTTTACCCTTCCCAAATATCACCACTGTCCCTCTCCCACCAGCCCGCGCCGTCCTCCCCGCTCTATGCAAGAAATCGACCTTATTCCTCGGTTCGTCCATGATAAAGACATGGGACACCGAAGGCGAGAAATCCAAGCCACGCGACAACAGCGACGTTGTCACCAGCACGCGCGGGATGTCAGCATCGTCCCCATCAGCCACGACCGGAGATGTATTCTTGAGGAACCCAGCGAGATGCTTGTTGGAGCCGCGCAGCCTCTGCTCGCCCGTACTAGTGATCTCCACGCACTTGACGCCTTCCTTTTGCAGGTACGCGCACAGGTCGTGCACCTTCGTCGAGCGATTGCAAAAGACGACGATCCGGGACAACTCTCGGCCCTCAGCCGCGTCCTCCGCCCATACCTGTTTTATACGCTTCTCGACGTCGGCGTTCCTGTTCCCGCTCGACGTGCCTACCGTCTCCCTTTTCAGCGTCCGGGGTAAACGGTGCAGGTTGGGCGACGCGAGGCGCGTCATCGACGAGTGGAATTTCTCCAGGTACGAGTTCAGCATCGCAGGTATGGTGGCGGTCGTGAGCAGTAAGTGGAATGGGTAGTGGACAGGGCCCGCGGCTATATTTGCCTTCGGATCCAGGATATGCGAGACTGGGTGGCCGCGTTGTTTGCTAATGTCCGACAGCAGGTCTTGGGTGAACGTCCTGAAGTCGGGATCTGGGAAGACGGCGGGTCTATAAGTAGGATGTTCTAAACAGCTAATAAACTTGCGCACCGAAGAGCACGTCGGCTTCATCCACGACGACCCATTCTACCCTCTCAAATCCCACCTCTGGTTTCTTCTCGTTATTTTGTCCAGGGAATCTCGGACGCTCCTCGCGCCAGTACCTCCCTCTGAGCATCTCGAGCAATTTCATGGGTGTGCTGACCAGAACGTCCACGTCGCGATCCTGCGCATTACCCCGGCCTTTCAGCTCGAGCTCAGAACCAGCCTCGCCCTCGCCAAATATCCTGTCTAGGTCTCTCGCCATCTGCGACGCGGACTTGGCTGAAGAGATATTTGGCACATTAGAGCGCGACGCAGAGAGAATCCTTAGTTTAATGTCATGAGAGACAGACTTTGCGAAAGACGTCAGCTGCCGGGACAGCTCGTGTGTCGGCGCCAGCACGATAGCTCGAGGGTTGATCGACGCCCGAGAGCGAGTCTCGCGAACTTGATCAGGGAACGGATTCGACTCCGTCATCTTCAGGTCTTGCAGCAGCGGTAGTAGGTACGCAAATGATTTACCAGAGCCAGTCTCGGACGCCAGGAGGAACTCCCGCCACCGACGGGCCTGTTCGCGGTCCGGTACGTGGACTTGCAGCGTGGAGACGATATGCTTGATGGACAGAGCTTGGATTGCGGTCGGGGACGATCTGGGTCCAAGGACACGGTGGAGAGACGATACGAGGCCTTCCATGAGCGGTGGAGACGTGAATGCTGTTGGTAGAGACTTCATAATCTCTTCGCGTTCTTTTGGTGACAGGTTGACAAGGGTGTCCTCGATATCTATACGACTCCTCATTCGTTCGTACGGCGCAGTACGTATCTCAGGCTCAGGCTCAGGACGAGGCTCATCGCCGCTCAGATGGGGTGCACTGTCTCGTTCCAGCCGAGGTTCATGGCTTGCTGTAGGCCTACTACGCGTCCGTCTGCGTTCCTCTTCTTCCAATACTTCTGAAGGACTGGTCTCCCGCGCCTTGCCTTTGCCCGATGGGAGACGAGGAGCCACCTCATACTTACCGCGATCGCGAGAACTTGATGCGATTGGCTTCAAATCCTTGACCAGTCGAGTGCGTGCAGATGCTAGGAGCCGTTTAAGTGGAACGACAGCAAGAATACAATGAGCACTTACGTCCTTTCCCTCGCACCTTGCTAGACTGCTTCTGGACGATGGAGGAGGAATGAAAGCACGAGCATTGTGCTTCCGAGCGGAATAACGGTCTCGCAGATGCTAGGCCTACGTTTCGGAAGAACAGAGACATATACGAGGCCCGTAATTGCTTGACCCGCTCTTCCAAAGTGAATCCCGGAACGCGAATGTAATTCCCCCAGACGCGTTAAGCTGCTCGCAAGGCCTCAGATCAAACCACTCCGTACGCCGCAGCAGCTAGAAAGCTCTATATTGCGTGAAGCGATCCAAACGGACACAGCCCGAGCAAGAGAGAGAAAATGGGACGAGCAGGTCAGTCAGTGACCAGCGTCTCCTTGGTCAAACCTCTTGGACGAAAATGGAGGATGTAATAATGTTTATTTTAGGAATTCCCTGCCTGTGAAATTAGGATATTTATTCCTTGTCCACTAATTCCTCCATGGACGAAAGTACACCTCCCCCTCCTGCAGAGGGCTCTGGGTCGCCGCCGCCTCCACCCCCAGCAGCGCCGACGACGGTCTCTGGATCCCCGACAGACTTTTTGAAGGGTGTCGTAGGCAAGCGCGTTGTAGTGCGCCTGACATCAGGCGTAGACTATCGTGGTAAGTTGGCATACCTACGAACACCTTGCTTGCACGAGGCAATGCTGAACGTCGTGGTCATCGCAGGTGTACTCTCTTGCCTTGACGGCTACATGAACATCGCGCTCGAGCAGACTGAGGAGCATGTCAATGGCCGTATAACGAATCGATACGGGGACGCGTTCATCCGAGGAAACAATGGTGCGTATGTTTCCCCTTTGTCTAGAAAGCACGTCTTCCTCATTACCCTAAAATGGTTGTCTTTGTTCTTTGCAGTGTTATATATCTCAGCGGCAGAGCCAATATAAGTCGCTGTATTCTGCACCTATGTTGGCTCTTTCGCTCTCTCGAACCGCTCTGTATATCCCCTGTGCCAATAACGAATGCTTTTCGAACACCTTGTAGCTCATCACCACTCGCGATAACTAACGCGGCGGTATCCAGTCTGGCCTCATCATTCAAGAGCGTTCTAATACACAGGTACTGCGAAAGCACCAAAATAAATGATGGCCATCCAGACCATAAAGAAGGGCACTATTTACGATTAAAGAACGCCGAGAAGATGAGGTAAATGAACGGGTGCTATGGGGGGCGCGATGGGATTGTGAGAGGTGAGTGTAAATTTATGAATACAAAAGGGGTGTCTGGGTATCGAGACAGCGAAGAGATACATAACCGACGAAATCAACGCCGGGAGCGCGGGCATAATAGAGACGTACGGGGAATTCAAATACAGATCATCCGCAATGCAAGGAGTCCAGTCGCCCAGCGCACAGCGCTGGACGACGCTCATATCAATCAGTCGTAAGTGTCCGTGAATCATCTCGATCCCAAAATATGCAATAATTTGACGATGCGGATGCTTGGTTGTCCGTGAGCTTTTCGTTCAGTCTTCATTCTTCGTTCTTCAGTCTTCAGTGTTCGTGTCACGCCAGAACCGGTCTGACTGACGTTCTTGAATAAATAGTTAAATAGCACCACCGCCGTTGTGGTGCGACCCATCCACGAAGTCCATGCCATCGAGCGCGAACATGCCCTCTAATTGGTCTTGCGCATTCTGCTGCTGGTACGTCGCCTGCTGGATCTGGAACTGCGAAGGTCCTTCACCCTGAGCAAACGTCCCCGAGGACGACGAGCCATCCGCACGGAACTCATCGAACCTGGACAGACCGAGCTCGAGCTCGGGGATGCTCGCAAGCTCGAACTCGTCCAGGCTCCCGACGCCGACGTCCTGCGGCCACTCCTGGCTCTCGCCCCACTGCGGGCACGCGGACGGCTCCTCGTAGATCTGGAAGTCGCCCATCTGCATGTGCGCGTCCACGTCGATCTCGCCCGTGTACATCCACGACGCGTGGAGCGCGTGCGGCTCGTGGATGCTCGTCGCTGGGAGTGCGGAGTCAACGAATTGGGGCGTGAAGGGACTTTGGTGCTGCGGGGATGGCGGTCCGGAGGAGGCGGACGCTGCGGTGTCGGAGGGGGATACTAGCTGGTAGTCGTTGGGGAGAGCCAGGGGCGGCAGTAGCAGGGGGTTCTCCTTGGAGCCGAGACCCATATTGTCGCTGGCGAAGCCGAAGTTGTAGGCGTTCGTCTGAAGTAACCCGTGGTGAGCTAACAGCGCACAATAAAAATCGCTTGACTTACCGAGAGCCTCGTCGGCTGCTGGAAGGACGCAGGAGGGAGACTCTCGCCGGGGAAAAAGTCGAAGGGAGTAGATGACTGGTGCAGGTTCGATGGTCTATGCGGCCGTTTGCTAATCATTGGTAGCAGGGAGGGCGACGATGGACACGAGGGCATGAAGACACTAGGGAGCTGGATGGAGCCGTAGCCAGGCGGCGGCGTCGGTGCGGACGAAGATCGGCCGTGCCCGCGCATGGTGGGAGCGTGCAAGGTCAGGGGAACGCTCTCACCGTCCGTCTGATCGTGTTCGTCGTCGCCCAGGCTCTTCTTACCCTTGCCCTTCCGCTTGGACCGCTGCGGCCGGTACACGTAGTCGGGGTACATCTTCTCGTGCTCCTTCTTCTTCTCCTTGGCGAGCTCTTCCCAGTGGAGCCGGTCTTCCGCCGGGAGCGCTTTCCATTGCTGACTGATGAGCTTGGACAGGTCGGCCTGGCGCTGACGCTTGGTGTTTGCGCCTTCTGAAGACTCCTCGAGTTGTTGGAGAAGCTCCTTGCGCTCTTCGCAGCACTTGCGGCGGAACAGGATAAACGCGTTCTCGGGGCGCTTAATGTAGCCTTCGTCGCCCTTCTTCGGGCGGCGCTCGGAGGTGGTGTCGCTGGACGTGGACTGAGTGGACTTCTGGCGTTTGTGGTAAGATCTGGCAGGCGGCGTGGAGGAATCGGAGGATACGGATTCTGCTGGAGAGAGGGTGCGTGCGATGGATGTCGCTGGTGAGGAAGCTGACTCGAATACTGTTGCGAAGGGGTTTACGTCGGGGTCGAAGGGCGAGCTAGACGGGGACGGAGAAGGACTGTCATTATTGATAGGGAAGGAAAAGACGCGCGGCGTCGGGGATATGATGGCTACAGTGGGTGGTTGTGGTGCGTCTGTCGTCACTTCGAGTGCTGCTGCGCTACTGAGTCATCGATTTTACAGGCGGGGATTGCGAAGCTACTCACAGCGGGCGGGGGTATCGCGAGTGCGGTGAGCGGGCATGATTGTTCGTTTCAGACAATGGAGAATAATACAGAATGGGAAGCAAACAAGCCCGTGCAAAGGATACAAGAATAATGAAGGAAACGCCCGCAACTGCAGGAGGGGGGAGGATAATGGAGAAAACCTAACGCTCGAGGAGTGGGCGAGCCAGCGTTTTCTTTGTCCTCGTGTCGACGGCGGACAATTGAGGGAGGGGTTTGGTGGAGAAGGTGACAATAAGGTGCGGCATCTTATACTGCCACGGAGGGTTATACCACCCAGCTCCGTGGCCGGCGAATTATCCACTACGAGCGCCTCTCCAGCGACGCCCTCAAGCCGCATCTCAGTCTGGATCTCACTGCACCGCCAGCCAATCATAGGCGGCTGTTCGCCGAGGCGGGCCCATATATGGTAACTGTGGCGGCCGGGTCAAGGCCCAGTGGCTTATTGTCTCGGGACTGGCTGTCGACTGACCAGAGTTTTGAGACAATAGAACGCCCTGGCTGCACCCGAGCTTATTGTCCTCATGCCTTCCCGTCTTCCTATCTACCTCGATTGCACTCACGATTATATCCCAGACTGTAATCTCGGCTCCTTGATCCCTGCGATGACTAGGACCTTATCCTCCATTTCTCCCCCCGTCCCGGACGCTACAGCCCTCGGCGGACGTTCACTATCACGTATTTCGTTCGCGATGAGGCGCCCACAAGCTCCTGCAAAGTTCGGCGACCTCGGTTAACGATCGCAGGCACGATTCCACGGATCGTACAGCCCGGTGGCCCTGCGTGATCCCCCGCACTGGCCAGGGCTTATGAATGCTCCCAATCCAATTATTGCGCAGACCGAACAAGTCGAGTGTACTCTTCTCGGATGGGACTTACCCACCGATCTGAATTACCCAGTAGCGCGGCAGTCCACCTGAGGGGCGGTTCCGCGGTGGCTGAGCACCCACTGCTGATCATCCTCCTCGTGCTGTACAGCTTGCCTCTGACGATTATCTGGTGTCCTCGTGCTAGCTTACCGGAACGGAAACGTCATACTGTGACGCCAGGCGTCGCCGGACTCGCGAAGTTTCTCCTACAACATGGTTTCCATGGCGAAGACTACGTATTGTCTCTCCTCGAGTCTAAGACTTCCGCCATATTGTTTCAATCCTGACCGTGCTGTCAACGGTAATCACGTCCTTCCACCTAGCCCACCTTCCGCACGTGAAGGGCTCGTCGGCAGATGGATGACATGTGAGCTTTCGTACCTATGCCGGAAGTTGAGGTGTCTGGCCTCTCGCTCCATAACATGACTTTCAACTTCGGTTCACTGCCCACGACACTCCGCAAAGATTCGGCTGCATAATGATGTCTCAGACATCCGCAGGGACACGCCTCGATCTTCTTCATGATGCTGGACTCGCCATATCGCGACTCCTATCTCGTATACGCTCTGGGACTCCGCGTCGCTCTTCTCAACATTCCTGGCCCTCTCCTTGTTTTGCCCACGTCAAGGGCTTCTCGCGAGCCTGAATGTATATACACCAGTCTATCTACGGCATGGTCTCGTGTGCTAGCTACCATTGTCATTCCAAGACATATCTCGTCGTTCGCCGCGGTTACTAATGCACAAGGCTAAAGAATGATGCCTGCGTATTGATGATGCCTGGTAACACGGCATTGACCACGCCTCGATTACTGATGTCTCATCGACGCTTGCAGGGTACCTCGATCTTTGCCATGATCCTACGGCGCGTTCGATTGCCTGCTCGCCTATATTTTGCTTTATCTTACTACACAACTTGCACCGCAGTACGACAGGATATCGATCACCCCGCAGCGTGATGCCTTCCACAGCATCGTACTCAACCTGTGCTTTCAATGTGAACCTTCAATGTCAGACTCACTCTGATATCTATTCTTACATCGTCGTGTTTTCGTGTTGTACAGCAGCGGGTATCATTCTATTAGTCAGATGCGTCCACAGAATATGTACCTAGTAGTACAGATTGGAACATCCCACCTCGGGCCTGAAATGACAGCAGCCAGATCGTACGGCTGGTTCAGTTCAGTGAATGATAAAAAGGGGAACAAACAGAAGTACAGGGGGTAGATGCGATAGCAATGCGAGACGTGAAGAAGGTGAAAGGAATAAGAAAAGCGGTATCAACACACAAGTGTCTTTTGATGCGAACGTTGAAGATTCCGCCTACGCGGGATGAACCGGTGTTACCAACAACTCCCTAGTCCTCTGTCGGGACGCCCTTGACGCCTCCACTCTGCGTCCGCCCGCCATCCCTCGCGCGCACCGTATGCAACTGCGGTACCCGCCTGCTGCTATTACTCCTCGACGACACGACCGAATCCTCCGGGGACTCGACGGTGACAGGGAAGGGATAATGCTGCTGCTCAGGCGGGGACGGCATCCGCACCACCGGCACGGCCGCCTTCTTCGACTTCTTGTGCTTGCCCTCGCGCTCGCGCGGCTTCGACTGCTGCTGCTGCACCGGCGCCGACGGCTGCGCCAAGGGCGTCGGCAACGAGGGATCGACCCAGTCATCGTCCTCGAGATCGTCCTCGACGCTCTCGTCCTGAGAGCTCACGCTTCCCCGCCGCTTCTCGTCGTTGATCTCAAACGTGCTCCTCGAGCTCGGCCCAGGCGTAATGGGGCCGATGGGGTCCTCTTCCGTGTCCACCTCTGAGCCCTTGCCGCCTCCAGGAATACTTGCGGCCGGGGAGGCAGACGTGGACCTGGCGTCCATAAACTCCTCCTCTTCCTCAGGCATATCGATATCCATGTCGGGCTCGGAGATCGATTCCAAGCCCATATACTCGTCCGAATCAGAAGGCCAAGATGGCGGTTCGTCCTGTATCGAGAAAATGGGCTTGTGCTTCCGGGACAACTGGTCGTCCAATGTTAGTGCCTACTCTCATAAAATGCCGCGGTAAGCCATCTACTCACCTCTGCCATCCTCCTCCGGAAATCCAACCAATCATTCTCATCCTTGCAGAGAAACCCAATGAGCATGCTGGGATCCAGCCCCGACAGCGGCATCTTCCGAACGCGGTCGCAATGGAACGTCCTCAGCTCCGCCGCCGAATACGCCGTCACATAATGCTCCTGCACCGGGTCGAGCTGCTCGCCCTCGCCAGGAATCTCGATCTCTGAGTCCGTCGTCGCCGCCGTCGACCACCGCCCGTGCCCATGCGACGACCCCGACGCGTTCGTCGACGTCGACAGCTGCTTCTGCAGCGGGCTCGGGCTCTTCGAGTGGTGGTGGTACGAGAATGCGGACGAGCCTGTGCGCACGGACGACGCGGGCGACGTCGGCGTACGCCCGTGCTGCGGCGACGCGCGGAAGCGGCTCTTCCGGTGCCCCGAGCCGCCGCTCTCCCAGTCCGACACGGACGAGTCGCGGTCCCACTGGTCCTGGCTCGGCACGCGCGGCGTCGCGTCGCTGCTGTAGCTATACGGCGGCGGCGGGCGGAGCGGTACGGCGGGCCGCGCGTGGTGCGGGTCGAGGTAGAAGAGGTTGTCGGCCTGCGAGCCGACGAAGTAGTACGAGGAGGACGGGCGCCCGCCCGCGATACCCACTGACTGGGGGAAGGTGTACAAGGTCTAACTCCCGCGTGAGCCCGCAGCATGCGCATCGTAGGCAAAGAAGAGTACCTTAATCGCGTCGTAGTATATGGGATTGACACCTTCCAGACCTAGTCGGATCCCGACGAGGACGAGGACCGGGCGGTGACCCCAGGAGGTCCGTGGCGATCGGCGAGGCGAGCCCAGCTGCCCGTGCGATGCCGCGTATACATCCGTCTGGTACACGACACTGTCCACCGCGACAGCCACTCCGAGATTAGCGTCTGGAAATGCATGTACAAGAGTCCTAGAAGCGAGTCTCGCATGAAGAGTTGCATTAATAGCAAGGCAAGAATGCACTCACTTGATTGCCCCTGCAGCGGTGCTGGGGCCGAACCACTGCCCGACGTCCTTGCCTAGCTCTTTACCGGCAAGAGCCATACGGTGGACACTGAAGGGACATAGGGGTGATGGGGAGTCGAGGAACCATGTGATGAGACGAACATAAGTAGCATAGTCGGCGGTATATACAGGAGCTGGTGGTCTTCGCCAGTCTGTGATCGGCCTTAGTGCTTGACAGGGAGGTGGAGAAAGATCAAGACGTACCTCGTCCTAGCAGTTGATGGAGGAGTGCATTGGCTAATAGTGACTGACCTGTGCGTAACATACATCCCCACCCCGCGTCACTTGTCCACCCCTTCTCCCCTCCTAACCAGTTCCACTTCTTGGCTGGGGGACTCTGTTGGACGGATTCTCCGATCTCTGACTCGAGCGCTGTGAGGGACGAATCACGGATGGGAGCAAATTGAGAGCGATACGTGAGCCATATCCGAGACGTAAAATCAGCATAAAATTCTGGCGGCCAGTTGGCAGCGGGGTGTTTCGAGTTGGGGGACGACAAGGACTGAGAAAGTGATGGATCGGGATGAATGGGAGATTGGGTAGACGAGGAGGAAGATGAGTGGTGTGAAGAAGATGCAGGCGAGCGTCGTGAATCTGCGGAGCTGCGACGAGGAGAAGGCGTACTTGGGGGCAGCGGGGGCGGGGGTTCGTACCCCGAGTGCTGCACGCCGAGCAGCCAGATGGGGTCGGTGCACTTGTCGGGGGTGGCGTCGCTGTCGAGGAGATAGCGCATGGCCTTGTCGAGATGGCCCTTGCCGTGCTTGGCGGCGGCGAGGAGCGCGGAGCTCTTGCCCTTGGGGGAGCCGACGGACGCGGAGAGCTGCTGCTGCTGCGAGAGGAGCGACGGGAGCGAGAGGTCGGTCGACGACGTGCTGAATGTGTGCTGGAACCAGCCCGACAGGCGCGTGGGCAGCTCGGTGAGGCGCGCGGAGGACGACGGCATGAGCGAGACCGACGGGTGCATGTCCGCGGCGGCGCTCGCCGGCCGCTCGGAGCGTGTGCGCGGGCGCTGCGAGGCCTGGCCAGGCGGCGGGGGCTCGACGATGACGGGCGGCTCCTCGGCAGCGGACTCGTCGTCGTCGACGTCGTCCAATTCGCCGGGGTCGTCCCGCTCGATATCGTGCTGCGATCTACTCGCGCGGTGCTCCTTGTCCTTGCCGCCGAGCAGCCTGCTCCCGCCCTTGCGCCTGCCCGCGCTCGACGATTCCGCTATCGGGTCCGACGCGGCGTACGCTGGCAAGTGCGCGCTGCTGCCGCTGGCACCCGGGTCCGTGAGACTGGCCGACTTGGAGCGGTCGCGGGTCTGCTTCTGGAGGAATTTCGGCAGCTTTGACGACGAGCCATGGCTGGGCAGCGGGGAAGACGGCGAGGGCGACAGGCGCGAGCTGCGGGTCGACATGGGAGAGGCCTGCTCGTCGTTGTCGGCGATGAGGACGTGTGTGGCCGTATTTGGTCGCGATTAGTGCAGGGCGGCGCTTTAAACGCCCGTTCTCTTCCACAAATTTCCAAGTCCCCTTCCGTTTGTTTACACCGCGACAATCCAGTTTATCGAAGTCTTACCTTTCCGAAGATTCTGTGCTCGCGATATGTCAGAGAACAAACATTTGTCGTAAATCAGGTGCATCGAACGAGTACGGCAGCGGGACGCGCGAGGCCGGGTCGGCCAAACACCTGCTTGCGCGACCCAGTCTCGGTGGTCCTGCTTGCCTTCTACCGCCATGTCCATCGTCGACGGCAAGTATATCAAAGCGTCGTTTGCAGCGCCTTACGTTGCCCACGTCGAGCTTAGCAGGTACGTGAGCATTCGAAGCGAAGTTCGAACGTGGCTGCTTGCGCGGCCGCCAGTTCGTTCGACCGACGGTCTTTGCACCAGGTGAAGTTGCCGTATTTTGCGTCGCAGGATGTTTTGTTTTGGGCGGGCAGAGTCTGAGCAGCCTGCAAGGGAACTTATGGATAGGGCAGTGTTCAACTTTGCCAGTGGCAAAGTCAGCTTCATCTGGTGCAGATTCTCTCTATCAAATGAACTAGTGGCTGGCACAGAAGACCAGGATTGGGCTTGACCAATGCTACAGTATTCGCATGTCATGCTGATGAACTTCTCCGCAGAAAGCCGGTCAACTCATTCGTTGAGGAGTAAGCGCTGAACTTGATATTTCAAGAATCTGCCTAACATGAAGGTAGGATGTGGACGGAATACGGAGAGATATTTGACAAGATCAGCCGAAACCCCGATGTTATCGTGGTGGTCCTTTCCTCGAGCCTCCCGAAACTTTTCACCGCCGGCCTTGACAGTGAGCTGTTTTTAGTGTCGTCTTTAGCAATTACCTGGAGGATGGATTAATTGGGGTGGCCCAAGGACTTCGTCGTCCATGATATCGGGTGTATGTTAGTGGAGTGCATGTTCGCCCCACTCCAGACTTCCGTGCCGTTCTCAACCTCGGCCGGGATGTTTCTGTACAAAGACACCAGATGGAGGGGCATAGGAATCTCACCTTATGACGCTGAACTGGAGCGACTGGCTTGCGAGACTAGCCTTCATTTTAGGAGTACGACTAACCTAACAATCCCCATCGATATAGTGAACGCCCTGGATGCCTTCGCGCGCTTTGAAACCGAACCCGCGAGGCGCGCACTCCAGCTGCGCTCCTTCATCCTCGCTTTCCAGAACGCCATCAGCGCGACCGAGCGCTGCCCGTACCCCGTCATCGCCGCCGTGCACGGCGGGTGCATCGGCCTGGGGATCGACATCATCTCCGCGTGCGACATTCGGTACGGGTCCAGCGACTCCTCCTACTCCATCAAGGTACGCTTTGCTGGCTTTCCTCATCGCACTATCCGTGGTGAGAATCTGGTGGATGTAGGAAGTCGACGTGGGCCTGGCTGCCGACATCGGCACGCTCGCGCGCATCGGCAAGATCACGGGCAACCACTCGCTTTCAGTCGAGCTCGCACTCACTGCGCGCACCTTCTCCGCTCCCGAAGCCCTTGCACTTGGACTCCTCTCCCGCGTTGTGGATGGCGGGCGGGACGCGGTGATACGTGCCGCCATAGATCTAGCTCAAGAGATCGCGGGGAAGAGCCCCGTGGCGGTAGTGGGCACGAAGAGGCTGATGTTGCATGCAAGGGATAATACGTGTGTTTCTCGCTTTGTCTTTCTCCTGGTTCCTCAATCCTGGAGTACTAACCGAACCGTAGCGTGCAGGATAACTTGGAGTACACGGCGACGTGGAATGGTGTTATGGTGCAAGCACCGGTAAGTCTCTCCGTCACTGATAGAGCGACGGGCTCACCACCGACTTCCTGCCGTGCAGGATATGCGGGATACGATGGTGGGCATGAAGAGCAAGACAAAGCCGCAGTATGCTCCGCTAGTAACGAAACGCGGGGCCAAGCTGTAGCGACCTATGGTCAAGCGATATTTATGTATTGACTGTCGTGCGAGTCAGGCGTTAGCATGTGTATGCTGCGTGATGTGGTGTACAATAAATGGCATCAATCCATATGACGAGTGAGCTTATCTTCAGCTATGGACGATGGTCCGGATATCCGTTGCAGCGACAAGAATAGGTTCACGGCGAATAGCCGTCAGGGCATGGTCTCTCGTAGATATAAGATGTCTATACGGTGAAGGTACGTGGTCATAAATATCACATACAAAATATCAAACTGTACACAGAAAATACACGTAAATGCAAGGTCTGACGGACGAACGACCCTACGCCGCCGACCTAAACAGCCGAACATCTCTTACATATCATTTTACTAGACCAAGCTATACTTCGTCTGCGCCTTCAACAGCAAGCGAATGTGTGCAGTATCCGGCTTAATCGTCCCCTCCAGCGGACAGAACCACTGCTTGACCCTGAACCGTCTTCGTGGCTCCTCTACATGGTATTCCACCAGGTACGTGACTGGAGAATCTTCCTGGCAATGCAGGTAAGCATTCAGCCGCGGGGGGACGAGGAAAGCACCGAATAGAATTCACTCACTCCGCTATGGTTTCCGACGTATGCCGAGCCAACTACTGTGCCAGGGCGCCACCGCACAACAGCACGTTCTTCACTGCGTCTACGTACTGTGGTCGATATCCATACTGTCTCTCCGTCCTACGGTCGAGGGGTAAGTTGATGAATATACCATGGCATGGGTGAAGGACTTACCACGAAGGAGTACGGCCAGGGCTCGTCTATCCTTGCGGGGTCGAACCCGGGGTACACTACCGCCTGCTCTAAGATATCGTTCAGAAGTTTCTCGTACTCTTCGCCGTGCGGCTTCGGCGGTATCGTTTCCTTCACCACTTCTCCCTCATCCCTCTCTTCGCCACTCTCTTCAACTACCATACCTTGAACCGTCTCTTCGTCGTCCTTGTTACTTTCATCCAGCTCATCCTCCGTCTGTTCTTCGACCTCCCATGGTCTCGGCTTGCTTCTCTCCTTCAGCCTCTCCTTGAGCTCCTCCTCCGCCATCGCTTCAATCTCTGCGTCATTCATCCCCATCGTCTCCAACCTGCCCCATAATTCAAGCTCAATGCAATGTTTCTCAATCAGCAGTTGTCGTTGCTTGATTGCGCTGATGATAGCCGTTCGCTTTCCCAGGTCTGATGTTTGCCCGAGCTTCTCCAGAGAGCTGCAGATGAACTCGTTGTCCAGGTCCTCATATCGCAGGTTGAGGGCAGGGAATTTGCGTCGCCATTTCGGTAGCTCGGTGTATAGTGTGGGTGAGAACCGCGGTTCGAGAATGATTGAATACGAGTACGAAGACATTCTAGTTGACTGTGGCGGGGCGACAGATGGTAAGGGGTGAACCTAGGGACGACTGTATGAATGTAGTGATTATATCTCTCTCCAGCGACGCAGGGCTGTGGCGAAGAACGCGGTGAAGTATC
The DNA here is from genome assembly GCF_000344685.1 of Gloeophyllum trabeum ATCC 11539. NCBI lineage: Eukaryota > Fungi > Basidiomycota > Agaricomycetes > Gloeophyllales > Gloeophyllaceae > Gloeophyllum > Gloeophyllum trabeum. Next base: position 4,271,596 of record NW_006920410.1, on the reverse strand, counting down.
CAAGCGGAATACAACATACTCCCTAAATGGGGTTGAGGAGTACGCTTCGCTGTGGCAAGCCACCCAAGAAAGTCGAATCGCACCATCGACGGATCACGAGAAGCTCAAAGCGTGCCCGGCCTAGCGCGCATTTTCCTGATCAAGAACAAAGCACAATGGGCCAGTGCGCCTCGAGGTGTGGCATTGGCCCGCTATTGGCCCGCTTTGGCTACAGCATTGATACAGGGACCCACGATACGCCGTTGTGTATAGTACCTTGTTCCGAAGAGGCGGTACGTTGCCTTGCCCTACGGTGGCCGAGAACCGCCAGGTCAAGTTGCTCCGTCACGCATGCTCCTACGCTTCACAGTCCGACTCGCTTAACTCTAGGACCCTAAACCCTTGCCTTTATCTGGCGACGAGCATTTATTTAAAAATATATCTGTTTGACATGCGTGGCACTACAAACACGTAACTCTGTCTGCTGTCGACCATCTCTACTCTCTAAGTGCAGAGCACCTGATGGAGTGGTAACCGACGATATCGTTGTCGGACCAGTTGAGGCTTCGCAGCACCACTTCATATAAGCAGGAATGGGACACTTAAGGCGATGGGCGCAGATGCATGAGTGGTGTTCACTCACCTCACCGTCGCAAAAGACCTTGGGAACATTTGGATTTGCCAGGCTACAAATTACGTCATTGTATTAGGATTGACCGCCTTGCACTGAGTAGTGTAATGAATAACGAGCCATTTATCACCGAGTTTGAGCGCAAGTACGGCGCAGGTGACAGAGCATGCGCAGCGAACAAAAAGACTGAGACATAGACATACAGAACACAATGAACAAAAAAGCATGTTGAGACATCATACCACACACAACAGTGAGACAGCGAGAATCACGGAGAGCTAAAGGACGAGTGGATCAGCATCGGCGCAAACAATAATATTGGGCGAGTATATGATGAGAGGCGGAACATGAAGAGACGATTTCGCAGAGGACTATAGAAAACACTACAACCAAACATTTGCAAACAATAAAGTCCCATCTGCGTAAGATACGAGAAATGATTGATATCTATCAGGTA
>NW_006920410.1:4252706-4268747 GCF_000344685.1 Gloeophyllum trabeum ATCC 11539 | reverse complement strand
ATGTTGTGAAGGGCGGCTCAGAAGGACTGAATCTAAGTGGACGACCCAGAACAATATCAAAACGGTGCCGCGAAGCCTCAAACCTGGTCCAGTAATGATATTGTCTGTTACCCGGCCACCAGGTAGCACTCCGAGTGAGCGCAGGCGTCTCTATACAGGAAGGGGTTCTCGGGAGACTTAAACTAGGGCCGCCGGCAAAACAACACTATACAACCATCCCGTTAGTGATCCCTCGGGCCTCTATGTCTACACTCGAGTGGGTAAATTACTGCAAGCACCTAACACCCAAGAAAACAGAAATTAGTAGAAAATATGTATTACTAGATTCAATGGAAAAGCTTCGACTACATTCACAGTGGAGGAGCAGAATAAAAGGTTGCAAAGAGTACTTAAAAGGGCCGTCACACCGCTGCACTGGCAAGGTATCCGGGGTCTTCAAACTGTAAGCACAACGTCAGCAACTCACAGCGCATTGGTCACGCGTGACTTAGACCTGGCGGCTCTCGGCCACCGTATTGCCCTTGGACCTTCAGCTGCGGGCTTTCCTTCTATTACTTACCGCACCTCCAATCAGGCTTAATCGTCGATGTTCACTATGCAAGCCGGCGAGTTGGGAGGCAAGTATGCTTTTCCCCGGGTAATTACAGATGCTATGTAGTATGCTCTCTTTGCCGGATCGTTGTGCGTAGAAACAAGGTATCACTGAAGACGTGCCGAACGGCGAGAACTCAGGCTGCAGCTTTCGCGTGGGATCTGGACCTCTCGTTGATGAGACTCATCCGCCCTACGCGCAATTCGAAGCTGGTCAGTCTATATGGACGCAATATTCATGTGGACCTAGTGTTCCTCAGAATTGCGCTCGAGCCTCTGCAATCGCATCAGTGCCACCGGCGTGACGCCAACTGGGCTTCTGATTGGCCGCAGAAGCTCCTGGGCAGAGTGGTCACAAAGTTGATATTGAGAAGAACGTCGATACAGATTACTCGATCTCAGTACTCCTAGCTACAAACAAATAAATAATACGGGGATACACGTGGATCTCTTGATTATGCTGGTACGTAGTCATGTAATACCCTGACCTCCCGCAAGCCAAGCTTGTCATATCATATCGCTTCACCCGATTCCTCCTCGTTAGTGTAATGCCGCGAGAACAGATCGTTCTGTATCCAAATTACCTGCGGAAGGAAAGGGCGAGGTGAGCATGAGCGAGAGAGGATGCATAGAAGACGCTGTCGTACCTTGTTGATGGCGGTGATAGCAGCGATTTTGTCTTCCATGCTGAGATCCGACTCCGGGACTCGCAGAATCCCCGTCTGCAGGATGCTCTGCACCCATCCCAGCGTTAAGCCAATATCACGATCTAGATAGGACGCCCAGTTAACCGTCGTCCCGAGCACGGGCAAACGCGAGGAGACTAACATGGTACGTTCAGAGGCTTGATGCCCATGGTGCGCTGGTGCTTGAAGGGCGAGACGCCAGTGTGCATGATGCCGACCTTGTCCATGTAGGCCCATGTCTTGCCGGAGGTGTAGTCGGAGGTGAGGACGCGGCGAGCCCATGACTTCATGAAAACCTTGCGGAACTTGATCTGGGGACTGTCGAGAGTGAGGTCTTCCAGACGGGAGGGCAGTGGTCCGTCAAAGCCCTGCACGTTTCGATCTCAGTACCCGGCACCTTGAAGAAAAAGCGAGCGAACGCACCTGATTCCTGGTCATGAACACCCGCTTGGTGATATCGAACTCGAACAGCTTCGCGTACATATCGTCCACCATCTCGGGGATGAGGTCGTTGACAAACGGCGCGACCTTGGTGATGATGTCCGAGTCGTCCGACGTAAAGCCGAGGAAGTCGGTGAGGTACGCGACGCGGTCATCGAGCGACTTGCGCAGGAGGAGGGGGTCGACTTCCTGTGTGAACACGACGGGGCACTTGGGGCTCTCGTGGTTACTTGAGGGAGGCGAGGATGTGGACTGGCGCTTCTCGGACGACTCAGCGGTGAGCGTGTGTGACGAGCTCGAGGCATCAGAGTACCACTCGCTGGACGGCATGCTGTTGCGGACGGGGACGTAGGGGCACGAAATCTCTTCGTCCGCGGTGACCTTCAGGAACGTAGGCTCCATTACAAATGTCGAGGGTGGGCGTTTTATGATGGGCAAAGGCCACGCTTCCTGGGATGGGTCGGTCTGCAGAAATTCGGATTCGAAATAGGAGCCCGCGGAACGCAGCGATTTAAAACACGGAACCGGACGAAATTTCAAAGGACATCGGACAGGTCGGGTCGACAACTGTCAACATTGAGGAGGGTCCCCATGGTGCTTGATCCTGCGCGCTCCCGGTCGAGAGCCTCGCAGGAGTGGATGGAGGAGTCGAGGAGCGTCCAGTGGCGGTCTGGACGTTGCAAACCGTCCCAGTGCAAGTCGAGGCGCTCTGCAGGGGACCAGTCACGTGCTTGCCGGTGGCGGCAACTGGGCTTTCCGTACCTGCCTCCTGCAGGACCTCCTTGCCACACCGTTGTTCCTCATGCCTTTGCGGCACATAGCTCGAGAGACAAATCAGTCTTGTTGATGGTGGAGCCTCTCTGAGACGCTTGTGTTTTCTCCTGGAAGTTTTGGACCGCGTTGAAGCCGCATAACAAGTACCGCGCTTGATGCTCAATCTGCAAACATAAGCAAGACTGAACTCTGCTTGTACCGACCTCTGTAAGCGAATACGGATGTTTAGGTATACGAATACGATGCTGCATAGCGCTCGTGCCATCATCGAAGACGTCCGTCAGAAGACTTGAGACGATTGACAAGACCAAGATAGACTTGTGGTATTACTTCGCATTCGGGGGTTGGAGCTCGAGCTTAGCAAGTCGTTATCGCGCGCCGCGGGACCTCTCAAGTTTTACAGAGAACCTCTTCCGGAAGTGCTTCCACGTTGGTTCTACAAGCGGATCCGATGAATCTGCTGGCCTTGCGCAAGGTTAGGAGCAATCAGGGCGGTGATCCTTGGGCTCATGCGTTTGATTTAGGGTTTCTGCTAGGGTTAAAGAGTAAGGCAGGCTATACTGACTCATGCACTGCTCGGATAACGGTTCCCATTGACCCATCGTGCTCGGAATGAAGTACCCAGCAGGCGCTCTACTATCTGGTGCGCTTCCTACAGGGGGGGATGCTGAACGGAAGCTGGTGCTGAATTTCCTTTCCGTTTCCCCCTACCTTCGCGGCAACCCATTGTTTGTTTTAGCTGTGAGTCTTACGTCAATTTGCTACGTTCCATACACTGTGCCACCTCGTCATATACCATATCGCGCCGCCCGAATGTGTGCCTGGCAGGGAGGTACTAACTGACACTCCCGCTGACACAGGTCGGAACGATAGCGTTTGTTGTGGCACAGTATAGTGATACTCGTGCTTCTATAAATATCGCTAATCCTACCCTGCACGGGATCGTCATTGCTTCTTCATCAATGTCTTGGTACTTATCTTCTGCAGGTCCAGATAGAGTTTCCAAAGATAAAGACCAAATCCGACTTCTTTCCGTCGATAAGATGCCGCTCCACTGAACCTCTATAACTAAGGGCGGCAGGCGTCTACGCAACACCAGTGGGCCCGAGGTTCTACACACGCCCTCGTTCTTCGAGTCTACCTCTGCAAGATGCGGAATGCGGTACGCGAGTGGGCGCAGCGGCTCCGGCACGCGACGGCGTCGAAAGAGTCCTTCCTCCAGTACGTCTGTACGGAGGGGAATGCTCATGTCACGCAACACCCTTGGTCGAACGAGGACCTGAAGCCCTCTCCGCCGAGCATGATCAACTGGCGGTGGTACAACTTCTGCATCTTCTGGTTCGGCATGGGGTTCGGGAACTGGTGCGTCAATAACTCCATCTATGCCTTCAAGTTTATTGTCCATATGACCAACTGACATACGCTTACCGAGGACGTTGGGCTCGAGTGTGGTCGCAATCGGGCTCAACTGGTACCAAGCCTCGCTTGTGATCCTCTGCGCCGCGGTCATCTCCGGCACTTGCATGGCGTTCAACTCGCGCGCAGCGGCGAGCTACCACATCGGCTACCCCGTCGTGGCCAGGAGCTGCTTTGGCATGTACGGCCACTACTGGCCCGTCGCGTGCCGCGGGTTCTGTGCGATGCTCTGGGTCTCCGTCATCCGTTCGTCCATTCCCTTCCTCCACTCTCACCCATCCCATGCTCACACCCTCGCTCTCCGCCAGTATTCCAGGGCGGCGCCTACGTCTCCACGATGCTCACATGCGTCTTCGGGCACCGCTGGACAGACCTCCCCGCACACTTTCCCGCCTCCACAGGGACGACAGTCCAGCGCTTCCTCGGGTACTTCCTCTTCTGGCTCATCACGCTCCCCTTCTGCGGGTTCCGCCCGAATCGCCTCCGGTGGCTGTACCACTTCAAGGCAGTCGTGCTCCCGCCGAGCGTACTCGGTCTGCTCATCTACTGCCTCGTACAGAGCAGGGGAAAGCTAGCGGGGACGTTGCAGCTTGCTGATGAAGGGACGAAGGTGCCCCGAGGTGCCGTCCTGGGATGGCTCTTTGTCAGCTCTGTGAACTCGTCGATGGGGAATTGGGTTAGTGATGTGCCCGCTTGTCTAGAGAACTGATGAAATTATGACCCGCAGTCAACTTTCATAGCCAACATGCCGGATTTCTCGAGGTACGCAACCAGCCCCAAAGCGACCTTCTGGACGCACATCCTCCTCGTGCCCATCCCCGCCACCCTGGTGCGTTCCCTCCCCTCTTCATCTTCCACCCGCACATATCTCACTGCCACATACGAAACTGGTAGGGCGGCATGATAGGCATCTTCGGCACCTCCGCCATCCAGCGCGCATGGGGCGTGACGCTCTGGAACCAGTGGGACCTCCTCGATGCGATCCTCGCGCACTCCTGGACGCCGCAAGCGCGCTTCGCCGTCTTCCTCCTCGCGTTCTCGACCGCGCTCTTCACGCTCGGCGCGCTCGTCGGCGCGAACCTCCTCCCCTTCGGCAGCGACTCGACCGCGCTCTTCCCGCGGTGGTTCAATATCACGCGGGGCATGTTCTTCTGCTGTGTGGTGGCGTTTGGACTGGTGCCGTGGAAGATTCTCGGATCGGCGCATGGGTTCTTGGTGTGTCTCCTGTGCCAAGGAACTTCTGTCGGGTATCTGAGGATTTTCCTAGGCTTTCTTGGGAGGATACGGGATATTCATGGGTGAGTTTCCCAGAGTCCATGCAGCTTATACAGAATAAGATACCTTCCTTTCAAGGCCCTACTGCTGCAATCATGATCAGCGACTACTGGATCGTGCGCAAGGGCAATATCGACGTATCCCAGCTGTACACCTCGGCGCCGGGGAGTGCGTACATGTACACGCACGGGTTCAACCTGAACGCCGTCTTGGCGTATGTGTGCGGGTCAGTCACAGCCAGTCGTCTCGCAGCTGCCCTGCAGTCCTTCACTTACTCGTGTCTGTACATAGCATGATGCTGCCATTTGTGGGATTCGTGGGCACGTTCGGGGTGGCGGTCCCAGCAGGTGCGGTCAAGCTGAATGACCTCGGCTGGCTTGTCAGCACGTCCACGACCTTTGTCGTGTATGTGGTGCTCTGCAAAATTCGGCCGTTGGATAATGTAGACAAAACCTGGTCCTGGGAGCAGCTGACCCAGGAGACAGCGTCGTCTGCATCTTCTGCCGCAGATGATGTGGAGAAGGCGTCAGATAATGGTGGGACTCCTGTGATAGAAGTACCCGTTTACGTGGGTATGGAAAAAGCCGACGAGAAGAAGCTGGGTTGATATGGATGTCCTACTAGTTATCGTCTGTTACTGTACGATTCGCTCCCGTCTTTCTTATTATTTCAAATGCGAGTTGTGTCACTGTGCAGTCCTCCAGCCTGACGCTCGTCAACCCGGTCCCATTGACCAAGCTGCCCACTTCAGTTCTCACGGTCAGGCTTTCATTCGCTCGCTTAGGAGCCAGGATCGGGCATAGGGCCACTGCAGGCACTATATAACAGTAAACACGCAGTACTGCCCCTAGTGGACTAGTATGGTCACCATAGCTATGCCTTACCCCTCAGGCTCGCATTCCGATCTCCTGCTTCGCATTCCTCTCGCAAGGATGCAGCTACTCTGCAAATATCCAGTTAAATGGCTGAGATAAGTCGGTTGGACGTTGTATGGTGTGGAAGGCCACCTTTTCCGAGGTCCCGAGTCTATCCCCTTGCGAGATGAGGACACACTGGATGACTTCCCGTAACGCTAAATCGCTATTTTTTCTAAAATTTCGTCCCTAAATCCCTAAAATCTGGCCCCGATGTGATCGTGCCGGGATGCCGAATTGTCACGCTTTCCATGGTAACGTTTTGTTGATGGCGGTCGTCAAGCAAAGGCGTCTCTAAATCCTGGACTTTACAGAGGGGTCCCTACCCCTCTGTAAAATGCTGAACGTCTCTAAATCCTCGCTTAGAGTCGGCTAACACTCACTTAGCGTCGGCTAGCATTGATGCCTCGTGAGCGTCTCCATATTTGGATGAATCTCGTGCTTCTTCGCTCCAGCAGCGTCCTGCGTCTCGCAGCAGCGAAGTGTCCCCACGGTTTAGAGACCATCTCTATTTCCCCATATTTATCCCATCAAAATCGATCACTCGGTGTGACCACTTCGCTGACAACGCCTTAGAAATAGGGAAAATAAGGATTTAGCGTTACGGGAAGTCATCCACTGAATGAGGATGACGAGATACGTCTCACAGTTCCAAGTAAGCTCAAGTATTATCAGGAGACTGCTATACGTTGAATTACTGTAGACTTTATGCCGAGTGCTACCGTTGATGTCGACGTGCTCGCTCGCGGCAGCCAGTCAGGCCATACCGATTGATCAGACAGCATAGTCGCGGCTTTCCGACAAGAGCTGCAGAGGCGTGATGGTGAATGCATCTTCACGCGATATACAGGCGAGGCCCGACACATAATCCCTTTTGCTCGCGGGACCGAGGTAAGATACCTCTGTTTCTGGCGCCGGTAGAGCTTATATCGTGCAAAAGTGGCTCCAAGCCATCGTCCAAATGCGTTCCATGATGCCGTCGCTGCAGGATATCAACGATAAACAGAACGGCTTCATGTGCCAGGGAGACCTACACCGACTACTGGACAAGAAACAGCTCGCTGTGCTTTATGTACGTCTGACCGACCTTATGGCTCTTTGATATGTATGAAACCAGCACCTTCCAGACACCAAATCCCATACTCGACTGCGACGATGTTCCTTCAAGGGCTGATGTTCCCAAGCCACGGGGCCGCGAATATCCCTCGTTCTGTTGTTACACCCTGCAAAATCTGAACATTCTCAATGAGCCAGATGTTTGTTTCTGGCAGGATCGACTTCACAACATTGTGTCAAAAAGCTTGGACGGATGGTTTCGGGAGCTGGATCGGCATAAGTTGCCGCATCCCGGTCTGCTCCATTATGTCTACGGCCTTTCTGTCCTTGAGGCATTTGGTTCTGCCTCAGCATGGCAAAATGCGAATGCCCCATGGTTCCGACCCAAGGGACAATCTCAGGCATTCAGGCAGTCTCATATATCACAAACCATGACTGATCACGAAACTACTCATGACAAGCGTTTTGCACAGGCCTCGCCCATGCAGGGCAGTCACCCGCCTGCACCCAAGGCCGATGAACAAGGATTTGTAAGGATCACAGCTGAGGAAGCCGAGGACTTTGTGTTCCGACTTTCAATGATACGACTCGCCCAGCAAGAGGAGGCTGAGCGCCAGGAGCGCAATGATATTGCTCAGTGGGCCAGAGATTTGGCAGCAAGCACGCCGTGAGGTCTCATAAACCATGTTTTGTCCCAATGTTGTTACATTCCCCAAACACCAAGGAAGTAGTGCCCTAGTGTCAGTCCAAAGGGGTACGTTTGTATTCCCATGTGACATCATCAGTGCAAAGGAAAATGTAACTAATGAGGTTCACGGGTATGTACAAGAGAGAGGAATAATAGGAGCATGTATAACAGTAGCATAATAAATCAGGCTACGAACAACAACTTCCGCCAAGCCCTCATCCAGCCTGATAGTAGTCGACTCACTAGGCTCCTGCACATATGTGCATCGTGAGGCTCTCCACCGCCTCGTACTCCGACCTTCTTACCACAGTCGCGCGATGTACTCAAACACGTCTGGCACACCCTCCCCCGTCTTTGCCGACGTGAACAGCTTGGGCCTCCTCCGCGGACGAGGTCGCAGACATCGACAGTCTACGGATCATTACGCGAGCGGAGTAGGCAGCTGCTGACGGACTCTACGCATTCCCAGTACTACCACCATGGTCACGATAGTTCTACCTCCACCCGCTGGCTCGGTCCCTATCCTCCTTCAAATTCCGCTCGAAAGAATACAGTCACTCTGCAAAAATCCGGGTGAAATGGCTCAGATACGTCGGTTGGGCGTTATACGGTGTGGAAGGCCAGCTTTCACGAGATTCTGAGTGTACCCCACTGCGAGATGAGGAGACAGTCAACGAGGATGATGAGATCCGTCTCGCAGTCCCTGGTAAGCTCAAAGCTGGCCCGGAAACTCACCGTACATTGCTGAGTTGTCGTAGACTTCGTGCCGAGTGCTACCGTCGATGCTGATGTGCTCGCACATCGCAGCCAGTCCGGGCGTACAAATCCATTAGACAGAAGAGTCACCACCTTCCGAGAAGATCTACAGAGGCGTGACTGTGTATGCATTTTCACGGGATGGACGGGGGAAGCCCGACACATCATTCCTTTCGCTCGCGGAACCGAGGTAAGATACTTCTGCTTCTGGCGCCGGTAGAGAGCTTACACCGTGCAAAAGTGGCTACATGCCATCGCTCATGCGCGGTCCATGACGCCGTCGCTGTACGATATCAATGATATACAGAACGGCTTCATCTGCCAGGCAGACCTACACCGGCTGCTGGACAAGAAACAGCTTGCTGTGCTTTTTGTATGTCTGTTCAACTTTGTGGCTCTGATATGCCACTCAGCATCTTCCAGACCCCAAATCCCGTACTGCAATGCGATGACATTGCTGCAAACCCTCTCAGGTCTGGTCCGCTGGGTTACAATTATCCGACAGGCTGTCGTTACATCCTGCAAAATCTCCACGTTGTCAATTCGCGAGACGTCCTATTGATCCAACGTCTCCTTGCCTCTGATGTGCTGAGTGCAGATGGGTGTTTCCAGGAGTTGAATCAGTCTGACTTGCCTCACCCCGAGCTTCTCCATTATGTCTACGGTATTTCTGTCCTTGAGGCATTTGGTTCTGCCCAGGCATGGCGAGATACGAATGCCCCTTGGTTCCGACCCAAGCCACAATCTCAGGAAGGCGGGCTATCTGACATCCCACCAACCATAGCTGATCACGAAAATGTTGATGACGAGCGCTATGGGCAACCCTCCTCTACGCAGGTCACACCCGAAGGTGATGAAGGAGGATATGTACGATTCACCCCTGGAGAAGCCGAAGACTACGTGTTCCGACTCTGGATGATGCAAGCCGCCCAGCGAGAGCAGGCCGAACGCCAGCTTCGGAACCGAGACATTGAACAGTGGACGAGAGCCTGCGTCGCCGACCCAGAGACATCCCCGTGAATAGTGCCTGACTACCCGGAATTCCCAAGTCTGCCCCGGCGTTGCAAGCATCGCTTCGATTCACCGACGAACTAAAGGGGTGGCGCAGCAGCGGTATCTTTTCACACTCTATCAGACCCATTCCAAAGGGATGTTGAACTTGATACCAGATATTCCCCAATGGTGTCGTCAGTGTAAAAGAACATGTACTGATGAGGTCCAAAGCATGCGTACGTACAAGTAGCGGATAAGGATAGAAATATGTATAACAGCAACCCAATAAATCAGTGGCCCTGAACCCGATATCTACGACGAACAACAACTCTTCCCGCTGAGCCCCTTCCTCGGCCTTCCCTCATCCAGTCTGACTGTGGTGGACTCACTGGGCTCCTGCATGTGCATCACGCGGCTCTCCACCGCCTCCTCGTACTCCCACCTCCTCACGACCCGTCGCGCGATGTACTCAAACACGTCCGGGACGCCCTCCCCCGTCTTCGCCGACGTGAAGAAGAGCTTCGGTTTCCTCTCGGGCGGCGGGGGGCGGTGCTGCTGGTGTTGCTGGTGCGCGAAGAGACTGGGCGTGATCGTCGGTGCAGACGATGTGGTAGACATCGACAGATTACTCAGCTTGCGCGAGCGGAGGGAGCTGCTGACGGACTCTGCTGGCGAGCTCGACGGCGCGGGCGAGGACCGCGCGGACTCGTATGCGTCAAAGAGCGAGGAGGATGGCGTGTGGTAGATGCTGAGCGTGGTGTGCGTCGTCGTCACCGTCCCCGCGAGGAACTTCGACGAGCGGCTGCGCGAGCGCGACTTGGAGAGCAGGTGCGTGGGGCTATGCGAGTGCCGGCGCCGATGGTCGGTGATTTCGATAGAGTTGGTGGGCCCGGTGCCTTTGACGCTGCCGTCGCCGATGCTATGGGGGAACTCGAGCGGATGCGATTGTAGTGTATCATCCGAGTCCGGCTCCGAGGGAGGGATGATCTCGTCCATGAACCTCAGCGCATCCAGCTCGCTCACCTTCCCCTGCGCCTCTGGCTCCCCTCCGACCAGGTCGACCTTGTTCCCCACGACCACGCAGCAAAACTCGTCCACCTCGTCATCCCGCAGCGGGGCCTTCTCCTTGAACTCGTCCCACCACTTGCGCAGCGCGTCGAGCGTCTGCGGGTGGTTCACGTCGAACACGAGAATCGCGGCGTCGGCGCCGCGGAAGAAGGCGGAGGAGAGGGAGGAGAAGCGTTCTTGGCCAGCGGTGTCCTGTGCGAATCGAGGAGCCGGTGAGTGCTTGCGTAGCGGCACGAGCGATAGTTACGCACCCAAATCTGCAGCGTAACATTCTCATCTGGGTGCGCATAGTGAGGCAGAGTCTTGCTAATAAAATCCGCGCCGATGGTAGCTCGGTACCCAGTCGAAAACCGCCCTGATATATACTGCGCGCATCCCAATCGCTTCAGCTCCAGTTCCGCTATCGTGCACCCTGTAACCCACCTGTCCACGGAGACTAGTCTTTCCTACGCCGGACGCGCCTATAACGACGACTTTAACCGTACGCATGAATGGTCCCGCACGGTCGTGTGCCCATTAGCTCGAGTTTGAGGGCGTCCGGCGGCGGGATCTGCGGGAAGAGTGGATTGTAGCAAGACAGATACGGCAACCTGCCCGTAACTGGGAGTGCGGAAGTTGCCGAGGCACTGTGGCTGAAGCACTCGCACTGCAGAAAAGCATATCACATCTCTCCCCAGTAAAGGGACAACGATATCAGAGCAACGAGAAATGTATAAAGTGGTAGGTACATAAGCAAGTATAATTGATACAAATATTTTGATCTCCCATAGGTATCCGTACATCCTCACAACCTCCAAGAAGAGCGAAATACCAGCCACATGTGAAGCCCCTCACATCTTGTGGCCAAGGTTCACGTGGACAGCCTTGACATTGGAGTAGCTGAAATGCGTGTCAATCACCCAGGCGCACCATAGCCAAACGCAGAAGCACTCACTTTGCCAAAGCATACTCGCCGAGCTCACGCCCAATCCCGCTCTGCTTGAACCCGCCGAACGGAATCTGCGGGTGGAGCTGGTTCGCGCAGTTAATCCAGACAGTCCCAGCATGGAGGCGGTGCGCCGTCTCGATCGCTTGGTTGATGTTCTGCGTGAACACCGCCGCGGCGAGGCCGTACACGGTGTCGTTCGCCTGGCGGATGATGTCGTCCTCGTCGGTGAACTTGATCACAACGCCGACGGGCCCGAAGATCTCCTCCTGCACGATCTTCATGTTCGGCTTCGTGTCCGTGAAGATCGTCGGCTTGATGAAGTAGCCCTCGTTGCCGTGGCGCTCGCCGCCCAGGTGCAGCTTCGCGCCCTGCTCCTTGCCCGAGTTGATGTAGCCCATAATACGCTGAAGGGCCGAGTGAGACGCCCGTTTCATACATGAGAGGCGTGATGACACTCACGTCGTATTGGGTCTGCGAGACCTGCGGGCCCTGATACGCATCAGGCTCGAAGGGGTCGCCAATCTTGAGCGACTTGGCCTTTTCCGTGAACCGCGTCAGGAACTCCTGGTAGATACCCTCCTGGACGAATATGCGAGACCCAGCACAGCATGCCTGACCGTGATTCCAGCTGCACACATGGTCAGCTGTAGCACCGTCGGTGGAGGGACAGCAAGACTCACAAGATACCGTGGACAGCCCAGTTGACGGCCTGTTCCAAGTCCGCATCGTTGAAGATGATATTCGGGCTCTTCCCTCCGAGCTCGAGCGTGACCTTCTTCAAGTTCGTCTTCGCCGCCGCCTCCATAATCTTCCTTCCGACCAGCGTGCTCCCCGTGAACGCGACCTTCTCGATCTTGGGGTGCTCCGCGATCGCCTGGCCGACGGTGGTACCCAAGCCGTTGACGATGTTGACGACGCCGGGCGGGAAGCCCGCCTTCTGGATGAGTTCGCACATGCGCAGCGCCGTGAGCGGCGTGAACTCGGACGGCTTGAGCACGATCGTGCACCCGGTCGCGAGCGCGGGCCCGAGCTTCCACGAGAGCATCATGAGCGGGAAGTTCCAGGGGATGATCTGGCCGACGACGCCGATTGGCTCGTTGCGCGTGTACGCGAGCTTGTTCTCGTCCGTCTCGATGACCTTCCCCGAGTGCTTGTCTGCCCAGCCGGAGTAATACCGGATGCAGCCCACCGAGGCGACGACGTCGCTGTTCTTCGCCCAGCCGAAGGTTTTGCCTGCAGTGGATATATGAGCGGGTTGTGGATAATTTACTTAGTTGAGTGCACACCGTTATCGAGTGCCTCGAGTGCAGCGAGCTCGTCGGCGTGCTCCTCCATGAGATCGGCGAGCTTGCCGAGGAGCTTGCCCCGCACGGCGCCGGCGCAGTTCAGACCCCACACGGTATCGAACGCCTTCTGTGCCGCCGCGACGGCAATGTCGACATCTTTTGCAGTGCCCGCCGACACCTTTGTGATTACCTTGCCATTCGTAGGGTTGATGACGCTGTTGATGTGATGTTGATTAACGATAGATGTCTTCTGTCATATCACACTGTGCTCACTCAATGGTCTCGCCATCCTGGCCGTCGACGAACTTGCCGTCAATGAAGAGCCCGGTGTTGAAGGACGACTTGCCCTTGTAGACAGGGGTGTTGAACTCGTGCGTGAATGTGCTGGGCATGGTGAATAGGCGATTGGGCAAGTCTGGCCGGATGTGGGGCCGGACGACGACCTTATATACGTGCAGAGTCGTCGTGCGTGCCGCGGGCGGGTAAAAGATGCACTCTTGCTATCGGAAAGGCGCCCCGGAGAATCCTGTTTCTGGGGAGTTGGTTTGTCAGATGACCCTGTGAGGCGTGTCATAGGTCATTTTCGTTTCCTCCCTTCCCAACGCTAGTAAGCGTCCTGAGCAAGTCGTTCTCTTGATTTAGACTGCAATTCTCTTCCAGAATGTTCATAGCCGTAGTGTAGAAGAGACGTCAGTGGGTTGACGCTGCAGGGGGAGCTGCACTAGTACTGCGGAGCAGAAGTGAACGACTGGAGGAAGAGGGTGCCCCTGCCCGCGGGGCCCCGCATCAAGATAAGTGATCGGTATCAAGTGATCCGCTTTCTAAATTACAGATTTCGGAAACGAAGAGCCCATTATCTCGTGCCCCCGCGGGGGCTTATGCGGGGTCGAATGTCTCGCCATGGCACAAAAGTTCGGAGACTAACGGTGGCAAGGACGCCTCTGGACTGTCTTCCTCGCGCACGGGGCATGGACATCCCTGACGCCACCATTAGGCCATCCGATATGACCCACTCAAAGAAAGACAAATTCCATCCTCGACGGGCGCCTTCCCCCCTACATCAATGCAATTCACGCCCTTGGCGATCGCGGCGCACGACGTCTGATTGCGCAAAGAGGCTTACATTTCGATCGGGGAACAGCAGCATCCGAGACGTCGGTGAACTGTGTCACGAGTGCTAAGCGCGCTGAGCGATGAGCCCTGGACCATGTCATGTTAGCTGTTTACTCCAACTTTGGGGTCTTGATCTGTATGTCACCACCTCCACAGCACAGACGTGCATCGAGACGGTCCCAACGTGACAGCCGTATCCGTCATGTAACAAGGAGCACATCACCGTAGGACTGAGTTTCCGTATTTCAGGCAGATTCCATGTTAGAAGGGGTCCAGGCCATGGACGAGTCCCTACTAGTACAGGAGCAATATCTACCGCGCGAGCGTGGAGCTCCTGAGGATGCGCTTGATAAGCCAGCGAAATTAGAAGCCGTGTAGGAATAAATGAGATAGAGAACTACCTCGAGACGCGCCAACTACACTGCAGAGTATTTCGCAAGTGTAAGGAGCATTACAATGAGCGGCCTCAGCGGAGGTTGGATGGCGTATTGAGCGTGAGGCATGAAGACGGAAGCATTTCGTCTTTGGGCAGAGACCATAGATTCCCGAACGCGCAAGTGGTGCGGACCGGCGACAGGAGGCTCCCTTAATTCTGGATCGGGTGGTGCAGGCTGATTGGACGATAGCTATGCGGGAGTCAAGCTCACGCCGGTCGAAGCGTGAACTGAAGCAACCGGCGATCCCATCACGGCCATTCGACGAGCACCGCTAAGTAGATAGAGCTAAGATAGAGCATCCCGGATGAGATCGAGATACACGAGTGTCTTGATGACGCTGCACGCAGCTTCGACCTCTGTGTCCGAACGTCGGACTCCAGACGAGACCCGGAGATAAACCGTGATACAAAAGCACTTAAAAGACCTAACCCCACGGTCGACAGTGGATACCATCCTGGATCGTCGTTTGATTCCTCCTAACCTTGCCCGGGAGCTTGATTTCAGCAAGGATCCGCGCACAGAGACAAGAAAGAAGCAAAGTGCACTCGGGGGTGCTCGGAGACCAGTGCGAAGGGGATTACAGCGTGTGATGCTATGGGCATCCGAGCGCACCCGCCGCGACCAGCCGTACAGGAAATTGCAGTACTCACGATGGGTGGGTGTTCTCCGCCGCAAAGGGATTCCAGATGATGTCCGACGTGTCATCGTATCTTCGCCCGGGCTTCGTATAAATATTCAATACTGTCCGTTCCTTCTATTGCTGCGCGATTTGCAGTAGCTATAGACGGTGGTCGGGCGAAGACGTACCATTGCAGCTCCAGTGGGCCGCAAAAAGTTACATGAGTTCGGCAGTGAGTACGCTGCAGTGAAGTAATGCTGCAATGCCATCGAGGACGCGAAGAGTAACCATATCGTACCATTAGCATGGTAGCCCACCGAAGGGACCATCAACTCATTGTGCCCTGCGTAGGCGGGTATGTCGGACGAGCGGAAGAAACTGGGGGAGATATCCTACAACAATAGTCAAGTACCCAAAAATTTCTGCTCTTTCTGAGGGCTTGACCCGACCGATGCCCGAGAGGTACCTGAGTTTCCCTTTACCATAGGAAGAGCTTGCAGTCCATAACGAAAGACGGTGGTGGAGGATAACAAAGAGTTATTACGGCTCGATAATGATAGAGTTGCAATAAAATAAAATAAAAAGAAAAAGAAAAAAGAAAAATTGGGATTGGCTCAGAGAGCCATGTGGCAGTTGTGGCTTTGAGGCCCTTGGGACCGAAATCTGCGTTACTCTCGGGCCTATGCTCCACAAATCGCCCTCAGAGCCCCGAAGTAGGAACAAAGCAGCTAGTGAGTGACTGATTGCATGTTTTACCGTAAAATCCGAGTGTAAATACTACTAAAATCGAATTTGTCCGGCCCCTCCGGGGCCATACTAATACTCAACCCGTCCATCGTTCTCTGAGATATATCTCCTATAAAATGGCAGCTGAAACCATGAGAAAGTCTACAGCTAGTCCATGCATATTTTCTGAAGGCAATTCAAGCCCAAAATACTGTAATTCCTCAATTTAGGGTGCTCCGGGGCAAGTGACTTCTTATATCGAACATTCAAAGCA
>NW_006920410.1:4115013-4252223 GCF_000344685.1 Gloeophyllum trabeum ATCC 11539 | reverse complement strand
ATAGTCAAGTACCCAAAAATTTCTGCTCTTTCTGAGGGCTTGACCCGACCGATGCCCGAGAGGTACCTGAGTTTCCCTTTACCATAGGAAGAGCTTGCAGTCCATAACGAAAGACGGTGGTGGAGGATAACAAAGAGTTATTACGGCTCGATAATGATAGAGTTGCAATAAAATAAAATAAAAAGAAAAAGAAAAAAGAAAAATTGGGATTGGCTCAGAGAGCCATGTGGCAGTTGTGGCTTTGAGGCCCTTGGGACCGAAATCTGCGTTACTCTCGGGCCTATGCTCCACAAATCGCCCTCAGAGCCCCGAAGTAGGAACAAAGCAGCTAGTGAGTGACTGATTGCATGTTTTACCGTAAAATCCGAGTGTAAATACTACTAAAATCGAATTTGTCCGGCCCCTCCGGGGCCATACTAATACTCAACCCGTCCATCGTTCTCTGAGATATATCTCCTATAAAATGGCAGCTGAAACCATGAGAAAGTCTACAGCTAGTCCATGCATATTTTCTGAAGGCAATTCAAGCCCAAAATACTGTAATTCCTCAATTTAGGGTGCTCCGGGGCAAGTGACTTCTTATATCGAACATTCAAAGCAAACACCACTCCCCCACAATTCCACAAAAGAGTTTTAGCATTGAATCTGTAGTTTGCACGCTTTCCCCCCTCCACACCGCCTTACAAGGTCTGAATTACTGCGGATATCTGTAAATGTGGTGACACCCAGTCAGGCCAACTGCGCAGAGGATATTTCATTAAAAATAATTCTGTAAATCTACTGCTGTGAACTGTCTAACTGCTGCTGAGTGCAGAACACTTAGCATTCACTGCTCCATAAAAACTCTGCATGGACATCAAGGTCTGTTGGTATGATTTGGGGTAATGGATATCAAGCCGCATCTACCTTCATATATATGGTCTCAAGTATACAGTACACACAGGTATTTTACCTATTGTACTCGCGTACGGGAGCTCGTCCGACACCTGTCATGGCAGGCACAAATCGGGTTCTCGGGGAGAGCCACAGCAGCCGTTGTGGCGCCTCTGGCACAGCCACTCGATAACTCGTTGAGTTTGGTAGGTTCGTCCCACGAAATGGCACAGCCACTCGATATTGATATCGAGCAACCATATGCGTAACCTCCCGTTATTACTGCTATTTGATAATATTGTCCGAAAATTCCTGAACGTCACGTGCGGGTAACCAGAACGCGTCGGCGCCGCGTTTATTGAATCGCGTCTCTTTCCCTTTCTGCCACCATCGCGTTCGACGACGACGGCATGCACTTGTTCTCTGATGTGTATTACTACCTACCACTTTGTCTGACCGCGCAGCGAAGAGAGGAGCTTACCACTGTTCTCGATGCGAACGGCGGCACCGCGGTCGACCTTGACCAGGCGACGCACGTTATCACAAATTCGGCGCATTTCGAAGGATGGCAGAGCGTCGCGGACGAGGTCGCAGTCGTGACTGTATGTGGGAGTTCCACGTCCAAAGCTGATGTATTGACTTCGTCGGCGTTGTAGGACTACTGGGTTGATCGATCGTTAATACTAGGAAAGAAACAACCGTATGTAGCGGCTCCCTATTCATTGCGGGCAGAGACCAATGTCCCACTGGTGAGCATGACAGGGACATCTTTCGGTTGGGAGAACACATTCCTACAGGCGATGACTAAGTGTTCTCCCACCCGTGCGATGAAAACCTGATGGTCGGTGGCGGAACATCGGTCCTTGCGCCCAGTGATCACGCCTTCACTGACTGACTCAACTGTTCTGTAGGACACAATACTACTCCCCAGATCCCGCCATGATATTCTCGGGAGTCGTGGCATGCTCCGCAGACGTAAGTACCGCTCCCTTTGTTCCACAGAGCATGACGCCCATCTCTCTTAGCTGGGCGACGCAGACTGCGAAGTCCTCGCCGCAGGCATCACCGCCCTCGGCGGGCAATGGCGCGCAGGCCTCACGCGCGACGTGACGCACCTGTTCGCGCTCACTCCCGACTCGGCGCGGTACGAGACCGCGATGCACCATCAGGCGCTCACGCGGATGAAGGTGCTGCTGCCTCACTGGTTCGATGACGCGGTGAAGCTCGGGTACGGGGCGCTGCCGACGGGGGAGTACGAGTGGCCCAACCCGGCGCTGCTCAGGAGGGAGGGGGAGGTGCGGAAGGGGAAGGTGAGCGGGGAGAAGAAGGCGCTGTATGAGAGTGCGCTGGGCGGGGAGGAGAGGATGGGCGAGGAAAGGGATGTGTGGTGCGGGCGGAGGGTGTTGTTGGGTGCGAGTCTGGAGCTGAGGGACGGCCGGCGGGAGGCGGTGGAGGCGGGGATACGGAGGGCGGGGGGAGTGGTTGTGGAGCTCGAGATGAACGACGGCAATGGGGACGAGCGGGAGGAGGCGGTGAAGATCGAGGAGGCCGACGTGTTTATTACAAAGTACCGCGCTGGTGCAGCTTATTTCAAGGTATGGCACCACCTAACTTGATTTCATGCTGTCCTTCGGTTGTGCTGATTCTGTCTTGCTTGGAGGCGCTGAAATGGGGAAAGACGATCGGGACGCTCTCCTGGCTTTTCCACGTAGAGTCCACAGGAGCCTTGAGCGCACCTTCCGATCAGCTCTTGCATTTCCCCATACCGAAGACGCCCATTCCCGGGTTCGACCACCATGTACGCACCTTTCTCCTCTTGGTCTTTTGGCAAAGAAATGACGCCTGACGCCCTCCCAGGTGATTACAATAACGAACTATACAGGCGAAGCGAGGGATTATATTCGCAAGCTGATTACTACTATGGGCGCGACGTTTACCCCGTCGATGTCCAGTGGGAATACGGTCGTCATAGCGGCATAGTACGTGCCCGCCTCACGTCTACTCTGCGCCTACACTAAGAAACCTGTTATGACTAGCATCGGTGGCACCAAGACCTCCAAGGCGCACAGTTGGAACATCCCAATCGTGAACCACACCTGGCTCGAGGACTGCTTCGTGCAGTGGCGGGACCTCACCGTGGGCCTGGAGAAGTACATCTCCTTCCCTCCGGGCGTGGACTTTTCTACCGTGCTAGGTGAGAAGGGTATTGGGCGGGCGGTGCTGGACAAGGAGCTGGAACGGGCGCTGGCTTGGGAGGAAGGGGCCGAAGAGGAAGCGGAGGAGAGGAAGAAGGGGGAGGGCGAGGTGCAACCGCCGACGAGCACTGCGGCGAGCGCGAAGGAGATGGCGGAGGTCGAGAATGCGATTTCGGTGGACGAGCCGGCGGGGGACATGGATGTTGACGAGGAGTATGATCCTGACATCCCTGCTGCCGATGAGGAAGTTTCAGCCAATGCCAGCCTGAAGAAGCCCAAGCCTCCGAAGAAGCCGACGAGTGGTAGAAAGCCGCTTGGAGTCTCGTTCGCTGGGGATCACGACGATGTGGGGATGCAAGATTCCCCGAGCAGGTCGCGTCGTTCAAAGGGCAACGAGGAGGGTGGGGTGGAGGTCTCGCCGAGGCGGTCAAGTCGACTGAGCGGCATTATTGCAAATCCTGCGAAAAAGCCTACCAGTACTAGCAAGCCGCAGCAGCCGCAGCGTGACTCTGAGTCCGAGGTAGAGATTGTGGAAGAGGCGCCGGAGCCGAAGCGCGGGTTGGTGAGGAGGGCTACGAAGCCGGTCGTGGAGATCCTCACCCCGTCCAAGGCGAAGGTGAAGGGTAAGGGGACGCACCCGCCCCCTACTGGATCCGACGAAGATACTGATCCGCTCGGTCCTTCGACAAGCAGGACTCGGGCTGGCGATGCCAGTGCAAAGGCGAAGATCGCGAGGCCTATGGACACTGACAGTGATGACGACTTGCCGCCACCGAGTGCGCTGGTGGCGAGGAATGCACCGAACTCGGGGAGATCGAACGGCGGGCGTACCTCGCCTTTGACCCCCGCACCGTCGTCCCCGGCTAAGGCAAAAGGAACGCCGCGGAAGACGGTGTCTGTGGAGATCCCTGTTCCGGCTGCGCAGGCGTCACCCAAGCGAGGGCGGGGAAGGCCGCGGAAGAGCGACTCTGTACGCAAAGAGGCGAAGGAGGGCTCGTCGTCGCGGCATTCGTCACCGTCGCCTGCGCCTCCTAGACGCGTCGTCACTGGCCCGCGGGCGGAGGGCGTCGGGGTGCCGGAGTTCGAGACTCCGTCTGCGAATATCACACGGACGGGATCGAAGAGGAGTGCGGCTACTAGAGCGACGCAGCAGTTGCGGGAGGTGGTGATGCCGGATGTGGTGAATTTTGAGAAGGAGATGAAGCGGGGGAACGTCAAACCTGCTTGGGAGGAGAAGGGGAAGGAGAAGGGGGAGAAGGAGAAGGGGGAGACGTCAGTCAGGAAGAGACCGTCGATCGCTACCGCTGGGGACGATGAGGACGTGCAGAGGAAGAAGCCCAGGATGAGTGATGAGAACGAGACGCCCGGTGTTGATTTAGCAGAGCCAGATGAGGAAGAAGATCAGGTCCCCAATGCTACCGCTCGTAAGACCTCGGGGAAGGGTAAGAAGAGGGCTAGTAATGCGGCGTCAGAGACTGGGTACGCATTACGTTTATCCGTTGAATTCAAGTCTGAGGACATTCATAGCAGCACTGCTCGGGGAGCCATCCACGATCATACTCGTAAAAAGATCCGGTTGATCACCAGTGGGATTACGCTTAGCGATGACATTCTCAAGGTAATATTTCCTCTCGCTGCAAGCGAGATGGTAATGTTCATCCTGCCCTTCCTAGGCCCTGAAGAAGCTTGGAGTGGAAAAAACGGATAAGCCGGTGTCTTGCACGCATCTCATCATGCAAAGTGTTACGCGCACTGAAAAGCTGCTCTGCGCTATACCCCGAGCGCCATTCGTCCTGACCCCCGATTGGGCGACAGATTCAGTGGAGGCTGGTAGATTACTTCGTGAGTCCCCTTGGCATGCCCAAGGGTACCAGCCTGACATGTGATTGCAGCGGAGGATAATTACGCCTTGGTTGACGAGGAAAATGAGAAGAGGTTCGACTTCAAGCTCAGTGAAGCTCTCGACCGCGCGAAGAGAAACCATGGGAGATTGTTCTCTTTTATGACATTCTATGTGACCAAGAGCATACCGCGAGGCTTCGAGGTCTGCAAGGACATCATAGAGGCCAACAGTGGTAAGGTGCGTAGCCCTGTAGAGTTTCCATTCCACTCTCATTGAGGCGGCACACCCAGGCTGAGTTCAAAACACCGTCCGCGAGAGCCATGAACGCTCAGCAGTACCGCTATATCATCTCTTGTGAGGAGGACAAGAGTATATGGGCCCCCCTGGCACGTGAAGGGATCCCTATCTACACGAGGGACTGGCTGCTACATTGTGCGCTGACGCAGACATTCGAAACAGAGGATACGCCGCACAAGCTGAAACTGCCGTCGAAGGATGCATGATGTCGAAGTGGGTCTTAGTGCTTAATTTTTACGCTTGGTATCTATGCGGAATCTACAGTGTACTGTTGTACTCGAAGCGCGTTCATCCCTTTGCAGTGTGGGGCGCTCGGTCTGTCCTGTGAGTCTTTGGCTCGGCCTCATCAAATTCATATAGAGTCCGGAAATCAGCGACGAGCACATCTCACTGGTAGGTACCTCTGCTAGCCTTCCGTAAGCCAGTTAGTTCCATACAGAAAGTGTGTCAGGGCGGAAATGAGAAGTACGGTCGTCTTGAATCTGACCTTGTCCTCGTAATTTCAGTTTTGAGTTGGATACTGATCTTCTGGAACTATCCAACTTTCCTTTCCCTCGGGCTTTCTCATGAGAACTGGTCAACCTGAATTTACGGAAGTATTGCTCCTGCCTGGTTCAAAATGGGCACCCCTCGTACGTACGTGTATCTGACACCTTTCTGATGGCTCATGCACGACATTGCATGCATGTAGCCCCGATGCATACACGATATCCATTCTATCCAGTCCTGGGATACCTACATACCAAAAATAATTATTATAAAATTCCTTCGAGGAATGTTAACTTCCTCCTCGACTTCGGGACGCTCCCGACATTCCATCTGTTCTTCGTCGTCCTCTTTCACCGTGCTGTCCGTCTCAGAGGACTTCACGGTCGCTGTTGTCGTTGTCGTCGCTCGTTTCTCCAACGTCTGAGAAGAATCTCGGACAACTCGCTCTTTTACGCGTGCCGAGTCGCGTCTACCACTCCACGTAATAAATCTTGGCAACTCACCTACACAAGGGCATCCTCATTTGTTTCCGTCTCTAATCTTGGTGGGTGGATATGGAACCAGCAGAGCTTGCGCGGTGGACGCGGTTTGCGGCAAAGGGAGGGATAGGCAAATGTACCGCATTGCAGGACTGTGTCGCGGAGAGTCCGGAGCAGTTGATGTTTATGAAGGTGAGTCGGGTATACTGTCCAATGGAAGGAAATGGTCATATTGGCGCGCCGTAGGACGATGAGATTACAGTCCTCATGCAGCTGACGGACCAGGAGGGCTGGTATCTGGTACGTAGCCTTAATTATGTTCTTAGTGCTCCAATACTTACTAAGTGCTAGGGCTATTGCGAAGGAGTAGTAGGCCGATTTCAAGGGAAACACGTCCAAATACATGGAAAACTGAAGAGGCCAGTTATGACCAAGCGGTCGTCCTCTCTTGCCCCGAGGACGCCTTCATCGAAAAGTCCAACTCCGACTTCTCGGACACTCTCGCCGCCTGACCTGGAGACCGCCCGGTTCTCCTTTGGTAGTGATCTGCGACCGACGTCTAGTCAATTGTCTCTCGCGGCGTCTTCATCGTCTCACCATGATATCCAGACTTCAGAGGAGGACGGACCCGCCCCTCCTAGCGTGAGCTATTCATCGAGTTCGACAGGGCACGAATCTAGCTTGGACACACCATTGGACTCTCCCTCCCAGTTCACGGACCGGTTGGTGAGTAAATCCCCTGTGGAGGAGCCGAACGACTCCTTGGGTGTACCAGCTGGTGCTGGAGTTAGCGCGGATGACGAGGACAAGACTCCTATACAAGAACAGGAATCCGAAGTACCACAAGCAGAGGTCTTGCACACCCTTCATGCTCCCTTCCCGAGATCTACTTATTCACCGACACCTCAGACGCCCTTATCCGCTGACCCGTCTATTGTCGAGTCGGAACCCACGCGGATATCACTGGCCATATCGGACGATGGGGAGACAGGTATTGGTCTCACTCTACTGCAGGGCATGGTGAATAACAGCGGTGATGACGGTGACGACTCTTCGTCTATGATGAGCGACGATACGCGCACGCTTGAGCAGCCGCACGTCGAAACGGACGGGCCATCAGAGCCTGCGCCGGAAACAGCCCCTCGCCCTCGGGTTGACTCTGATTCGAAACAGTCAATCGCCCCCTCCGTGTCGGGCTCTCTGTACCGCCAGTCCCGAGCGTCGTCATTGCATTCGCACTCCGACGGTGCAGGCGAGTGGGAGGGCGCGTCGGACATCTATGACGATTATCGCTACTCGCGATATTCCATGGCGTCGAAGTTCTCCAGGTTCTCACAGGCATCGATGTATACGATGGCTTCGGACGCGCCGCCTGTCCCTCGCGAAATCCTGGAGAGTACGCAGACGACTCTTCCGCTGAATATCAAACGTCCGTCTATGGAGGCTGAAGCTGAGGCCGAATCTGTGTACTCCCAGCAATTATCACCCGCTGCTCCGGCCGCCACTGTCGAGGAGCAAGCTGAGGCGCCTCCGACTCCCCGGCCAGACGAACCTGCAAAGGCGGAAGCGACAGAGACGACCAGCGTGGACGCTCCACTGGACCCTGCAGCCTCACGTGCGACGAGAGAGCGACCGCCTCCATTGCAGTTTACTCCTTCACCCCTCCTGCACACAACCTTTGGTTCACCTGTCTCCTCTCCTTCACGGTCTTCTTACCCGTCTGGACAGTCCCTACTCTCTCCGCCACTGACAGCAGCGATGCCTTCTGTGTCGAAAGGGAGCCGCGTTGCTACAGCACTGAGGGAGAAACTGGAACGAGACAGTCCCAGTCCAAGCACTAGCCCGCAACCCGAGGGACCTGCTTCCCCGCCCGGATCCCCATCGGTACCCAAGTCCAGTCACGGCATAGTCGTCGAGGATGAGGAGGGCATTCCGGATTCTTCCAGCCGCGAAGCATTTGATGCGCTTCCTGATACGCCCTCATCAGCCAGTTCATATCCTGATTCATCGGCGGCTCCTGAAAACCAGGCTGATGACGACGGCCCTAAATCTCCTGTCGTCCAACCAACCCCACCAGAAGATTCCCAACCTCGTGGTGCCGACGGTGCCATACCTAAGACTCAGCTCGCCACCCCCGACGGCGGGCTTCAGCCCCGGCGAAGACCTCCTGGGCAGGAGCCAAGTCAGTTCATCCGGGAGAGCCTATTCATGCCCCACCCAAACGCGCCGAGAGCCCCTGCCTTTGCCCCTGCTGGACCGATGTACGGGCGTGCTCCTATGCCTCCGCAACAGATGCCCGGTGGTAATCTAATCCACACGCTGCGTATGGCCGCCTCGGCTCGGTACGGTCCTAATGGCACAGTCCGCAGGACAACGATCTACGGAATGTGCAAGCAGGATCTGAGTATGTCTATGGGCCCTGTACCTATTATATTCTCGCTGGAGCCGCCGCAATCTATTCCGGCAAATCGACTAGGTGATGCTATACGACGACCGTCGACTACAAGTTCTGGTCCTAGCCAAGCTCAGAGTCCTTCCCCGGGTTCTCCGGCGGCTGACCTCCCCCCTGCTGTGGATCGTACTAGCCCCGCTCCCCCAGCTCCTTCTCCTCCCGATACTCAAGCCACAGATGCGCCGAAAAGTCCGTCCGGGAATGTCATTCCTAGAGCCAACTTCTTCCCCAGAACACAAACTCCCAGGCCGAGATCAAGATCGTTCTCAGGTTTCGATTCGCCCATAGCGGAGATAACACTGCCCAAAGTAAATAGGCAAGTATTGATCATCGTTATCGAGGCTTTGGTACTGACAACTTCCGCAGTCGGGAAGAGAGGAAGAAACCTGAGCCTGTGGTACAGTCAAAAGCTGTGGTTTCGAGGACTGTCTCTGCTTCAGCAGCAGTGCCAGTTGCAGCGCAGCAGGCGACAATATCGCATCAGCCTGCCCCGGTGAGGCGAATGACTCATGGACCATCACCATTGTCTCTGTCTAGCAGCAAAGTGCCTTCTTCGCCCACCAACGAGTCGAAGTCACCCACCAGCCCGTCCTTCCGGAAAGGCTCTCAAGTGTTCACTCCCTCTCCGTTAGCTGGGCCAGCGCCCGAAGCTGGTCCCTCAGTTCGGCGAAGTCTGAGGCAGGTCGCGTCTGCAGGCAATTTGAGACCGAAAACTCCCTCCTCTCCGCTTGTTACGTCTCCTCCGCTACAGCCGCTGTCTCCCCAGTCCGACAAAGTGGAGAGTGAGTCCTCAATTCCACCTCTTCCTCAGAACGAGCCGCACTCGCTCGACGCGACTGTCACGGTCATCCAGCCTGCTGAACCTGCGAAACCCAATACATCAGACGCTCAGTCTCGTACCTCGTTGCAAGGTCGGCGATCGGGCGACACGGACGGGTCTCATTATAGTGATACGCGCTCCCTGATGACCTCTCCGCCGCCAGGCAGTACTCATCGTCCATCCTTGAAGGCGAAGATGTCACTCCCGTCGCTGCAGACGAGAAGCAGCAAAGTGACTAGCCCAACACCGTCAACGCCCGTGACGGAACAGGAGACAGTCCAGGTTAAGGACATGGACTTCGAACTTGTTCGGCCTTCCATCCCAGCGTTGACCTCGTCACGACATAGTGAGGATTTCATGGGAGCCGCAAGGGATAGTTCGGTCCTTATACACGATGGTCAAAGCTCCTTGCGTCCCTATAGCCCTGCCTTTTCCACAACATCCATGCCTCGATCGCCTGCAGCTTCCGAGAACGGATTCCCTCGCATGCCTTCGGACTCAGACAATACTTCCATCGAGGCGCATAGACAGCGGGAACTGAAATGGATCAATCTCATGTCCTCGACTCCACCTTCGCAGGCGAGGAAAAGCAAAAAGATCAGGAAGCTGCTGACAGAAGGTGTCCCGGCTTCGGTGCGATCGAATGTCTGGCAACATCTGACGGACAGCAAGTCGAAGCGCATGAGTGGGTTGTACGCTCAGCTGGGTAAAAGAGGCAAAGTACCAGCTTCCGCTGATATCGAGCGGGACGCGAAAGCGTTCTTCCCCGACAAGCCCCAGTTCCAGAACCCTGAGGGACCGTTGGTGTACATGCTGCAAGCATACCTGACGATGGTTCCCGACATCCAGTATCATCCCGGTGCGTTATCTAGGACCGTACGAGATTTACGTCTCTGAATCTTTGGGCAGGTTTGACGCTTGTCGCTGGACAGTTACTTCAGCAGAGCATTGAGGAAGACGCCTTCTGGATTTTCGTCTCGCTCATGGACACTCACCTGCGCCCTTATTTCTCTTCTAATTCCGCGCAAATAGAAGTGGACGCCGCTCTCTTCAGCAAAGCTCTGGAGGCCAATGACGCACCTTTAGCCAAGAGGCTTTTTGGTGACATGGCAATCCCACCTGTGGCTCTTTGCCGATCATGGTGTGTCGTTCGTTCGCATCGGCAAGTCTCGTGCTGAAAACATCTCTAGGTTCTGTTCCCTCTTCGCCCACGCCCTACCACCAGATACCCTCCATCGGGTATGGGATCTCTTCTTATTCGAAGGTTAGTACACTCTGCCGCCGTCACCATCGCTCGCCTAACCAACGATGCAGGGGTCGTATTCCTCCTGCGAGTCGGCCTCGCTGTGGCATCCACCTGTCGCAAGATGGTGATGGAGGCTACCAAGGCCGAGGTAGCCGTCAATCTCCTCCGTAACCCTCCCGCACAGTTCTTCCCTCCCAACCCCGAGACGTTCATCGCTCTCGCTTGCGGCGTAAAGCTCAAGGACGACGACGTACGCAAACAGCGCAATAAGATGGAAGCCCAGGTGAAGCGCCAGACCCAGCGTCCCGCGCAAGGCGGCTCTGGTCCGCAGACGGCTTCCATATCGCTACCGCGAGCGCCTGCCGACAAATAGGCCCTCTTGCCCTTACTGTTACTCCATATATGACCGTTCGACCGGCCAGATTCCACCCCGCGTATATTATTTCCTGTCTATTGCTGTATACCTCACGTCTGCATTGCATTAATCGTAAATCGCTGCTTTCCTCGCTGTCTTATGTTGATATGTAGATATATCATAACCATGCCCTATGCAAATGCATTATATTCATCACAGTGTCGGAATAGGATAGCAGAATATGAACCCGGCAGTCGCAATTGGGAGAATGTGGGCCTTAACAGAATCGACAGTAACTGCGGGCTTGATCGTTGGAAGGGGATAAGTCCCTTCAAAGTACTGAACTCCAAGGCAAATCAGAACCAATAAACTATAGCTTACGAATTCCCTGCGTACGACGCGCCCCATCTCGACTACTGTCCGCACGCAATTGTTGCGTCGAAGCCGACCTCGCACGCGTATCTATATAGCTATTTCTTCGTCTTCTTGCTCTCCACGAACAGTACCCGTTGCTTCACTGTATCACGGAGGAAGGCCTGTCAGAGAGAGCAAACACCTAGAGCAGCAGCAGGACTCGCCTTTCGGGTCATATTTTACTGCAGACAGTTTCGGTCCTTGGCGCAACCGCTGAGTCGTGTAGAAGAAACCTGTCTGCGCTGTCGATACGAGGCGCACGATGATGGTTCTGAGAAGTAATCGGCTCGACCATATAACAAGACAGCGTAGACAAATATCGCACCTTGCTTTAGCCTTCCCAGCCATGGTGGCTGATTGTACAGAGTCGGAAATTCAGTCATGTTCACGTCCTGCCAGTGCCGTCGGCTCACTGACGAAGTCGCAGCCACCCAGAGCCACGTCCTGCCTGCAGCCACCACATAATCCGGTATTCGTTGTAATGGCAGGGCAGGCACATCGAATAATACCACCACTGTCCGTGACATTTCTGGGAACGAGCAGCGGAGGAGGCCCTACATCTACTCGAATCTGCACCTCCACGAGTATCAACTTCAAGTGGCGAGATACGAATATAAGTTGGCGTGAGCTATTTTTCCGACTCCAATGTAACTGACGGGATATAGACATGTCTACTCATGAAGTGGTCGATTGTGCGGAAGGTACCACCTCACAAATGAGGAAGACGCGCCATCCGCCAATTCACCCCCACCAAGTACGCCGAATTTTCATCACGCATATGCACCGTGTGTAGATGTCTCTTGGCTGCAGAGATAGCCGTAGATCATGTTTCTTTAGCTGATCATGTCATGGGTATCGTACCTTTCATGCGAACGGCACTCAGAGGCCGCAGCGGTCAAACCAAGTACAGCAATACGGGGGTTCCTCAGGCTGACGTGCGTTCAAATCTTCGTGTGTTGGTTCCTTTGTATTTTTGACTCAGGTTTCTGCCCTTTCAGCTCCAGCTGTACGGCCCCTCAGGTCTCAGACGCTTTGTGCGCGAGAACTTGGCAATGACGCACACTTCTTTCGGACGGTCATACGCAGTTCACGAACTCCTGCGTCCAAGAGACAGAGTGACTTCAGGTGCCTTGCATCAGGATGAATGGCCCGGAGACAACTTTCTGGCTGATGGTGACGTACCTGGGGACCGCTGGCATAATTTTCTGAAGGCTCCTGGGATGCGGGTAAGTGCGGCGATGCTCACCCACAGAGGTATGTGCTGGATCAGAAGTCAAAACCAAAGTTGAAGCTTATGTCGGATCGTAATTACAGTTCCTTGTCTCGGCTACGTCTTCACTGAGGATGCCCGTAAAGACGGTGGGGGGCACAAAATAGTCGTACTCGGCGATACGTCCAATTCGACTGCGATAGAACCACTGGCAATGGGCGCCGATCTTCTCGTGCATGAGGCAACTATTGCCCATATTCCTGCACTCTCCCCTGCACCTCGGAGAACGACCGAAGAGGAAACGGATCGCCACGTTTCAGGCAACGACAGCGAGAGAGACCAACAGGAACCCTACACTCAGTCAGCTTCCACCGGGTCCGAGTCCGCGCACACGACAGTGGTAGGAGAAGACGGTGCTCTCTCGGAGCCCCAGACCCGCATAGTCCCTAAACTCTCCCGTGAAGCCCTTAAGCGGATAGTTGAAGGCTGGTCGCCGGCATCAGAACCCATCAAAAGCGAGAACAGAATCGAGCCGCACTCGACGGATGATCATGTTTCACAAGAAGATCGCGAACGGCACGACAGGGCGCTCCAAGTCGCTCTTGATTCGGGCCACTCCACGCCCAGCATGGCCGGTGACTTCGCCAGGCGAATTAGGGCCAAGAACCTCTATCTCAACCACCTGGGTGCAAGGTGGGCATCACGGCGGTACGAAGGAGATTTACGTGATGCTATATTCTTAATCGTAGATTCGATGCATTCAAGGGCAAGCAGTACTGGCGGGATACCTTTGGCAGGAAGGTCCCATTCTGGGAGCGCAAGAGCCCGGGCATACTAGAGGTAGAGAGGCAGGCTACCGCAGCTTGGCAGGGTGTCGATGACGCACACGTCAAGAGAGCGGTGGCCGCTCATGATCTGCTGGTTTGGGTCCCCGAGGCAACCCGACCAAGTTTGTATGAGTCAGGCCGTTCGGGCGATAGAGATTTCGAATGAGCAGAGGTTGGCGTGGATGTTAAACTACCGTCGGTGCGGCTTCGACCAAACGAGAATATGACATTTCGGTTTCAGCTAAGGGCTTTCTTACAACGATTCTGACTATGCCTGTTGTCTACACGCTATATAACAGAATGTAAGACAGGAACAATTCCCCCTACTCTCCTCAACCTTCTTCCGCGGCTTTGATGCCGCCCCGGCCTTCGTTGTCGTCGATGTGTAGCACCCATGGACGAAGATGTGCGTTGATTTCGCTGCCTTGTGTGTAGCAAGGGAGGCTCAGGTGAGCGATCTGTATGTCGGGATGGTTGACGGGGGCAAATGGGCTAGTCGCGCAAGCAAACCTCTAATATAGAGGCAATATCCGGGATTACCTGCATTACGCAGCAGTACATGGCCTGGAACCTCACGGGGGTGTCTCTGCCTGGGTGACAATGCCTCGCATCCACAGTTCAATATCTCGGTTCCGCTGCTGGCGCTCGGCTGCTTCTCGCTGGGCGGCTTGCATCATCCAGAGTCGGAACAGGGCCGAGACAAACCAGATTAACGGTCTCGAAGCTGAATCAATTGCTTGTACGAAGCTCGAGAAATAGTGACTTCAGAGAGCGACACTGCCCCGAAAGGCCGTCCTGAGGCCTGAGGGGCTCATGGGGTCGCCGATAAATCTACAAAGCGGGTACACGGGAAAGGGAGAGGGAAATCCCCGGCTTCAGGACCAAGCTCAAGGAAAGGTAGCATAAGGGGAATACGCACTTGCACACAAATCACGTCACGCTACGCTTCTTATGTCAACCCATAGCTCAACAATTTAGGCACGGAGTGAGTAGCTTTTACGGGATTCAGTGCATGAACTGCATAGCCACAGGTTCCAAGGCGGCAACGGTCAAACCTTGCGTAGCGTCCCCGGGAAGCAGGCCCTGTTCATGAAACACAAGCGCCTAGACATATTGGAATCAGAGAGACAGGCCACGGACGCCGAGCAGAGTGTCGATAACGAGCCGTTGAGGAGCGCGGTAGCGGCTTTTGATCTGTTGAAATCAGACCAATTCCGTTGGAACGGCACCCTTCGGCGCTGTTAAAGGTAAACTTGAATAGAATACTCGTGATCCATGCAATTCTGCAGAAGGACCGAAACTGTGGCAAGAAAATTACAGAAATATTACACAATGCAGTCAGGGCACTCGCATTGTAACAATAATGATACATTGGGAACAGTTGACTCAGCTCGACGACCAATGATCACTTGTGCTTGGTACAATGGTAGGGGCAGGGGCTGCTTTGCCAGGGATTAGACCGTGTTTAACGAGCAGCTCTCGGGTTTCCTCATTGTGAAGTTTAATCTTCCCAACCCGTGGGTTGAAAGATGCGATGATGTCGCCACGAAATCGTACTCGATAGTGTAGAACCTGTTGGCCCTGTCCAAAGTGCAAATAAATCTCGCTGCAGCCATACAGGTATCTACTCGGGCTGTGGCTCACCTGAAGGAATCGAACCATCTGGCCGATAACAACGCCACGGTAGGCCACGGTCCCATCGGTGCTTGTTGAAGGCCACCTACACCTTGTCACCCTCCTAGAGTCACGTGTCAGTCACGAGAAACGCTCATTCAGCCAGGTTACCTAAGGTTACCTACCGTCAACCAATAAGCCCACGGATCTTCGGAATGTGGCAGAGACTGCCCGGCCGGCAGGTCTTTCAGGACCCTATCATTTTTCCTCGCATCGGCCCGTACACATCTCTCCGGATCCCTCCTCACTTCATCTTTAGGCATGGCGGTGAATAAATTGGTAAGAAAGAGCGAGGGGAGAGAGGAGGAGAAAGATCAAACGGCTCTTAAGCGATTCGCGTCCACAAGCCACACCAGTCACGTGCATCTGATGCGCGAGTTCTGCCACAAACACTTTATGGGCGCCACCTCACTCGCCCATCGTCCGAGACACTCATACCGGTCCTTGAGATTCCTCGAGTTGATCTGACAATGTTTCACGTCACGCAGTATAAGACCCGACCTAACTTTCATAAGCGACTCTGCATCTGCTAAGAGGCGGCCGTAGTATGACATGACATGGAACGGCGGAGTGTCCCTGATCTTGAGTATCGACCTGAGCCAGTAGGCACTGGTCAACGGGCTGGCAAATTGTGGCAATGGTGAAGCTACAGGGCATCCCCGACATAGGGACAAAATTAATTGGTAGCCTACAGAGGTCGTCGTAATCCGACGCTGCCCGGGCGGCGTGTTTCAGCGCGAGCTCGACGCTGGTTTGGCCGCCTTCCCAAGCTCTTCTTCGTTTTCAAAGAGTACCTTTAACGCAGTGAGGTGCGTAGATATCTCTTTTCTGTCCGACTGATCAACGTCTACCGACCATGGGGCTACGCAATACGCGCCGCGACCTCGCGAAAACCGCGTCTGAAGGAGACAACCTTCCTCAGGCAGGGGCAATCTGTCGTCAAGCGCAGCTCCGGCTGAAAGGTGAAGGCTGAGGATTTTAACAATTCGTAGTACGACCGTCCGTGAGCCGCGATGCTCGGGAAGGGTCGAGCGTTCAAATTGCATAATGCATACTCCTGTAGATGACACCGTAAGCCCGCCGGTTCTACATGTGCAAGACACAGAACGCCTACCTGTGAAGGGTGGGTTCTTTTCGGACATCCGCCTGAACAGCGAGAGAAGTCTGATCATATGGACACCAGACCGACCCACCGCCCACATCATCGTTTCGTGCGCCTCAAAACGGACGCAAAAGGGCTGCTTGAATCGCCAGAAGATGATACTATCGGACGCGGGTCGAATGATTTTGCCAAAAAAATTAACACGGACTTGAAGAGCCCTCTCTAGCAGGTCTCTTGTCACGAGTCCATCGGTCAAGAGGACTTTCACCAGTGATTCATGCTTCTTGTACCTTGCAAGTCCAAAAATCGATATCTTCCAGGCACAGCTATCGGGATGATAAAGGTCGTGACCCTCAGAGAACGAGGCCGGATCCGCGGAGCCCGTAACACGCAGGCGGATTTCGGATGTAAGTGGGGGCGCCCCAGTCTCGGTGTGCCAATACAAGAACCCTTCAGTGCCAGCGGGAAAAGGCAATGAATTGCGACTTTCGGTATTGCGACAGTAGGTTATGCGAGTTTGGTCATATGCCGTGGGATCGGCAAGCACTCTTACCTTTCTGCGGGTATATCCGCCCACAGAGATGAAGTCGCTGGGTTGCAACTTGGTCGGGTCCAGTGTTCTCAGCCATATGCTGACCGGAGACGATTTGGGGCGCTTGGTTGTGCGATGCGAAGATGCTCCTGACTGTACCCGTGGGTGGGGCGTCGGGGGAACGATAATCAGGCGATGGTCAAACAGAATACGACTGACATTACCTTCCTTGTAGTGTTTTGCCTGGGCGTCCGAGACAATGTATGCATCCTGCTGAGTTGAAGCCTGTTCGCGGACCTCTCCGGCAGAGTTCCAGGCCGTAGGGAAGATGGCCTGTTCATCGCTAGCGTCTTATTGGGCTGACCGACAGGTACACCGCTGGATCCAAGGAGCTTTCTGTGCTCTTCGTCATAGTCAAACAATGCCTCCAACGCCCTTGCATCTCTTGTTTGCGCTTCATGTGACAGCATCGCCGCGTCAATGTCTAGCGACCACACAATCCGGTGCCTCATCCCAGCGTTGCCGTATGTGGTGGCGAGCAATTGACCCTCGTCGGGGCGGCACGACTCGTCGTCGGGCAGCGCATCGCCTGACTTTCCAAACTCGAGAATCTTCACAATCCAGAGAACGACCATCCGCGAGTTCCGATGCTCAAGAAGGGTGGAGCATTCAAATTGGAGGAGACAGCTTCCTGAGGATGGTATCGTCAGTCTGCTGCCATCCGGGAGGAACGGGGACAAATCGGACTACCTTTGTATAGCGGCTTGTGCTGGGGACGGAAGATATAGTGAAGTCGCACCAAGGCTCCCCCAGCACTACTTACTACCCATAAGTTAGTGCGGGAGGCCTCAAAGCGCACTTGGAAAGGTTGGTTGAATCGCCAGATGATGGTGCTCGTACTAACGGGATGAGCCATTTTACCACCAGGCAATCGATGCGAGACACGAGATACTTTATCCAATATGTCCTGGGTTACGAGTCCCTCGTTCAGCAGAATAGTCCTGATAACTTCGCGTCGACCGGAGCGAGAGATATTGAACAGCGTCACCTTCCAGACACTGCCGTCAGGCATCCGAAGGTCATGTCCATTCGCAAAGTCGCTGAGAACTGGGGTGTCGGTGACACGGAAGCGCACTTCTCCTGCTAGTGCAGGTGTGTCGGGTTCTATGTGCCAGTATAGGAAACCATTTGCATCAGCCGGGAAAGGCAGCCATTTGTCCAACCTGTATGCGTAGGACAGATGCCGATGCTTTAACGCCGGCAAAGATTCTCCTGGGAAGCTCATATATGGGCCAGTCCTTCCGCCTAACGAGACGAAATCCTCCAGTTGTAAGCGGTTCGGATTCAGCGTCCTGAGGAACAGGGCCCTCGATGTATGAGTAGCTTCATCGCTACCTTGCTGCTGGACTGTCAGGGTTATAGCAGTGCAACTAGCGGTATGGCATAACATACCATCTCGCTAACATTCGATGAGCCATCATGACGCCTCCTAGCTGTTGTGAAGATTGTTCGAATTTGATTGTGTCGCGAGAGGGAGTACACAATCGAACACAGGCGGCCACAGCGAAGAGGTGTCGCTGCTGGTAGAATCTCGTCCGGCACTGGCAGGAGAACCGGCCGATTTCGTTCAGAACGCGTGCTCTTGGCATGGAATGGGAGAGTAGAAGACTGTCCAGTCAATGAGCCAGCCCAGAGACGCTTGCTCGCATTGAACACAACATAACTACACTGTATCCGCCCGGGCATATGTATTCCGTATTTCTCCCAAGTTGAAGGTACGGGAGCGTGAGTCGCACCTTGCACCTACGCCGGAGGCAGACGCAAGCTGCATTAACGGGCGGCGGTCAGGACAGATACACCAAGGTAAACGCTTGGTCAGAAATCTCCAGCGGGCAACAGCCCAGGAGGTGGTCAGTCGAAAAGGTCGAATAAGTTTCGAATAGTTTATGGTTTGTAACTGCTCAAACCCATATTGTATTACGTAATTGTTAATAGCCCCTAAAACTCCGAAATTAATCCTTGCACCCTGCCGGTTCAGTGGAATACACGGCTCGGGCTGTCTCATGCTACGCTCTCTCTCAGCCAGAGCGTACACGAGCCGCGGAGCTCCTTTCCCGTCGCTCGGGGTGTCGCGCACAATGTCGTCCACAGCGTTCATCATCCCCGTCGACCCGAAACAGCCCTCGTCCAAGGCCATTCCCAGCCTTGACCTCGGCAGGCTGTGGTCTGCCGTCCCCTCGGGGCCCTCTGCGCCAAAGGTCGGCACGACCAGGATATTCTATAACACGCCGGCGGAGAAGGACGCGTCGAACGTAACCGCGCTTGCGTCCTTGGGTGATACCTTCTCAGAAAAGACCGGCGATGCGAGGAAAGAGTTAGTCCGGAAGGCCGTCGGGAGCGCTGTGAAGAAAGTGAAGGAGCTCGGCGAGGGCCTGAACGAGGTCGCTATTGATGCATCTATTGACCCCCATGCATCCGGTGCGCCGCCCCCCCCCACCTCGTGTTACTTCTCACGAACTGAAGCGCTCCGCCGAGGCAGCCGTCGCGGCCCATCTAGCGGCGTATAAATTCTCGCTCAAGACTGAGGGTCCGAATGTATACAAGCCAGAGTCAGGAACCCATCCTCCAGAGCCGCTGACATTCCACCCGCTCGCAAGCTCGAAGGAATGGGACACGGGCGTGATATACGCCAAAGCCCAGAACCTTGCTCGGACCGTACGTATGTTACTTCGCACCCACTCTGCTTAGTTTCCGACCATTTGCAGCTGATGGAGCTCCCCGCGAATATCTGTACACCCACCGTACGTCTTAATTTTGTTCAGCTGTCTGGACTGGGAGATAACCCAACATTCTGGGAATAGTCCTTCACCGAGCGGGTCAAAGCCGAATTCGCCTCCGTCAAGAACGTCGAAATCATCGTGCACGACGAAGGTCTGTATTGTCTGATATACAAGACAGACACCTTCATTTTCTTGTCTCATACCACAGCGGGATCCCGTTACTAATATCTTCTCTTGACCAGCGTGGGCAAAGGAGAAAGGCATGGTCGGTTCTCTGTCCATCTCCTCTCCCTCTGTGCCGGCGCTCAAAGACCCTGCCATCACAGAATACCTTCCTTTCGGTTACCAAGGGTACCGACGAACCTGCAAAGTTCCTCGAGATGTGAGCACTTTCCCCGCACCGGCATCCCCAGTGTCTCAATTTGCCACGCAGTCACTATAAGGGCGGCGCGCCCGATGCCCAGCCCATCGCGTTCGTGGGCAAGGGCATCACCTTCGACTCCGGAGGAATCAGCTTGAAGCCGTCAGCGGTGCGTGCGCAGCTACCATCGAGCCAAGGCAAGCTTGAACTGACGACTCGTACTGCCCTTAGGACATGAAACTGATGCGTGGAGACATGGGTGTGTTGCACTTCGAGCCCACTATATTTAATGGCTGACTTGGCGGCACTTCTAGGCGGAGCCGCGACCGTCTGCGCAGCTGCTCTTGCCATCGCGCAGCTGCAGCTACCGTGAGTTCTCTACATACCTTCCTTCCGACGGCCGAGTGTAAATCCATCTCTAGAGTCAACCTCGTTGTGGTCACTCCGCTGTGTGAGAACCTGCCCGGGCCGAGTGCGAACAAGCCAGGTGACGTGTAAGCCGTCGCGCCCTCTGAAGTCGTGCGCAGTGCTGAGCGAGTACCCTGGCAAACAGTGTATACGGCATGAACGGCAAGTCGATCGAGATCGACAACACAGACGCCGAGGGCCGCCTCATCCTCGCTGGTGGGTTATTAGCCTCTGTCCTCCCTATCTAACCATTTAAACTCCCGCCTCCCTCTTCAGATGCGCTGTACTACACTTCTACCGTGTACAAACCCCACACCCTCATCGACTCCGCCACGTTGACCGGGTACGTTTTCGTGTCCAGCAATCATCGCTCACCGCTAATCGTACGCTTCGCAGGGCGATGGAAATCGCCCTGGGAGAGGTGTTCTCTGGTGTCTTCTCGGTCTGTCTAGGGATCCTCTTCTTATAGTCCCTGCGCTAAGACACGCGTCACTCTACAGACGTCAGACTCGCTCTGGGAAGAGCTGCGCGCCGCCGGCGAAGCCGAGTACGACCGCTTCTGGCGTATGCCGCTCGACGCGGACTACGCGCCGCAGATCGCGCGGTCCAACGCGGACTTGTGCAACGTACGTTCCATTCCCGAATGTCACGGCGCAACTCGCTTACCTTTCCGCCTCTCTTCGCTACTGTAGACTGGCGGAAAGCCGGCGGGGAGCTGCACGGCAGCGCTTTTCTTGCAGGCGTTTGTCGAGGGTATCGAGGCCAAGGATGGGAAGGAGCCAAGCCTGAGATGGGCTCACATCGACATTGCTGGCTCGATGGAGGTGGGCGTACCCGTGACCTTGGCGTCGTGCGCGATAGCTGACTGAGCCGTGCAGGCTACGAGGCCTACGCCGTACTTGGAGACCGGGATGACTGGTCGCCCTGTTCGGTGAGTATCCTTGTCCTTTCGCTACCAGGCGGTCTGACAGTGGTGTGTAGGGCTTTGGTCGAGTTTGTCAGGCGTCTGTCGCAGCAGTGAGCCGAGAGGGGATTTTACACCTAGGACTATCTACACTAGCAGTTTGGAGAGACGTACCTCACGACTATGCGCACTCACCTATGAATGCAACGAAGTCATCCACTCGGTCTCCACCCGGGATATCATAACATCAATAAGGTACACAGTAAATAGTCGTGACAGCAGTCCACAAAACATCACAAGAGAATCAAGAAGGGCATTTTGCTAGCGGAAGAACTTTGCCCACAGTATAATGAGAATGAGAAGGATGAGGACGACAATGATTGCGCCTGTGACAACACGCTGCTGGTACATCCTGGACATTACTCGCATTAGAGGAAACTGGTGGAGAATGTAGGATGTTAAGAGAGTATGGACGAAAAGACATACCGTCGAATCATCTTCTTGAGCGTACCGGATGCACGGTCAATAGATGTGTCCGCCGTTCGAAGCTAATGAGGAAATCAGTAAAACATGCACCTTTGACCTATGCTATGACACCCACCGTATCCCTCGCATGTTCGATCTGCTCCCTCTGGCCCCTCAAATTCCTCAGAATATCCGCACCCTGCTCCTCCGTCTCGAGCGCAATCCGCTGACTCTCCGCGAGCCTCCTGCTGCCGTCCTCCAACAGCGCTGTGCCAGCCAGCAGCCTCGTCCTATCGCTCGAGGGCCCGTACGGCTCGTCGGATGTCGGCGAGCCCGCGCGCGCGAGCAGGTCCGAGCGGGAGACCTGCGCGTGCAGGTCCTTCGAGAGCTTCTTGTACCGCGTGAGCTCTGCCTTGGCGGTGCGGATGCGCGTCTGGTACTGGGGCTTGATGGACTGCGGGATGCCCTGGATTTCGATTTCCATTTGCGAGACCTGGCGTGCGCGGCCGGGTCGCTCAGTCGGGTGCAGGGCATGCATGCGCGTGAGACGGCCCACGCACCATCTCGTCCGCCTCGTCCAGCTCCATTTCGACCCGCCTCAGCGCGGCCTTGCGCTGTTCTAGCACACGGGCGTCGGTGTCAGCGCCCCGCCGCGCAGCAACCCAACGCACACTAACCTCCCCGCTGGTCCTTGCCATCGCCCTCGAGCTTGTCCCTGATACTCGCG
Source organism: Gloeophyllum trabeum ATCC 11539 (assembly GCF_000344685.1). Taxonomy (NCBI): domain Eukaryota; kingdom Fungi; phylum Basidiomycota; class Agaricomycetes; order Gloeophyllales; family Gloeophyllaceae; genus Gloeophyllum; species Gloeophyllum trabeum. The sequence goes on along the minus strand of NW_006920410.1, from coordinate 4,229,770 downwards.
ATGATCTGCTGGAAGTCCTGCTCGTACGAGTCGAACAGCGCGGTTGGCGAGTTGTCCATGGCTTAGCGTACGTGCGGTCCAGCTGCGCGTCGTGGTGGTGGTAGCCTGCTAAGGGACCCGCGGCGGTAATGAGTTTGCGTCTATTTACCGAGCTACGCCTGGAACCGCCACTTGCCCGATGGATGATGCACTGCAGGCGCAACTGCAGCAGAGGAGCCAGGAGTTCCAGAAATTGCAGGCGGACTTGTCTGCGGCTGTCGAGGCGAGGCAGAGGCTGGACGCTCAGCTGTCTGAGAATGAGCTCGTCAAAAAGGTGCGTGCATGCTACCATTGCGCTGTGGTCCTACATCTCATCTCATCTCATCGTTTTACAGGAATTCGACCAATTAACGTCGGACAATACAGTCTACAAGCTTATAGGGCCTGTGCTAGTCAAGCAAGACCAGGCAGAAGCGAAGAGCAATGTGAACACCCGGTTAGACTTTATCCAGAGCGAAATGTCGGTATTTTCTCCCGACCTACACGATTGTCGAGCAATGGGCCTACTAACACCTTGGTACAGCAAACGGGTGGAAGGTCAGCTGAAGGACATCGGTGCGAAAGCAGAAAAGAAAAAGGCAGAGGCGAGTCTTCCTATACATCATAAGCACGAACTTGTTATGATTACACGATGCGCGATATAGCTTATCGAGACGCAAGCTGCCATCCAACAAGCGCAGCCTGGGGCGTGAACGCCCACCGATTGTCCGCCGACCTCCCGTGAGGCCATCACGACAACCACGAGCCCCCCCCACCATCCCTTCAGTTGCAACCCGCACGCCGTTGGAAGACACATTTTGAAGGATACGCAGGGGAGTCGAAGGTATCATAGGCAGCGTCTCTGTAGTAGATACTGTCATATCATGCCGAGGATGTCGATCGATGGTGAAGCAGCAGTGCTCTGCTCGGCAGTCGGCTCCTTGTGCGCGTGCGCCAACTCTCGCTCCGTCTCCGGACTCTTCAGAATCTTCTCCAGCATGAAGCGCTTGCGCGCCGATATGGGCGGGCAGTTGCGGATGAGGACGGTGTCGTCCAGGCGGAGCTCTGTAGGAGCGAAGCTGCTCAGCTCCGGAATTCAGTAGACCACTTTGCCCGGGGACACGCACGGTTCTTCTCGTCATGTGTCAGGAACTTCTTGCTCCTTTCTATCCGCTTCAAAAACAAACCACTCAGCTGCTGAGAGAGCAGAACAGAGGACACAACTGGAATGAGCGTACCTTGCCCGTAGTTTTGTGCACGACCCATCGCGAAACCGTCACCGTGGCCGTCTTGTTCATGCACCCCACCTTCGTCACCACGCCTACGAAAGACATGGGCGGCATCTTATCTTCGCTACGGCCAGCAAGGATAGAGCGAAGCAAAGGCCGTCTGTGCAATGAAATGCGTTACGGATGAACTGGCTCGGGATTTGCCCACGGGATAAGTTATAGTACTGAGCTAAACGTTATTTATTTACTGTTATCGCCAATAACAGCTTCGTATATATAGGTATATTTACATGTAATTTCTACTCGGTGTTCTCGGTCCGCTGCTACTTACCCGCCGACACTGTCACGGTAATTATGCTGTGAAGTCTCGTCGAACGACTTATCCACCTCCTCTCTCCTTGGACTGGTTATAACGGTGCTCTTATTCCCGACCAAGTCTTTCCACCAAGTCTTTCCACCAAGTCTTTCCACCAAGCCTCTCCATCAAGCCTCTCCACCAGGCTCTCGAACGATCACAAGCGAGTCTTTAACCTTCTCCTGTCATTAACTTATACTGAACCGCTCGTCTACTCGTCTAGTGATCTCTTCCGACTTTGTCCGCGCCTGTCTCATCTTTGCGCAGCAGTCCGCGCAGGCCTCTGGCGCCACGGTGGTCTCGCCGACTGAAAGCGATTTTTCCAACCTCAGCTTCCACGAGGACCATCCTTCCAGCGTCTCCTCCCTTGACGATTTGCCTCCCAACCTCGTCTCCAAGGAAGAGGCCATGTACTATTATTCAGGAATCTCCCCGTCTCCTCCGAAGCTCGTCTACCGCACCGGGCTGTCCACGAGGCCATATTAACATAAGCACTTTGCATCTGTTGCTTTAGATCTGTATTCGAGGGCATCAAGCCTACACATTGGAATGGAATGAGGTGTGAAACCCGGGTGTTCAAGTTGCCGTAAATCCTGGCCACTATCATAGTACTATCATTGAGGGAGTTCTGTAAAAGTCAGATTTTTTACAGAACTCTGAAACATCAAGAAGTATGCTACAGGGAGCTTAGCGGGTTGGTACGTATATGCTTCCTATACCTTACAGACGAGTTGTGAAGTCAGAACTTGCTCAATTTTGCCCCTTGTTGAATGGGAGGCTGAACACCATCCAAAGTGCCCCCTGTAAGAGGTCTGATGGTGGCAATGCATAGATCTACCAGCCAACACAGCCCCGGCATATATCAGCTTAGCTAGAGGAAGTTTTTTGAATATAGCTGAACATCCTGTGCCTACCTGATAATGGCTGCAAGCTAGTGAAGTGCTTATGGTAGATTTGACAAAACTCCAAGGGCTCAAGGGTGTGACAGATGCATGCGGATAGTGTTACCTGCCCGTGTACTCCCCGCAAGTGCTGTCTGTCTGCGGCATCTCTCTCTATTACTCTGTACATAGTGAACTAAGACAACTATTTTTGTAGGGGTACTTAGGAAGGTACACTATGATGCCTGGATGGAATAACAGCAAATGCTCGAGCAGAGAGGTGATATTGTCAAGTTTTCACAGAACCCCCCCCTCAATGATGTACTCGAAAGCTTGAACGTCCCCGACAGCTTTCTCAGCAGATCCAAATACTCGTGTCCTCGCTGCTCTGGGGTTCGTTGAAAGTACCTTGTCTGGCCACATTGGCGAAGTTGTCATTTATCATCCCCTTTCGCCGTGGAGGTAAGGTCCGCAGATGTCCTAAGCACTCTGGTCGTATCGTCCTCCATGCTTGCGTGGAGTGTATGTCATCAGACTTGACGATGCATTCCTTGATAGGGACACGGATAACATGCATGCCAAGCTGCTTAGTAGTAGATGCAGACTGTCCGAGCGTCCGCTGCATCGTCACTGGGATCGAGCGATCATTTCGGTGATGGAGTGTCACCTGTCAGCCTGCGCGTGGAGACAGGAAATAACGATATTGCCACTCGCAGTATGGGTCGAGGTCATGGTGCCGGTGCAGCACGCGGGGCTAGTGTTGCTCCTGCAGTGAAGTTGCAGTGTTGCACAGTGGAGTTTTTGACACTTCAACCCGAGTGAAGTGAAGTTGAAGGTGCTTCAATGTCTTCATTGAAGTGGGCAGATCAGCCACGGAATATCCCATAATATTCCCACATACGTGTGGTGAAGGCACTGACTTATCCTCATAGGACAAACTCGGGGATATCTGCATATACATTGTACTCTAAAATACACTAATAATGCCCATACCATCTGCCAGGATGTACAATACCAAAAGTCAAGTCGACACCTTGTCATATGGACTCCTGATGAATTTCTTGAGCCCAGTGCAAACTGCCAGCATATCATGGAGGTTATCTGCCACAGCCATTCTACTGTTATCTCTGCACAGGGTATGACGCGGAGTAGATGCAACTCTGCAACTCGGACACCACTTGGACGCAGGGCGAGCACATCTGGTGGCGCGCGCTGCCATTAATGGTCAGCACGTGGCCATGATCAGACTTCAATGCAGTCTTCAAAGGCAATTCATGACGACTGTGCAGTGGGTGAAGTACGTCAAACTTGAAGTGAAGTGAGACAGTCTGCAAAGTCACCTCACTGCAGGAGCAACACTACGCGGGCAGGACCCTGGATCCAAAGAAGCTGACACCGAGAGACTTCATCTCCCCAAGTGGGAAAACGCGCGACGCAAGTTTCAAGTAATCCACTGCCCAAATCCTTGTGGCGTTGAGATTTCGCCAGGACCAAACCCGTCCCAAAGGGCACGCACTGGCACGTCGAACCGGGCGCGCCTCTTCTCGCACCGACTGTACTGTTCCGAGCATGTTACGCCACAGGACGCGTGCGCGCCGGTTACTATATCCGGTGGGGTCCGCGACGTGTTCTGACAATGCACGCGTTCTGAGTGTTTGGCCGCACGCGGCTGAAGATGGATCACTCGCCGGAAAGTGAGAACAATGGACGGGGATGGCGACTGATGTAATTCGATTAAGACCGTAAACTTTCCTGTGATCAGATCCACTTCACCCGCGTCAGGCCAAATAACATGTGTACATTGTCAGAACATCACGCTGGCGCGTTGATCAGCCCGCGTCGCGAACCGCAATCGATGCCCGCCAGATATAGTAAATAGCGCGCACGCCTCCTGTGGCACGAGTGTGGCATAACATCCTGCGCGAGCCACAACCTCTTCTCTCCTAACATATGAACCTCCAGCTCGTCGTCGCCCTGGCCAGCAAACACTGCCCCGGAAACATGCCCAAGGCCGCACCCGAGAGTTCGCGCCGGGCAGGCAAGCACGCCGCGCCCGTCAAACTCAAGCAGAAGGAGCCACAGTATGAGAAAACAGCGGAGGCGCCCGAGATTGTCGTCGAGGACGTCGACGGGGACGCTGTGATGGTGTGTGGGCGTCCGCCGACGTTGGCCGAGCGCGTCCAGATGGCGGAGCAGCCCCAGACGCAGTATGTGGTTCCCTCGCAGGGGCGGTCTCTGAGCCGCACGCAATCGTTCGCGTCCTTGACGGAGGCGGCACAGCATCTGGAGCGGGTCAGCAGCAGTCCAACCCAGGTACTCCACCATCCTCCTCTTTTCCTCGCTCCCCCCCTCACACCTCACACTTCCCTCGCAACCGTATCTCCGGTACTTACCTACCCATGCCACAGGTCCCCGCGCGTGCCACAGGCGCAGTCTCCAAGCCGCCCGCGCACGACTCGGACCCGTCGTCCGACTCGCTCGACACCGACCTCGACATCGACGGGATCTTCGGCGCGCAGCCCCGGCGTTTCCTCGAGCCGCCCGCCCCAACCACGGTGCCCGCGCCCTCGGCGCGCTACGCGCTCTCCATCGGCGTGCCGGCGCGGCACCTCGAGGTATGGGATCTGACCGACGGGTGCGTAGCCCCCGACCACGGTGCCAGGGAGACTGATAGCGAGACGTGTTGGCGCCAAGGGACGCGTTCGCCTGGCCGGTGTGCCTCCGCCTGACGGACACGCTGACGGCGTGCAGCCCCGGCCCCGGCCTGCCGCCGGTCGCCGTGCTCGACGTCGAGTGCGCGTGCCGCGGCGCGAAGGGGGAGGCGCTGTACGCCGTGTCGAACGCGCCGCGGGCGGTCGAGGCGGGGTGCGCGGGGAGCGTGCGCGTGACGGAGCACTGGCGCGTGAGCGGGGGGCAGGGGTGGACGCTCGTCGCGTGGGTGCCCGTGCCCATGCGCCTCTTCCGCCGCGCCGAGACGCGCGTCTTCGGCGTGCGCGCGCGGGCCACGCTGGAGAACGCGCAGCGCAGCGTCGTCGAGGCGGCGGAGGTGCACGTGAGCGTGTCGCACTTGCGCTCGGCGAGCGTGCTGGGGAGCAGGGCGTAGACGGGCCGGGGCCGAGGCGCGCTGGTGTTGAGCGTGTGCAAGTGCTGTATTTTGTAGAAATCACTGTGTAGATTAGATCGGTTCGCTGTCGCTCGTGCTTGACACTTTTTCTGCCATGCGGACAAGTTCGGGGTGGTGTCCCCCGCGGACTCGTCGCCTGTCTGCATTGCGAGTGAGTGAGTGAGTGAGGCACGGGGACCACGCCGCCCTGGCCTCCGGAAATAGCTGCAAAGAGTATCGGTGTGGCGAACCCCACGGAAATCCGCAGGCGTGCCCGTCCCATCACGGCTATGGCGCTGACAGTTCCTTGAGACGCGTGCGGGCCTCTGGATCGCGTGTGCCTGTCCCGAGGGGCATAGGGCGCGAGTCGCTGGCTGGGGTGGTCACTGGCAGTTGAGATGCTGGAGCGTAGAAAGGTACACCTGCATTGCGGCGCGGATCGCGCGGGTCCATCGATGCCCGGGTTGCAGAAAACATTCGGGCGACCGAGGAGGACTCGGGCGGGGCTGCGTTAGGGCTGCAGCTTGGACGATAGACTCTGCATGGACACGACGATGAGAGGACGGCGACGTAGGAAAGACACCAGTATCGATTTCACGACCGACGGGATCACTGCACGAAGCGCCCGGCCCGAACAAATCGCCAGCTTATTAAAGTTATTTCCCCGCCCCCGCCCCGCTTTTCATTTGCTGGCGCCTCCCCTCTTCTCTCTCCCCGCATCCGAATACAAAGCGAGAAAAGGAAAAGAAGACAAACAGGAAAGATGGCGTCCCTGCTCAAAGCGTACAAGTTGCGTCCTCTCGCCCTCCCCCTTTCCCCCTTCACTACTCAACAAAATGCAACGATACAGCGCGCTCCTCATCCGCCGCCCGATGGCCGCGCAGTGCGCAACCGCCGCGCTGCTCTTTGGCGCGGGCGACGTGCTCGCGCAGCAGGCGATCGAGCGGCGGGGACGGCGGCACGACGTGCGTTTCTCTTTGCTTTGCCTTGTCCTGCCCTTTTCTCCTGCGTCTCTTCCTGCGTCCCTTGCTCGTTCCGCCCGGCGCTAACGCAACCGCTGGCTGCTCGTAGTTCGTGCGCACGGCGCGGCTGAGCTTTTACGGCGGTACGTCCGTGCCCCCGCGCGCCCTTCCCTCCTCGCCTCCCCCTCCGCCCCGCGTATCCCGTCATCCCTGATCACTAACCACCCCCCCCCCGCCCCCAGGCGCCCTCTTCGGCCCGGTCATCACCAAATGGTTCACGCTGCTCAACCGGCTGCAGTTCGCGTCCCCCACGCGTGGGATCGTGTACAAGGTGTGGCTCGACCAGGCGATCGCGAGTCCGGGTGAGTGTCGTGGTTTGGGTTGGGTTTGGATTGGATTTGGGGGTTGGGTTTGTTGGGTTTGGGTTTGGGTTTGGGTTGGACGGTTTGTGGGTTTGGGTTGGACGGTTTGTGGGTTGGACGGTTGGAGGGTTAGTGGGCTTGCTGGTTGGAGGGCTGGAGGGTTGGAGGGCTGGAGGGTCGGTTTTGCGGTTTGGTTGTAGCGTTGGAGGGCGGTGTCAGCGCACGGTCTGGCTATCCAGTGCCCCCGCGCGCTCCGTTGCCGCCTGCCCGTTCCCATCGCTGCCCTCTCCCTCTCCCTCCCAAGTCGTTCCCCACCTCTTTGGGCGCGTGTCCCACCCTGCTCTTCCCCATCCCTGCTCTTCCCCATCCCTGCTCTTCCCCATTCCTTTCGTCCGTTCACTCAGCCACGCTCCCACTGACACCGCCTCCTCTAGCGGTCGTGGCATACTTCTTCACGTCGATGACTTTGTTGGAGGGGAAGCCGCTGTACGAAGTCGGAGAGAGGCTGGGCGACGTGAGTTCTTCCTTCCTTCTCCCCCTCTCCCCCTGCCACCCTCTCCCTCTTTCTCACCCCCTCCCACCCTCTCCCTCTTTCTCACCCCCATCCCTCCCTCACCCCCATCCCTCCCTCACCCCCATCCCACCCTCTCTCCCATCCCCTTCTCCCTCCCATCCCCCTCCCCCCTCCAACAGCACGCACACACGCTGACCCCCCCCCCGCACAGGCCTACGTCCCCACGCTCCTGCGCAACTGGTGCGTCTTCGTGCCGGCGCAGGCGCTCAACTTCGCGGTGGTGCCCGCGCACATGCGCTTCGTGTTCGTGAGCGTCGTGTCGCTGTTCTGGAGTGAGTCGTCGCGGTGTGGCTTTTATGTGCTCTTTCGTTCTTTCGTTCTTTCGTTCTTTCGTTCTTTCGTTCTTTCGTTCTTTCGTTCTTTCGTTCTTTCGTTCTTTCGTTCTTTTGTATGCGGTTTCTGTTTTTCGTATGCGATTTCTGTTTTCCATATGCGACTTCTTTCTTCGCTTGCATTTTCTTGCACCCCACCTCCAACTGTCGTCGTCGATCGATATTATGCGGAGCGGAACTGTAGAGGTCCGGTGTGGTGTGCTGACGCTGACGCCGTTCATCGCAGACACGTACCTGAGCGCGGTGAACGCGCAGACGAAGGCGCGCGAGGAGGGGGCGGGGGCGGGGGCGGGGCACGCCAGGGTCGAGTGAGGCACCGCACCGGGATTGGCGTAAAACGGATTGGATGGAAGGAGGGAGGGGAGGGGGAGGGGAGGGGAGTGTGTATACCCCATAGACGCGGGAACATCTAGACAGAGCGTATAGCTGCTAATCGAGGGACGGCTTCTTGGAAGAGCACACTATCTGGCGTACATAGTCCAAGTCAGTCTGTCTATTCTGCGATCGCATACAACCGCGGGAAGCGGGCCACATCTCCCTCCTCTCTCTCGTCCGTCCCGTGATACGACTGACAGCTTTCGTTGTCTTGTTCGCGCACCGCGCTTTCTCGCACCCCGTCCCGCCGAAGCTACTAACCCTAGATACTTCTACTCCACCGACCCGCCTACCTCTGAGCGCGGGGCTGCCCTCCTCCTCCTCCCCGTCGAAATCATTCCCTGCCGCGCGCACGAGCCGGCACCCCCTTCCGCGAGCGCACAGGGCTGAAATGGATGAATGGATTGGAGGAAGCGTCCGATCCCAAGGTCCGCACCTGTCCGCGCGGCGGGCCCCTCCGGTCGCTTTCCAGAGTCGTGTTTCGACGGGCCATGCCGGCTCCGTTCGCGCGGGCTACATGTACAGGAAAACGCGGCGTGGACGGACTTGGTCTGGGGTCACAACGCGGGCGGAGGTTCAGACGCGTCCGGAGGCGTGAGAACAACATTATCGCCGCGAATCCTCCGAGTGCGAGTTCGAGTTGGACCGACCGTCAGCTGCGACTTTGCCGAGTGGTACTCAGAGCGTTTGGACTGGCCACCGTTCCGCGACCGTTTGAAGAGAGATTCGGCTTCACTTGCTCACGACAGGAACCGACACTCCCAGTACTTCCGGGTCATACTGCCTGAACGCATGGTGAGGTCTACGTATATAAGTATGTCCTAGTTGCTTCGTCGGGCTTAGCATTAGGCTTCACAGTAAATCACCTAGCAACGACGTGGGTAGCATGAGTGCGATGCTATTTCTTCGACTCGGAGGGTCAACTCACTGGCAGGCAGGCCCGCTCTGGGACCGGCACACCAGAACCAGGCTATCGCCTCTATCATGCCTGTTCAGTTTTCAACAGGACCCCTGATAATCAGTATCGAGGCTTTATTTTAGATGCCCAAAATTCAGCGTCTTTGTCCGCGCCAAATTTCCCGATTTTACGCCCTTTTGTCCGCGAAAAATCAGGTGCCAGCTCGATTTGCCTTCCATATTTGGGAATTGTGACGTGGGTAACGCTCAAATCTTCCCGCGCTCGGCGTATGCCGAGAAATCCTGCCCAAAATGGGCAGGTGATGTCCGCGGGAAAAATAAGGGTTGGCCGCTGGGCTCCCAAAATCGGTCGCTTTGTCCGCGAAAAATCAGGCCTGAGGGGTCTCAGATGGCCAACTTTTGTCCGCGTTTCCACAAAGCCTCGATACTGATAATCAGGGGTCCTTTTTCAACCCGCGCGTTCAATCAGCGTGGAGACGGAACATGACGGCGCCAGAACTGGCACAGCCCGGCGCACCAACGACGACCGCGCAGCACACACACCCCAAGGCAGGACTAACCATCCGGGCACTGGATCCCACCAAATTGACGCCGGCAGACTTCATCTCCATCAGCGGCAAGACCTACATCAGGACGAGAGCTTCGAGCGATCAACCGTCGCGTCTTCTGCACCAGCACGCGCTGTCCTACTGCGGCGCCGAAGGCGCAGTAAACTAGGTCCCTTTCCCTCAGGGCACGCATGGGCTCCTGTACTGGCATGCGGAACCAGGCGCACCCCCGCCTCGCAGCGAGCGTCCGCGGCCTCCTCCGACCCTGCTTTCTTTCGCTGCCGGCTCCGACCTACGCAAACCGAACGGCCACGTCTGGGGAACAACGCTCTTCAGCGTGGCCCGATTCTCAGTGCACGACACCTTCCGGACAGCGCTGCTCTCGCAAGGGACTGGTGACGCACGATCTGCTGGACAAGGCCGCCTCCGTCCGCAACGCACAGGCCCGAGGATACTAGAAATCTGATCTGGAAACTCGGCCCGCCGTTCTCGGTGTCCTTTGAGAATTACGAGACGGCGCGTGGCTCCTCGGGCGCTCCCGCGCTCAAGTGCTGCGATTCCACACGCTGTTTCAGAACGACCACAGGCCCTTATACAGAGGTGAGTTTCTCGTGCCGGCCTTGGCAGACCAGCCGACCGTACCTCGTCTTATTACACGCAGGCAAATGCTTTCTGCAGTTCGAGCGGTCAGAGCTCGCCGAGCACCGCGGCAAGCGAACCGTGGTCCTCCGGATCGCGAAGATTGTCGAGATCGCCGAGGCAGAGAACAGAATACCGAATCCTATGGCTCCTTACCCCCGGGAGGGCGACCTTGTGTGCGTGCCACGGCGCGGCCCGGGTAGCAGGACAGAGCCGTGGGTTCCGTGGTGGGTGGACGTCGACAGCGAGAAGAGATCGAGCGGACAGGCCTCCTGCTTGCGAGTGCTCTTTGAGGACGAGGGAACACCTGGAGAGGCGAACGCTCCTGGAAGAGATTGACTGGGCGGTACGTGCACCATTCTTTTGCGGTTCATCCTTCGCTGGGCAGGCGAGACTCGCCGCTGTGCGTAATCTGCCTCATGCTCAGTCAACCATGTTCTGCGACTACCAGTTTGTCACGCGTGTTTGTTTCTTCCTTCAGATGACTCCGGTATTCTCGAGGCAGCCCTAATATTGCGCGGCCAAGTCATGCTGCCAAGTTTCTGGGAGCGACCGGAGATGCAGCGTGGAATTCGGTTGCTCATTTACTCGTTTACTCCATTACGAAGGGCGATCACAATCGAGAGAAATACGAACGCGCCGCTCGCAGGTCTTGATACGAGGACAGCTCTTCGACAACTCCCATGACAAGCAGGATCGTGGTATTGGTGGGACACAAGCCCAACACCCCGTGCAGACACAGAGTGACTCAGTGCCAGCTAGCTGAGCTATAAAAGGGAACTATATTATGGTCTTATACTGCAGGCATGCTGCAAAATACTAGCTGGAAAGGCCAAGCGCGTGACTGTCATCCCAATATTGAGGGACGGGAAGTTGAGGGTCTGTGTGAATAAACAAAGTATCGGTGGCAGGCCCACGTGGGGCTGACAAGGCGGTAGAGAAAGAGTAGTGCAGTGCCGTACGTAGCACTGACCCAATGCGTCAGGGTCCACAGGGTCACCGTCATCGTCGGTATCTGTGTCTTCTGCCCTACGATTGATTATGCTGGCTGCAGCTCTGCGGATTGCCAACTGAATATTACGGGGTGGGATCTGGATATTTGGCTTCGTTATCAAAGAGTACTCTGAAGGCTTCGCGGAAGGTCTCCTTCTTCGGATTCCTGCTGTCGTCGATGTCAACCGACCACGGAATCCATGGTACTACCTCGCTGGGGCCGCCGGGACTGGGCACATATGCCAGATCACCTTCCCTAGGCAAGGATCTGTCATCGCCCAGTGTCGCACCTTCAGCTCTGGTCAGCTCGAGGATCTTTGCAATTCTCATAACAACGACTCTTTTGCCTTGGTGCCCAGGAAGCGGTGAGCGCTCGAATTGGAGGAGGCATCTGCCTGTGGGGAAGGGTTATCAGTAGTAGATCTGCCACGCCCCGGACGGGGCAGGCTAACCTTTATGCCGTTCACGCCGTACCAACCGTCCAAATAGGTTTCGAACTGTAAAGAGATGATACTCGGAGCTGCCCAAGATCCACACGCGCGTCAGCCCCGTCTCGACTCTTGCCGGGAAAGGCTGGCCGAGCCTCCAGATCAAGTGGCTAGTGTCGTCGGGCCTGAGGTTTCCGTTATTATCTGCGCTCGCCAGTACATTGTCGAGCAAATCCTGCGTGACGAGCCCATCGCGCAGGAGGACTAAGCGGAAGGGCGCATGATTGACGTAGTTTGCAATGTCGAAGAGCATCCTTCTCCAGAGCCTGCCGTTGGGTCGCTGGAGGTCGTACCCGTCAGAGAACGCGGCCGGGTCCGAGGACGCTGTGACGCGAAAGCGGATTTCGGAGAGGAACGGGGGCGCATTCGGCTCAGTGTGCCAGTACAGGAATCCCTGTGTGCCCTCGGGGAACGGGACATGACTGCGTTCGCGCCGAGAGTTGTAGTAATGGAGCTGGTGCACCGGCACAGACGGCGGAGCGTCCAGGGCCCGCATATGAACGATACTCTTCCCACTCAGTGAGACGAAATCTTCAGGTAAGAGGCGGGTGGCATCCAGTGTCCGCAAAGTGATCCCTGAAACAAGTTTTCTTCCCCTTGCATACGCGCGTGTCTGCATGGTAGTAGAAACATGGCTTTGACTCGACTTGACGCGGCACGTCGGCTCGGGACGATGTCCAGATGCAGTCGGCAGCACGAGTTGAAGTTGCTGAGCTGTGCTCCGAGCCAGATGGTGCCTATGAAGAAGACGCACTGGCAGACCCCTCGACGGTTTGCATCTGAGCAGCGTCGGACGCATGTTGGATACCACTTATATCCCTGTCCAAGTATGGTGGATCAGTCTTGCGTGACTTGTCCTTGAAACACCGAGTACAACGATACGAACTTACGCTTTTTGCTTGAGGATCCGTGCACTTTCAGTCCACTGGTACTTGCGCGGGCCGCCCGTGTGCAATTCAAGTTGAAGTAGTGCAGGTTGCGCGGATTTACCGCGACGCGTAACGCTCCCACGCCACATACGTGTTCTGTCTACAGGAGTAATATACACGGTTCCATCCAGTACCAGCATGTTCCCTTCGTTTATGGACAAGTGCCAGTGTCCCCTTATTCACGATATACTGGTAATGGCAACGTGCCAGCTGATATAATTGCTGCCAGTGTCGCCTACCCGGCTTCGAGTGTCCTAGTCGCGTCCCGAGCCGATGCCACTTGCACTGACACGTCTTGTTACTTCAAAGCACGTCAATCCAACAACCAACCAGACAGCTGAGACCATTGATAAACCTAAGTAACAGCAGTTGTGATCATATGGAAGCTATTGTGAAGACAGTGACTATAAACTGCTCGGGCGGACGCTCGGCTCCAGGATATCCGTTCCACTTGCATGCCACAGGCGAAGATTGCTGAGTACTGAGTCGCCCCCCTTGGTATAAATTCGTATGTGGAGACTGGAGTTCTGAGCGGCCTTCTCTGGGAAGATCGGGCATTCTGCGACCACATCGATACTCATATGCACATCCGCGGTGGCAGGGGAACAGCTGCATTTGGGCAATACGCGGATCCTTGTTGAAGGTGCCGAGCCCGACGAGCCCGACTTCGCTTCGACCATCGCGCCCGATACCTGGAAGCATGCGAGTGGCTCCAAGTCGAAGGGGAACATCTTGATTAGGACGAGGCGCGGATCCCTCCCGAGGCCGCGAGGATAGACGTCTTCTATCCTTCTTCTCGGAACGGGCAACGGCGTTCGGCCGGACGGGCCACACAACGCGCCCAGAGTCGACGGCTCTGACGTCCTCAGATAGGCTAAGTCGCCCAATAGACTTGGAGGCTGGAAGATAGAGCGAAAGCAGACGCGACTTGGAAGCGCCCTCGAAATCAGGCTGAAGCACATTCCTCAATGCACTTTTGCTTCGACTGCGCCCTGCTGTCTCATGACATACCACAAGTAATGTCGGCGGATCGCTCGTCCGAACAGGATACGACGTATACATTTAGAACACGGACGCACGCTAAGAAAAGCTCGTTGAAATGACGTGCGGAATGGTGGAGTTAGGCTCTGAGGCGTACCAGGGAGCTCCAAGCAAGGCCTGCCCTTCAGGCTCAGTATGAGTGGATGCAGGAAGGGTGGCTTGAGCGCCTGGAGATCGACTTCGCGGTTGGATATCAGGGCTTCCTAGGACTCTGAGCTCTCAACGTAGATATACCTGATGGGGATACGTTATTTGTCGGGGCGTAGCTTGGGAATGTGCTGATTGAGAGGATCGGCGACCAAAATAGTCCCCGAGAGCCTCAGCATCGTTCTAGACGAAGTCCGCGACGCACCTGCGCAGAGTCGTCAACTGCCTTCTTACTTGACGTTCTGGACTATACTGTCGGGTCTCAAGATTGGAACATACCTGATAAACCCTCGGCACGCCATGCGGCCGCCGCCTGTCTGAAAGCCGCGATAGCAGCCGCAAGTGTGACAAGCACGATGACCGTCCCCCAAGAGGTGACGTCGGGTGATTGCTATGCACGCACAACGTCAGCGCAGCGCTGGCGTCAAACGAGCATGTCAAAGCCCGGACATCAATGCATCACCCTCCATGGCCAGCAGCCAGTCTGAGTTACTTCCCTCGAAGTTCGAGTCGGAGTTGAGCGGCCACGATGACTTGCCCGGGTACATCGTACATGCGACAAGTACGTGGGGAGGTGAAGGACGGATGGTTTGTCGACGTTCGCCGACTATCACGAAGCAGTTGGCGTCCGTTCGCAGCGCGGGGAACCTGCTTGTCGGAGGCGGTTCAGCTGGCCTCGGGTACGGCCTGGGGTGTGGGGACTTGAACCTTGAGCCAGCCTCAGATCCGTCATGTGAGATCGCCCGGGGCCTGGAAGAACTTACAGCTGCAAACGTGAATATTCAGCCTGACAGCAATGTCACGGATTGCTGTACCAAGGCGACGGGAGAGGCGGGAAGAGACCCCTTTCCGTCTGTCCGTGGTCGAGGAGGACTGGGCGTGAATCCAGCTCAGGAGTCAGGCGGCGTAAGAGAAACCCACTGAATATCACTCTGAGGTCAAGACAAGAGACGGAAGGCCGTTGCAGAATCCCTAGCGTCGAACTGGAGAGAGCCAAGCAGGATAAACGAAATCAGCTTCATCATGGCTTCCGCATCAGCGTTTAGTACGCCCTGCCCCGCAAAATACGGGTTCTCGAACGCATCTCGATCATCCCCAACAACAGTCGCGAAAGCGAGGAGGAAGGGGTGCGACGCTGGATTAGACTCCTGTCCCAATCACCTGACGACGGCAGGGGTCACGGGGGCGTCGGAAATGGAAATCTCCTGTCCCCCGCCCAGTCTTTTTGCCAAAAGAGGCTAAACTCGCCAATCAACGGATCGGCCAATGGAATAGGATTTCGCGAGGACACCTGATTGGTGCCAGATCTGAATCAGTCGCCCTTCCCCGCGTTTTATAAGACGCCCCTGCCGCGGATTTTCTCCTTGTCCCGTCCCCGCTTCATCTTTACCTGCCTCCCTGCCGAGGGACCCGTCGCTGCCCACCACGGCCTCGTATACGCCCTCCATCACAGAGTCCGTCCGCAAAAGCATGTCGACGACGCACCACCACGACCTCGAGAAGGGCGACGGCCCCCGCCAGGTCGCCTTCGAGGACGCGAAGACCGCGCCCCCGCCCATCATCAACGGCATCCAGGGCATCCCCGGCGCCCCCAGCCAAGCCCAGGGCGGCATCCCCGCGACCATCAACATCACGCCCTCCGACTTCAACGGCAACCCGAACCGGCCCATCGCTAACCCGGGTCCATTGTGAGTGCTTTGCCCTCGTCGGCGAGGCGCGCGCCGTTGACAGTGGATGCAGGGGCCTGTTCTCCTTCGCGTCGACCACGTTCATCCTCTCCCTCATCAACATCCAGACTCGGGGGATCAACACCCCTAATGTCGTCGTCGGCATGGCCATCTTCGGCGGTGGCCTCGCCCAACTCCTCGCAGGCATGTGGGAGTTTGCGGCCGGCAACACGTTCGGCGCAACAGGTCAGTACGCGTTCCTCTCCTATCGTTCCTACCATTCGACCCGTCACAATTCGTTCTGCGATTCATCTCGCCCCCATTCGTCCCCCTTGCTATTCTTGACGTGATCTTCGTCATCGTGCCCTTTGCCCCACCCCATCGCGAATGGCTCGGCGCTCTCCTTTCCCCGCATCTCACCTAATGCCCCCGCGTGATGACCTCGTCACGATTGGTGGATTGCCTGCGGGTCCGAAACGGTCTAGCTGTTCTCCCGGGAACGGGTTTAGCCTGAAGGCACTTTCATCCAGCCGGCTTCGGACCGGGCTATATTTGGGTTTCATTTCATTTTCCGCACTTTGTTTTGTTTTCGGGCTGTCCGGAACGGTGCTTGAGGTGGGGAGTCAGCGGCCGACGGCCATCTGTGGGTTGACAGGGCGTACCTGACATAGCCGTCCGCTTCGTGCGTACGGGGGGTCTGCGGCTACTGCGCTGTAGAATGGACCACGGGTTGGCCCGTTGGCCTCTGACTCGGCTCGAAACTTAGGGGCCATTTGCATGTCCACGGAGGACGTTGCTCGGCGCTGAGTCCATCGACGTTCGCGCCTCTCCTGACCTCCCGCGCGTCTACCCTCAGCCTACGGCCCTACCTTCGTTGTCAGCCCCCCGCTGGGAGCTGATGGGGGCGCACCTTCTTCTTGTCTGCTCGCCTTTTATTCCGTCTATCTCCCTTCTCTGCCATAGCAACCATGAGCTAACCACGCCTTGTTCTCCAGCATTCTCCTCCTATGGCGCGTTCTGGTTGTCGTATGCGGCGATCCTACTGCCCGCGACAGGTATCGCGTCAGCGTACGGCGATGACAAGACGGAACTGGACAATGCCATCGGCATCTACCTGATCGCCTGGTTCATGTTCACGTTCCTGATGCTGTAAGTCGACAAAATCCGATCCGTACGAGCGGGGAACTGACCAATTCTTCAACTAGACTCGGCGCTCTGCGCAAGAGCTGGGCGATGATCATCCTATTATCGTGTCTGACGATTACGTTCATCCTTCTGGCAGCTGGTGAGTGCCTTGAGACGTACCTCGTCTTCATTGTGCTTACGATTCTCCTTTCTCCAGCCAACTTCACGGCGTCGTTATCGACGCAAAAGGCGGGTGGCGTGATGGGCGCGATCACGGCGTTCGTCGCGTACTACATGGCGCTCGCGGAGATGCTCACGCGGCGCGATGCCTACTTTATGCTCCCGCTCGGCGAGGTCCCCAAGCGTCTTGACTGAATGCGGTTGGGAGGATGTTGGGTGCAGGGTGGATGCTGCCGATCTTGATATCGATACCCTGAGCGAGAGTAATTATTGTACGACTATATGGTACTTACGAGCGGGGGTGGCGATTGTTGTCTGATGTCGTTCCGTAGTTCCTCGTATAATGCATCATTCGATGATCTTGCTGTGTGTTCTTCGAGTCCGGGCCTTCGTGGTTGCGCGACGACTCAACGCCTGATGGACGAGGAGCCAACGGGGAAACGCATCGCGAGGCGTGAACGGGACCGGTGGAAGTCGTGCGCTTCTCGAGGGGTGTGATACCCGTGAAGCGACGGGACCGGTAGAAATGACCCGCCGAGCGGCTCGTAAAAGGGACGGAGAACGTGAGAGATAGTCTTGCTGAATCGCGATGGCCTGCGAAGGAGATATAATTGTGTCGGGTGAGAGAAGAGCGGAAGGGATAAGCATGCATACCAGTAAATGGGGCGTCGCGCGGACACCGGGAAGTCTGCGAAGAGAAGGAACGACTACTGGGGGTCAGAAATAGTCGGGCATTGTTGGCCAAGTCAGCGAAAGCAGCAGGATGCGGGTATTGTGTCGATGGCGACATTCAGACCTTGACCTTGAAGCCATAGCTCGATCACCCAGACGTCGCACTGGACTCAGTCGGTCTCACGGCAGGCAGCAGGGGGCGAAAGACAAGGAAAAGAGAAAGAAAATGCATTACGGGGCAAGCAGGCGTACATGGGGGAGATACGACGGGGCGCTGGGTTATATAACGCCGCGCTAGGGCCGTCTAACAGCGCTCGGCAGCACAACGTATCCCGCTTGTTCCGAGACGACATAGGATGTCCCGGGGCGGCGAGCGCGACGTACTTACCGTCGGCCAGAGCGGGAGGCAGAGGCAGAGTTGTTCCGCACGGCGTCCCGCGTCAAAGATAACGCGGAGCGGAGCGGAGGAAGATACAGTGGCCGGCGTGGCTGCCACGCGAGTGTGGCAGTAAGACGATGGGTCTTGTAGACGGCAGCACATGCCATTGTTAAGTTTGTAACCTACCACGGGCTACCTGTGGCAGATGTGCTGAAGGAAGCAGACTAGACTCATCGAAAAGATGGACATGTGGGGAGAAAGTGAGTCGTAGAAGACTGAAGTGGACATGCTGAGGCGTGAGAATCGCTGCGCCCTACGCTTGATTCACAGTCCTAACGCTCGTCGCCGTAACTCAGAGCCAAGTAGTTCAGCTAGATTGGCTCTCCGAGGCGACGTTGAAGATCCTCCAAGCCTACGTGTTGCCATAGTTGGCAGAGATGGCTACGCAACCACGACGCATTTTCATTCACAATTTTCCGTCAGCATTTGTCCGCGTTTGTCCGCGTTTCATGAGTGTCAGCGCAGAAGGTTTGCAGCCATTGTGGTGCCAGTGATCAGTGGCATTTGACTAAGAATCGTCTCGGACAGTGTATGAAAGTATGTCGTATTTCGGCCATTGTATTTGACGTACAAGTCACGATGAATCAGAGCTGACCGTCCACAGGTTTACAACCGCAGTCTCCGGCATGTGTTCCACCCTGCTCAGGAGCAAATGAAGCAGGCCGCCCTGGCAGTTCTTTCATTGGTATTATATGGCTCCGAACGCTCTTCATTGTCGCCATCGACTTCGGGGGGTGGTCGCGTCACCCCAAGATGATGCACCACGTTCAACCCAGCCATATGCGTAATTCGGTTGGGACGTTGGCGCGCATATACAGTCGACAGGGCCCGTAGCTCACCCGATCTCAGAGTCATTTTGAGGACGCTGAAGGTTGACAGCCTCTCGCCCAAGGCTTTCATCTCTCTTGGCGGGAAGAGCACTGTCGAAGTCGCTGCTCACGGCAGGTCATCGTCTCATCGACACCTATTGTGTTACTACTTTCAAACATGACTGCCGCAGCCAGATCACTTTCTGTTCTCTGAGGGCGCGCACGGACTCTTGTACTGGTATAAGGAGCCGGATGCGCCTCTGGTGGGTTTAAAATCCGCTTTCGTATTACGGAATCCTCGGATATCGCTGGGCTCTCTGGCGACCACGATCTCGAGCAACTGAACGGTCGAGTCTGGAAACGGTCGCTCTTCGATACTGCAGAGTTTGCCAACCACGATTTGTACCGAGCGGTCCTGCAGGAGATGGGCTTGTAACACAGGGCTTGCGCTGGCGTGCGGGGATGGCAATGGACAATACAGGCCGGACGATACTGGCCGTTTGATCTGGAGATTTGGCCAGCCGTTTGTTGCGCATTTTGAGACCGGGATGGTGTTCGTGTGGCTAGTGGGCAGCTCCGAATGCCCTCGGCTTGAAATATAAGTCTCTTCGGACGACTAGCACTTGCAAATCATCAAAGAGATAAAGGTTGGTTCCTCTTGCCCTGGAAACGAGACGTTTACGGAAATCTCTTTCCCGCAGGGAAGTGCGTCGTCTAATATGAACGGTCACCGCATCCTGAACACCGCGGCAGACGAGCCGTAGTCCTCCGAATCACACAAGTCTTGAAATTAGTTGCGGCAGAGAGCGGAGGGCAGAATTCCTGTGCGCCCCTGCCCCGCGAGGGCGATCTTGTATTTGCGCCGCGTCTCGGCCCGGGCGGTAAGAAGAAGCCATGGGGTTCCGTGGTCAGTCGATATTGACGACACAAGAAAATCGTAGGAGAAGCGCTACCGGACAGCTCTACGAGTACTCTTCGATCACGAAGAGAGGCATGCAAGTGTTAGTCAGAAAAATGGACTGGTTCGTATATGAACCCTCGGGAGGGAATGCGATTTCATATACACAACTTCAAACCTAGCTAGCTAGAACGCAAGCAATACCAGATCTCCTCGTCAAAGCCACACTATACCTATGCTCCGGATCAATATGAAATATATGTAGTACTCAAGTATGAGATATTGAGAAACACATGCTTGTACTATGAGAGGACCAGTTAGTATGCTGTCGTATAATTATTGCTGCTCTCAAGAGCCCCGACAAATAAAATATCCCCATCAGGAATATCTGTGGTGGGAGTCTTAGGAAGTCCAACCGCGAAGTAGACCTTCTGGTGATCGAGCCACCCTTCCTGCGACAGTGATTCGTACAGAGCTATAAGGAAAGGCCAGAGTAGCGTTCGCTTGGAGCCCCGGCGTTGGCGTCTGTTACGTCTCAGAGCCTAACCCCACCATTCCGCACGTCGTTTGGACGAGCTTTTCTTAGCGTGCGTCCGCGTTCTAGATGTATATATCGTATTCTCCCGTCGTATCCTGTTCGGGACGAGCGATCCACCGACATTACTTGTGGTATGTCAAGAGACAGCAGGGGGCAGTCGAAGCAAAAGTGGATGGAGGAATGTGCTTCAGCCTGACGTCGAGGGCGCTTACAAGAGGCGTCTGCTTTCGCTCTATCTTCCAGCCTCCAAGTCTATTGGGCAACTTAGCCTATCTGAGGACGTCAGAGCCGTCGACTCTGGGCGCGTTGTGTGGCCCGTCCGGCCGAACGCCGTTGCCCAAGGATAGAAGTTGTCTATCCCCGCGGCTCCCCTAATGAAGATGTTCCCCTTCAACTTGGAGCCCTTGCGTGCTTCCAAGTATCGGGGCGGGATGGACGAAATGCTCGATTGTGCCAGCTACTTACGGGGGCGCGCTCTCCAGGTCATCTAAGGGAAATCGGGCTCGTCGGGCTTGGGACCTTCCGTCTTGTAACAAGAATTCGTGTCTCCTCCTAATGCAGTCGTTCCCCTCCTATAGAGGTGTGCTTCTGAGTATTGGCGTGATCGAAGAATGCCCGATCTTCCCACTTGGGGTGCTATACGAAAAGACCGCAAGGCACTCCAGTCTCCATAAATGAATTTATACGAAGTGCGGGGTTTTTTTCCGCGTCTCAAAACTGCTTCTTAGTATCATCGGGATGGAAGGAACGCCCGATCAGCTCAACTTGTGGAGACCTGTAGCCTGAGACAGAACACGTATGTGGCGTGGGAGCGTGACGCGTCGCGGTAAATCCTCGCAACTTGGATTGCACACGGGCGGCCCGCGCAAAGTGGACCGAAAGTACACGAATCCTCAAGCAAAGAAGCGTAAGTTCGTATTATTGTACTCGATGTTTCAAGGAAAAGTTACGCAAGACTGATCCACCGTACTTGGACAGGGATATAAGTAGTATCCAACATGCGTCCGACGCTGCTCAGATGCAAACCGTCGAGGGGTCTGCCAGTGCGTCTTCTTCATAGGCACAATCTGGCTCGGAGCACAGCTCAGCAAATTCAACTCGTGCTGCCGACTGCATCTGGACATCGTCCCGAGCCGATGTGCCGCGTCAAGTCGAGTCAAAGCCATGTTTCCACTACCATGCAGACACGCGCGTATGCAAGGGGAAGAAAACTTGTTTCAGGGATCACTTTGCGGACACTGGATGTCACCCGCCTCTTGCCTGAGGATTTCGTGACACTGAGCGGGAAGACTCTCTTTCATATGCAGGCCCTGGATGCTCCGTCGTCTCTGCGCGTGCACAAGCTTCATTACTACCATTCGAGGCGTGAATGCATTCATATCCCGTTTCCCGAGGGCACGCAGGGATTTCTATATTGGCATGTGGAGCCGAATGCACCTCCATTACTGTCCGAAATCCGCTTTCGCGTCACAGCATCCTCGGATCCCGCTGCATTCTCTGACGGTTACGATCTCCAGCGACCAAACGGCAGGATCTGGAGAAGAACACTCTTCGACATTGCGGATCACGCAAATCACGCGCCCTTCCGCGCGGTCCTCCTACGTGATGGACTTGTGACGCAGGATTTGTTCGACGATATACTGGCGTGGGCAAATAATAACGGAAACCTCAAGCCCGGCGACACTAGTCACTTGATCTGGAGGTTTGGCCAGCCTTTCCCGGCAAGAGTCGAGACAGGGTTAACGCGAGTGTGGCTCCTGGGCAGCTCCGAGTGTCATGTCTTTATGGTTCGAAACCTATTTGGACGCTCCGTAAGACGTGAACGACACAAAGGTTAGTCTGTCCCGTCTTAGGTGTGACAAACTCATGGATATCGCGTCCCCACAGGGAGATGCCTCCTTCAACTCGAACGCTCACCGCTTCCTGAGCACCAAGGCAAAAGAGTCGTTGTTATGAGAATAGTGAAGATCCTCGAGCTGACCAGGGCTGAAGGTGCAGCACTGGACCATGACGGATCGTTGCCTAGGGAGGGTGGTCTGGCATATGTGCCGAGCCCCGGCGGCCGCAGCAAGGTAACACCATGGATTCCGTGGTCGGTCGATATCGACGGCGGTAGAAATCCGAAGAAGCAGGCCTTTCGCGAAGCCCTCAGAGTACTGTTTGATAATGAAGCCAAATATCCAGATCCAGTTCAGTGATATTGATTTGACTATATATTGCTACGTACTGAACAACAACGCACGTCCGTTCCGAATTTCCTGTCAGCATTTGTCCGATTCCTGTCAGCATTTGTCCGCGCAGAACGCTTGCAGCCAAGATGATGCCACTAGTAACTTATCGGTGGTATTAATTACTATATTGAATTGCATATGCCACGATGTATTAGGGCTGACCGTCCACAGGTTTAAAATAACAGTCTCCAGCTTGCGTTGCACACTGCTCAGGAGCAATTTGGACAGACCGCGCTGGCGGTTCTTTCACTGGTACTACACGTCTCCAAGCGCTTTTCAACTGTCGCCGTTGTCTCTCGATTGTCGTGTCAAGATAACGCACCACATACAGTCGAGGTGGCCCGAAAGCCCACCCCGAGCTCATAGTCACTGAAGGTCGACAGCCCGAGGATTTTATCTCACTCAGCCGGAAGGACACCGTCGAAGTAGCGACTTACGGGAATCATCGTCTCATCGGCACCCGCTGCGTGACTATTTCGAAGCACGACTGGCGTAGCCAGCTCACGTTCCGCTCCCCAAAGGCACGCACAGCTTCTTGTACTGGTACAGGGAGCCGGATGCCCCTCCCTCGCGTCTGAAATCGGCTTTCGTGTCACGGCGTCCTTGGATCCCGCTGGGCTCTCTGACAATCACGATCTCGAGCGACCGAACGGTTGAGTCTGGAAACGGACACTCTTCCACGTCGCTGCAGCGGAATAACGGAAAGCACGGTGTGCGTCGACCGTCCTCTTTCTCCTTGTATCCTTGCAGTCGATTTTCCATGACTTCACCCACGGTCATGGTCCGAGAAGACACTAGTACTACCAGCCGCTCATCTCATGGGAACTGGTCCTGACTGAGCTTCTCACATCACTCGCTTCTCGGACTTGTGCAGGAGCGATGGCACAAGTCTGCCCTGTTCGTTCTTCTGCATCGCATCGAGAAGTATTCTTCATCCTGTATATTGATCTGCTCATGGTCGAATATCTTCCTCAACGAAGATAATTTCAGCGTACGAATGCGAATGTCATGCCAATGCTTGAGCGAGCGGTGACCTGCGGCAGCGATCTCCCCTTCATGCTGTCGGCAGTTTCGCGCCTCTAACATTATTCAGCTTTGTGGTGGAAACCTCGAGATGAAAGGTTGACCACGTTCCAGTATTCGACGCACCGGGCGAGCAAGCCAAACATTGAAAGGTGTATGCGGACCATGAATGACTCTCAGTTGCGTTCTACAGCTTACTACACCATTCTGTCAACCATCAGGTAAAGATGCGGACTATAAAGCTGATTTCTATATATGCACGTCCGCCGTAATGGATCAGGGACAGTTCCCTTTGACCGTCTGGACCGTCGTGAGTGGGGCAGGTGATGCGTATAAGTCAGTCACGTGGACAGGCGAGATTGTGCGGATGCGAAGATCAATACAATTAGCTCAACAGGCCGTTCACAAGACTCATCGGGCTCACCAAGGTAGTCAATTAGAAGGGAGCTCAGCTTCGAATAAGCTTCGAGTATAAAAGCGTGGTCTGTGCGTTATCCCCCCTATCCCTGATACTCACAATGACGACCGCTCTATCCACGTCTCAGGCCATACCACCTAGCTTTGATAATGTAGGCGTCGATGAGCTCGGGGGCAAGAGCGCACCATCCAAGTATGACGCCGCGAACGGGTACACACGCTCCTCCCCGACTCTCCCCACCCTTGACAAGCTGGGGGTGAAGAGATTGCCCAGCGGTCTTGAAGCACGGAGTATTGCCCGAGACTGGCTAGAGGAGTTCGGGAGGTATATGGAATCCTGCGATGTGGAGGGGGTCCTCTCACTTCTCGTGGACGATGCTTTCTGGAGAGACATCCTTGCCATGACCTGGGATTTTCGCACTTTCCAGTCGAAATCACGTATCAAGCGCTTCCTGCAGGATCGCCTGACAGCGAGTCAATGCTCCTCGTTCGAGTTGAATGCGACCACAGTGAAGCTGGAGACGCCATACCCTGACCTTGCCTGGGTTCAGGGTCTATTCACCTTCGACGTCGTAGACGGAAGAGCGTCCGGCGTATTCCGACTTGTCCCTGTCCCAACTTCCAGCGGAGACATTCAATGGAAAGCACATTCCGTACTGACCAACCTCGAAGATTTAAAGGGTTTTCCGGAGAAGATTGGTCCGTTGCGCGATCAGTTGCCCAATCACGGGAAATGGCTTGATAAACGACGCCGGGAGATAGAGTTCATTGATCAAGACCCAAAGGTAATCATCGTCGGGGGCGGTCAAAGCGGGCTCGAAGTCGCGGCTAGACTGAAGCACCTTGATATCCCCACTCTGGTGGTCGAGCGCCATCCGCGTATCGGGCATAATTGGAGGACTCGTTATGAGGCACTCTGCTTGCATGATCCCGTCTGTAAGTTTCTTCTTTCTCTCGGTGGCTAGGGAGATTTTAAAGGCGTCTGAGACAGGGTATGATCATATGCCGTACCTCCCGTAAGTCGATCCCTTCGCATAAGTAAATTGTTTCGTCGCCGACTAGGGATCTGCAGGTTTCCTCCATCATGGCCGGTTTACACGCCCGCGATGAAGGTGAGCATTACTCCTAGGTTCACTCATCGCTCCCTCGAATAACGATACCGCGTAGCTTGCAGACTGGCTAGAATCATATGCTCATCATTTGGAACTCAACGTCTGGACGTCGTCCGAAGTCGTGAGAGCGGAACAAGATGACTCGACGAAGAAGTGGACCGTTACAATCAATCGGTTGGACTCGGGAGATAAACGAGTCTTCATAGTCGACCACCTGATTTGCGCGCTTGGAATTGGCGGCGGCAAGCCGAGAATGCCTATTTACCCGGGCATGGTACGTCCCTCTTACCCACTTAGGGGAGACGACCCCTAGAGTTTTTGCTAGGACCAATTCAAAGGTCGCATCACACATTCCGCTCAGCACAAGAGCGCTAAAGACCATGTCGGCAAGAAGGTCGTCATCGTCGGATCGTGCACGTCTGGTAAGCTCCCATAATTCTGTTCGAAACAGGCTTTTCAATGGGACATTATAGCACATGATATAGCTGCTGAGCACGCTGAGCACGGCGTCGGTAAGATACTCTCAGACGATAGCCACTCTTGACTTAATTGCCTGGATTTCTGCAGATGTCACTATGGTACAGAGAAGTCCGACATACATCATGAGCACCAAGGAGGGAATGCCTCGATTGCTTGGTCGTGAGTCTCGTCAGCCGTGCGCGGTCTTCTTTTGATGATGGATTCCGTAGCCCTCTATTCGGAGAATGCGCCTCCTACGGACGTCGCTGACAGAATTAACGCCTCATTTCCTAACCCTCTGATGAAGCTGATGCACCAACGCGTCGTGAAAGATATCGCGGAAGCGGATAAGTGAGGACTATCACGCCTACTGACACATTTCCCACTGACAGGGTGGCCTAGGGATATCCTCGACGGTCTGTCGCGCAGAGGCTTCAAGCTAGGTTGGGGCGAGGATGGTTCAGGCTTCCTCTACTTGGCTTGGAAGAGAGCCGGCGGTTATTATTTAGGTGTGGCTGGCATCGTTCTTTGATATCACTTACTTACACGCCATAGACGTCGGGGCCAGCCAGATGATCATCGATGGCAAGATCAAGCTCAAGAGCGACAGTCTGATGGATCATTTCACCTCATCTGGCATCAAGTTCCAAGACGGGAGCGAACTACCTTGCGACGTGGTCATATTCGCGACTGGGTATGTCTCTCCGGGGCTCCTCGCCCGAGGGTCTGACAGCGATTGTGCAGGTACGACGATCCGCGAGACGCGGTCATCAGGATACTGGGGAATAAGGTCTCCAGTACGTTGAAACCCATATGGGGTCTCAGTGACGAAGGTGAGATCAACGGTGCCTGGAGGGACTTGGGCATTCCCAATCTGTGGTATATGATGGGTGCGCCGTTCTCTTTGCCTATAAAGGAAGCTCCTCATAGCAGATACTCGCAGGGAATTTAGCACTATGTCGCTTCCATTCAAAGCACCTTGCTCTACGTAAGCCTTTCACTTCGTACCGCAGTGCAAGATATTCACTCGCTGTTTAGAGATAAAGGCCTTAGAGGAAGGCATATGGGATGGAACTCGATACAGCGCGTAAGGGACCTGCAACTACTTACAGTCTTACACAGCCGCGCGAAAGGTGGAACCAATCATTATCTCGTCCAACGAGATGATTCATGTACAATATCAACGTTGTGGTAGAATAGGCTGTCGCAATACAACATGGTCTATGTACAATTAGAAGTACATCTTCTTACGGTTCATCGTCGATGAATATCTTCTCTACTTCCTTCCAGGGAACATTGCCTCCCTCCTTCCACACACGTTCTCTTTCAAGCCAATATTCGACCGCGTTACCGATCCGACTGGGTGCCCAGACCCTTTCACCGGTATCCGCGTCCGTCTCGGCACTGAACCACCTGGGCCGATGTGGAGGCAATCTGCCCTCCTCTCTTGCCTTTCTCGTCGCCCTTTGGAACTCCTCCTGCTTGTTCTTGAGCTCATTAGCCCTTTCATATTTGCCCATTTCGAAGGCACGCTGATCCGGCCGGAGCCTACAGTCCGTAGTGCAAATGAAGGGTCGAAGTGTGGGAGGGCAATCATTCAGAGTTATGGCAAATGGCGTCAAATTGAATGGTGCAGGTGGCTTCTCTGAGTTACGCCAAAGCAGGATGTACTCCGGTTTTGACGTAGGCGAGGAAGGCCCGTTGACCGAGACGTCTGGATGCAGGGACCCGATCCCTGTTCCCACACGGCGAGCCACCAATTGACTGTTCCACCGACCAGCAATTTCGTAGGTCACGTTGCCGTCCGACCCCATCACGTAGCCAGAGATTTCGAAAGCGTCTCTCCCTCGCCATCCTCTAGGCTTAAAGGTTAAGACGCATTGATCTCCGGTTCTGTGATTCGTGATCTATTATGGATAAGGTCAGCCAGACCATAGCGTGCCACGACATCTTACTTACAATCATATCTCCGTAGTGATCGATAGTCGGTTGGCCTAGTATGAAGCCAGAAACACTGGTAGTAACTTTCTTCCAGGAGAAGTGTTCCACCACCTTCCCCGCCCGTACGGGGGACATAGCTCTTGGATACCCAGGTCCCCATTCCTCCGGGATAACGATGTCGGCATGCGCGATCCCCGTTGGTCGAATCTCAAATGATTTGCCCATGAACTTGTTCTGAGCGTCGACCTGAATATGCGGAGGTTAACTTATATGAAAGCGGAAGGTAATGCGTTGTAAATACCTCGCCATAATAATTCCACGATGGGCTTTCTGCCCAGCAAGCAGAGATAGGCGGATGATGGCTAACTTGTTCTGACACGTAGCGGTACTCCTTATCCAATCTGACATATTCAAAGGTTTCGCTCTACACCATTTACATCACAGGTCGACGCCAATTCCACGGATGCGACTCACCAGCATTGGATTGAACGGCTTCGCTATTCGCCCAATGGTTGATGAATAGTTGGACATAGCAAAGGCCGCGACGTACGCGATCCTGCGATGCGGGTCTGGTTCTGCCGAGGCAGCATCCACTGTTTCATGTGATCAATATCGTGTTCAAGCTGATTAAGAATATGCAACTCACAGCATTCGGAGAACTCCATGTCTTCCGCCTGTGAGGCAACCGTGAGGTAACAGTTGATACCCAATGACTCGGACTCAGCTTACCATCCGTTGCAACATACTGGTCGGCTCATTGAAAAAAACTGGGAAACTGATCTTCGTGAGATCCTTGCCAATACTATGCTTGAGGACGGCCCAAAGACTGGTGGACGGTCTGTTATCTGCGTCGATTGGCAGTCGATCCCTCAGCTGTCGATACCCGGCGTATTGATCCGTGTTGAAGTAGGAAGGCAAAGGAGTTGGAGGGTGTCCCTGTGTAAGGGATTGACTGACTACAAGATTAGGCAAAGCATTTGATTCTATCGCGTCGAAGAACTCGTCTTCCTCATCTGTATCCACTTCCGATTCAGGAACACCTGGTGACGGCACGACAGACAACGGGTACTGCCGGTGGTCCTGAAGTCGTATAGTAGACGACGTACCGGGTGCGGCAGGTGGAGAAGCAAGTGCTACCGGGGCCTCGGACTCCGCCAGCGAGTCAACCGCAGAAGCAAATAGAGACTGGGCAGTGGTCGAGGATACTGATCCTGGAGGAGGGGAAGTGAGGGCCAAAGATGACGGTCTCTGCTTCACCGTGCCCATCCCATCGCTTACGGAATTGGGATCGAGTAATCGACTCTTGCGCCTTGATCTGTTCCTGAGCTCATTTTCCAGCAGCTCGCCTTCCCTCACCACAGCCTTGAGCGACTCTTCCCATACATCCTGCCTCTTCCTCTCCCTCTCCAATCTGGCTTTCCACCATTCGTCTCGGTCCCGGACCATTTGCATATAGTCGTTAATCATGCCCTGTACCGTAGAAACTGACTCCTTTAGCGCGCGTTTCAGCTCCGGCTCCGACGACGTCGACAGCTTTGACAATAGCTGAGCAGTCAAATCCATCTGAGCAGCGACGGAGTTCCCCTGGAGCTCGAACTGTGCTTCATGAGGCGGCACGCGGTTCGTGGACTCGGCAGCGGAAGAATCGTCGTTCTCCTCTTCTTCGTTGCCCGTTTCGTAACCCGCGCCAGGATGACTTTCCTCCGTGTAGCTGGGCGGTCCGCCATTATCCTCCGCCGCCGAACTTGCCGCAGATTCCCCACCACTCCCCTCCACGCGACGCGTCCGCACCGTCGCATACGCCGACACCTTGAGGCTACTCGCGCTGCCCCGGCTGATGCTCGCAAGCCCAACTTCACTCTCGATGCTCCGCCGGCCCTCGTCCTCCGCAACGTGCTTCTTCGCCCACTCGATGCTCTTGCCAATTGCCTGGGTCCATCGCGCGGCTTCCACAGGGTGGTTCGCTCTGAGGTACCACTTCTGCTGGCCCGAGTGCCCACGCGGAGGAATGCTGTGGACTTCGAACCGGAGGTGCTCACCGCCCGGTGCGATCTTGAGCACCGCGTTCTTCATAGCGATGGAGCCGCGGCTCGCGATATTTTCGTCTCCCTGGTGGCGATAGTCTGTGAAAGCGGTGAGCAACGTACGACTAAGCCACGAGGTAACTTACATGATAATACACCGTCCTTGAGCACGAACCAACGTGTATTATAGCCCCGGGCAACGTTTGTGTACTTGTTGAGGTAGCCTTTCAATGTCGGGGGCTCTGTGGAAGGTACGTCAAGCAGGGTCGTGTCATGGTTGGTGACTATCGAAAATCAGTAAATATCCATAATTCCGACCTATTGTTCTCACATTGTCTAAGAAATACCCGAACTTTATCGTCCTTGGGTAGACCGTGCCCAACTGGGTGTCCTTTCCGATCTCGCGCAAACACATCCGCGCCAGCACGAACAGCCAATTCGACTAATCTCAGGTCCTTCCTCCTCGCAGCTTCATGCAACAGGGTCGTTCCAGAACTCTCCTCGATATGTGAGAGATCGATGAGCTTGGCTCGCGGGGATTCAAGTAGGGCTATAAGCGCCCGAGGTGGTCGTTCCGGTGGAGGTGAGTAGATATAGGAACGGAGGAGAGACAGATACTGGGCGTTGAGAAAAGAGCGCGAGTCTGGAAAGTAGTGAGTACTCGACCTGCATAGTCTCACTGCGGGCAACGTCCGACGACTGGCAGAGCACCGTCCCCATCAGAGAAGTAGGAGAGCAGCTTCCCGGAGGCGATTTGCATGGTAGTCGACCGGACACCGACCTTACTCAAGTGTAGGAGACGAGACGAACCTTGTATAGCTCTAATGACCTCCTTCCCCTTGGCCACGTCCAAGCAGCTTCGTCCATGGCTATCCCTGAGGGTATCGTCTATTCCATCCTGTTCTAGCAATAGCTTAACGACGTCCGCCCGGCCCAGCGAGGCGGCGAGATGAAGGGCGGTGGTACCAGATCCCGGTGGGTGTACGGCATTCGGGGATATGGAACGATGCGACAAGAGCAAAGCAACCGTATCACCTGCTGCGCATTAGACACCTCGAACTCCCTGAACGCGTAAAGACCTACAGCTCGCGCATCGGATGGCCAAGTGTAGCGCCGCTGCTCCGACGTCAACGTCCCCTTCCTCAGATTTGCGTCTGTCCCGGGCTATTTCCGCCAGGAAAGGGTGTATTAAAGCTGGGTCGCCTGCAAGCGCACATGTTTAGCGTTTCGGATACCATAATGTCCCCTCTACATACCGCTCCGAAGTGCTGACAACAGTTTAACCTGGTATAGAGGCTCTATCGACCCTGCATCGCCGATTCGGATAGACCGTAGCGAAGACGAGCTCATGTTATCTCAGACAATGCGTGTTATCCAGTCCCAAGGTGCATAAGAATGCCAGAGATTTCGACTAGGTGGAGTTCATCACACAAGACGTTATTGTAGCCGTGGGAAACACTTCGTAACAGCTTGTAATAATCACGAGCCTACTACATAGGGGAAGCAGATAGAACGAGCCTGCGGCCTGAAGGCTTGTATCCACCTCATGTAGGAAGTTAGGGTAACGCGGGACAGCAAACCAAGGAAACAAAGAGTATCTATTGGACAGAATAATACATTAAGTTCAATGCCATTTCGACCAGTACTAACTAGTGTCTGGATTCTAGTGCCAGTGGGCACAGCTAACGCATCTATGTATATCACCACGGATCCCTTATAAGACTCGAATGCATGTTTAGAAGATGAGGTTCAGGGAGTATGCAGTAAGGACCACCATGGAGATGAACATGAGGATATACTGTGGAATAAGGAAGACAGAGAGGTGCTCAGCGGTCCCGGTGCCTGAGTAGACCTGCGTCAGGAGAATCTGCAGAAGAGATCGGTCGCCTCGAATACCGATATCGAAATCAACGATAACTCACCTGCGTCGTTGCTGTCGGGAGGCAGGAAAAGAATCTGTAGCGGCGAGTCTCAGCACAAGCTATCGACTCCCGCGGAGCAGTGCAAATCAATCTACTCACATACAAACGAAGCGCAAGACCGTATCCTGTTTGTCTATTACTCCAACATTCGTCAACCCTTGACAGATCAGTACACCCAGCACCGGCATAAGCAGAACCTTCCCAACTGCCAAGGAGCCAATGGCGCCGACGGGCATCCTTGCCCAGCCTTCCAGGCCGCCCTTCGGCACCCTCAGCCGAGCCATGGCGCTCCCCAAACAGATCAATCCTAACGGGACCGATGCTGCACCGATGAACTGTGCCGCATCCATGACGAACGCCAGCGGAGGTTGGCCATCGGGTGCGTTCGGGATGGGGGAATTAGCCACAGGCACAAATAGGGCTTTCACCGGCGGGATGAGTGCGAACGGGAAGGCGATAAGGATGGAGAGTGAGGGCGGTGATAGAATAGAGCGGAAGAAGGAAATAGCTTGGGAGTGGAGCCGACGTGCCCGCGTCGGGCTCGGGGAGGCGGCAGTAGGGAGAGGCATAGGAGTCGCTTCCGCAGTCGTCTCGAGCATCGTACCTTCGTGTGGCGCGTCGCCATGAACGACAGTGGGTGCCGGAGAAGCGAACCGAGATGACGCGAACTCGGTGTGAGCGGGCGACTGGACTTGCGAAGGGCCCCCAAACACGGTTGTGGTGTCGTCAGGAAAGAAAGATACGTGCTTCCTGCTACGGGCTCGGTCGGCCTCAGTCAAAGCGAGCCCATCTGTGGGGTCTTCCTCGGCGTCTGGGATTCCTTTTTCTTCAGAGGAAGCTTTTTCTGGGAGCCGAGGATCGTTCTCAATGTCTTGCGGGGAAAGCGATTTCTGTTTTGACAGTAAAGACGTGGGGTGGAGGACAACATGCATAATCCGTTGTCGCTTTGATCGCATCGCTTCCTTGACCTCGTCATCGGTCACTTCAGGGCCAGCGTAATCCATGGCAATCCATCGATGAGCACCGCAAGGGAATAGAGTGATCTAATCATACACGAGGACAGGTGAGGCGATCCTCCCTTTCCTGAGAAGGCGGAGTACGTACTAGGAATACAAAAATGAAGGCAGAGCAATAGGCCACGGCAAGATTCTGATCTGATGTGCCGTTGAACGGAGCAGTAGCGGTAATACTCATGATCACACTAGTAGCTAGGAATGAAAGGTCGTTCAGTCTACACGCAACACGATGACAGATAAGATGATACATACGTATGTCCCCATAGTTGCCCCAGCCGCCTGCTACAATGATCCCATACCGAAATCGGTGCGGTACCCAGAAGAACTGTTTGGTAACCCATGCAATGACCACACCTATGACTTCGTACAGGAAGGCAACTAAGACCAAAGGACCTGAAGAAAGGTATCAAGTGGACAGTGGGCGTAGTTAAGACATAGAGATATCACATGAGCCCTTGAAGCTTATGAAAGAATTGGGAGCGGTGGGTATGTTGTGTGCACACCTAAGGCGGAGATGTTGTCCGAATTAAAAGCAGGAAGGATTTTGGAGAACATGAGACAGGGGAGTGTGATATTCTAGAAACCCAACCAAAGTCATATGTTTAATTATTTCAACTGCCCTCGAAGACGGTGATGCGTACCAGGGCTATCTGGCCAGCTCCTCTGGCAGCGACTGCAGGAAATATGTCGGCTTTCGTGATCGCGAAACCGAAACCGGCTGTAATGATCCTTTCCGCAGATTGTGTGTCACGCCCCCTTGAGATTAACTCGGGCAGCTTGCTTACAGTCGAAGAAGGGGTCGTATCGACATCCATATCAACTGGCCGACGTTGAGCATAGCGTAAATGTCGTAAGGTCAATCGTTGAGAAACAGCGAGAACAAGTTAGACGAAGGGGGGCATCGACTCGGAGGGTAAACCAAACTCCAAAACGCTTGTGGGGAAAAGAGAAGGCGCAGAGTCATGATCATAGAGCTCGAAGTCGGCATAACTGCCGGGCCGATATCGCCGAACACGGTGTCATGAGATGATGCGGCAGGGTTAGGGTTTGTCCACAGACAACAGCAATTGTGGCATTACGCATTGGTGGCAGCAACGTCCCTATCCCCATTAATCAAAAACCAAGTGTACATCTGGAGAAACCAGGTGTAGAATCTCATTTTCATGGTCCCCGTCTTTAGACGCTGTACCTCGTCCCATCCCAAATGCCCTCCTGGATTGCCTTGATTTCTGCGAGAACCTCATTGGCGTTAGCAACCTCTTTTTCAATACTTTAACTTACGAAGGGCCATATGCTTCGAGTAGAATCGACAGACGGCTAGGTTCCCTGTACGAAGCTAATGTCAGAGTGCGAATACAGAAGCTCGGGCATTGCGGGCCACTCACCCATCAGATACCACAGGTTCGGCACCCCGAAGTCTCTCCATACTCCATTCAGCTCACCATCTTTGCCCAGGCCCCATAAAGGTTTCAATTTCTCCTTGTAATCACTTCCTAATACTCGGATAACGGCATCTCTGGCATCGTCAAAACTATGCAGATTGAAGTGAGTACACCGGAAATATACTTCGAGCCAGAGTAATCACCCAGTCGCAAAGATTACCACATCACACTCAAGCTCACTCCCATCCTCAAACTTGATGCTGGTCTTGGTAAACCTCTCAATGAGACTGTCGTTCTTTAGCTTAATCCTGCCGTCAATAATCATGCAGCTTGCTCCTACGTCTTTGAGGATCATGCGTCAGCAGCATAGATGGATGCAGGTGCGCGTAACAACTCACCATAGTAATAGCCTCCCGCTTTCGTCCAGACTAAGCCGAGGGCGCCGGACCCCTCCTCACCCCAGGTGAGCTTGAAGCCCCTCTTCGTAAGTCCCTCAATGATGTCTCTGTATCCGATTCAGCTAGGGATCGCCCGCAATATGAAAGGTAGTGTTGACATACTTGTCGGCTTCAGCTATTTCCTTCGTTACTCTCTTCTGGAACTCCTTCAAGAATGGATTGGGGAACGATGCATTAATCCTGTCTGCAATATCCAATGGTGGCCCAGTTTCCGAGTACAATGCTATTGAAGTTTATCAGTACCCGCAAGTAAAGCCGAAGGAAGGAGACGGCTCGACTCACAACCGAGTAACCGTGGTATTCCCTCCTTCGTGCTCATTACATATGTCGGACTCCTTTGGAACATAGTGATATCTGTAGGCATGAGGACAGCGCGCATGGTGAAGAATTGTCGCGACCCACCGACTCCGCGCTCGACATGTTCGGAGCAAATATCGTGCGCTGGCCGGTCATGAGCAACTAAGGCCGTTGACCGATACTCAGGTTACAGACCCGAAGTACACGCCCCGACCACAACGACTTTCTTGCCAATGTGATCTTCGGCAGTCTTATGCTGAGATGAATGGATGACCTTGCCCTGGAACTCGTCCTGCGGAACAATGTATGGATTCATTTCATCGTATACAGGACACTGAGAAATGACGGCGTAGTTACCATTCCAGGATACTTCGGCATCCGAGGAAGTCCTCCTCCAAACCCGAAGGCGAAGATTAGATGATCTACCTTGAACGACCTTTCTTCACCAGTTTCGCCCCGTTGGATTGTCACTGCCCATTTCTTCGTGGTACCGTCCTGCTCCACCTTCGTGACATTCGAGGATGTCCAGATATTCAGCTCGAGAGAATGGGCATATGCTTCTAGCCAGTCCGCCAACTATCGGATAATATTAAGCTGCGGCGCAGGCAAATCAATTCGCAGTCCCAAAGATGTTGACGGACCTTGCGTGCAGGAGTGAAGACTGGCCACGTCGGCGGAAACCTGTAGCTCGGTAAGTTGAAGTGCAGTTTCATTACAGTGAACACATACTGTAAGTAAGGCATATGGTCGTACCCTGACACAAAGGTCCGTAAGCGTCCAGCGTCATACTGGCTGCATTCAACTCACAGATCGGATCATGAAGACATAGAGCCTCGTATCGCGTCCGCCAATTATCGCCTACCTTCGGAAGTTTCTCCACGACTAGCGCACTAATCCCCAGGTACTTCAGCCTAGCAGCGACTCCCAGTCCATTCTGCCCTCCCCCTACTATGATTACGGACGGGTCCCGGTCAACGAAGTCAACTTCTCTACGTCTCTGCTCGGTCCACTTTCCATGGTTCGGATTCGGCTCGCGGTATGGACCAATACGCTCCGGGTGCCCCTTGAGGTCTTCCAGATTGGTAAGGACAACATGCGCTTTCCATACCAGCTGGTCTGAATTTGCTGCCGAAGGTGTGGGTACGAGTCGGAACACCCCAGATGCAAAGCCGAATGATGTCTCGAACCTGAACAAACCTTGAATCCACATCAGATCGGGATATGGCTGCTCCAGTTCCGTCCTGTCCTCCTCCAGCCGGAACGAGGACGGTTTGGTAATAGCAAGGCGATCAAGCAAGAACTGCCTGATATTTGAAGTTCTGTGGAAAGACCGGAAGTCCCAAGTAAGAACGAGTAGGTCCCTCCAGAATGAGTCCTCGATGAATAGGGATACAATGCCGTCGACATCCCCGGACTGGACGTGATGCGAAAAGGTCTGGAACCATAGAGAGGCTACGCGTTGGGGGTTGATGGACTTCACCGCCAGGTCTTTAATGCCCAGCCTATCAAGTGTAGGAAGTGATGGGCCTATTCGCGTATGGCTTGCGCCATTAGGTACGCCGTTCGGATGCTGCACACTGCCAGAACCTGCCATTTTGTCAAGCGAGGGCACAGGCATTGATGGAATGAACGCTGCTGCAGTGGCCATCGTACTCAACAGGAACGTCAGAAGATAGAGCGTGACGCCTCTGGCTATATATGTTGGTGACTGACCTCGTCTTTGCCCCCCCGTGAGCCGATGTATTTTAGCTATCTGCGTCATCTGGTGAAGCTACTCTTCTCGCTTCCTTGGTTCCTTTCTCATAGTTATTATCACATGACTATCACATGCCCCTTGACGGTCCTATAGACGTTGAGCTAACAAAGGGAGGGTCATACATCTCTGCGCCGAGATACGGCAGCCTACAAGTCCTATCTGATATGGTGGGATGTCAGTTTCCTTCGGGACCGAGAAGAATGGATTCGGGGAGGGCCGCACCGAACAGTCATCTTGCCCTTAGTGTTTGATTCGAATTGATTGCTGTAAGTTGCCTGAGTATTCCGATCTCTGCTCTACATATAGCTCAGGACTAAGGAAGACGAGCCGCTGCTAGGACAAGATACGTTTGAGCCTGAATGGAGTAGCGCATTCAGACTTGTACATGACACAAGGAGATGCTGGAACTCACCGTCGAGAATGACTTAGAAGAATACCACGCATCCAGTCACGAGAAGGAATCGTCCAAGCACCTGTAAATAGTCCCCAGAGGGACGTTGATGTTCATCTGCACGGCCTTATATCTCCAAGAGACTACCAGCCCCGTTCGGTACGAAGGAGATGAATACGTCGATCCGCAGACCGCATGACAAGCAAGCCGTACCATCAAGGGGCCCGAGTGAGCTTTATTTATTTGGGAAACTATGTTAGTCCGATATCACTTCACCGAACGTATTCTGAATCTCAAAAGTGACCCTCTGCGCCAATTCCCGGAAGTGTGCCCATATCTTTGGCCGCTCGGTGCGTACCTGCGCCCGTTCGTCTTCATATCCCAAGAATTGCAACACGCGGAGTTTGGGTGCATGCAAAGCTGCGGGAGACCTCAGGACCCGCATGTAATCGTTGTCGCCGCAGTAACAATCCTGAAACCGTCTCCGCCCCAGTTTGAGATAATCAATGTTCAGCAACGGGACAAAGAGATGGAATTCACTCCAATCTCCATACCAGATGACCAGCTGCTTCAGATTGGGAAATGCCTGAATAAATTCTAGCCCAGCTGGACCAGCTCGACCGTGCAAGGTCACACTGGTGATCTGAGCAATGAAGGGCTCGGTAAGCCGCGGACCCTCAGAAGTTGAATAGAGATAGAGTTCTCGAACAGACGGCAAGTAATCAGATTGTTCCAGTCGGAACGGAGTGGAAAGGCCCAAGACAGAGAGGCCTGGCAGCGAAATTGGTTTGACAGTGTGGTGCTGGGGAGCCTCCCCCCATGGAACAAACGAGGATGAATTGAGGACTTGCAATCCAGCCATGCACGACGTCATGTCCCTCCACCCCATTATCTCTGAGTCCGGCATACCTGGGCACTATCATTCTAGATTCCGAAGAGACAGTCCATGCTCTGCCAAAGCCAGACTGGCAGTTGAAACCGCTCCCCAACTGCGGCGACCGCCTAAATCGCGAAGAATAAAGCTTGTCAGATTGAAAAGGTAGCGCACGATCGCTGTCATGAGTTGAAGATAGCGTTGCCTGCGGTTCTCCGTCCTGCCATGACCGATCATGAAGTAGACTCGTCTGACAGACCTCGGAGAATGAGAATGAGACCCTATCTTCGATCGGTTCACTGACCGTTGAACGTGCGGTTTAATAATGAGAGAGTCTTTTTGTGGTCCGCGATAACTGTATCATAAAGAATGGGAGTTGCAAGTGTTCTCCATTCCCGACAGACACATAATAACGAGCGCTTGATAGGCTGGCATTCATGAAGCGGTCGGTAGGACATTTCCCACAAACCTTCGGACGGCGGTGGTATGTTTGGAGAGACGACATTCACTCCCGTCGTTGAGCTGATCAAAAACGGATACCTGTGGAAGGTTGCTTCACCAGCGTCTCGTGGGTGGAACCCCCTAGAGCGTGCTTGAGACGTGCAGATACGAGTCGCGATATTCCAGCTATGACCCTATCGGGGGGAAGATGAAGGTGCTCAGTACGTAGAGATGGCGGGGTGCTCACCGTCTCGAGCAATGTAGACGTCGGAAGGCTACTGGCCAACGCTATAACCAGCAATCGTGGCCCTCCCAGCGGAGTGGTGCATGCGACACCGATACAGGCCGTGCGTGTACCGTGACAGCAGTTGCAGTATGTATGCAGGCAGAAGCACAGACTGACACACGGTTATATCACCGGGGAGCCGAACGGGCCCTTGGGCCTTAGGACGTAACAGTAACTCTTCGGCCAAGAACGACTATTGTAGCACCCTGCCGCCTGCGTCAGGCTGCATGGCGAATCCAGCATATGAAACCACCGTCTTTCGAGAGTACAAATTGATAGAGCGACGGAGCCTCGTCACGTACTAACATACATCCCTAGTGTACAAGATCGCGTTCGTAGTATACATGATCATACAAAGCTTTTCTTTCTGAATCTAACACGTGACCTGAGCTTCATGCACTGTATCTGTCGCCCTTCCATACGCCTTCCAACTTCGCTTTAATTTCTGTCCCAGACAATAAGTCAACAACGCATGCCATAGTCACGAGGAACAGCCGACTCACGGAGAGCGAGATGCTTGGAATGGAATCTACACATAGCAAGGTTACCTTGCAAGTAAAGCGTGTCAGATGAGGGCATATGCACCCGCCAGTAAGCACTGAAGATACACACCCATCATGTACCACAGGTTTGGAATGCCGAGGTCACGCCACGCGCCGTTGATCTCGCCTTCCTCGCTAATACCCCAGATTGGACCGAGCTTATTGGCCACTTTATCGCCTAGGATCCGCAGGACAGCGGTGCGAGGATCATCATATCTGCACAACATGAGTATCCCTTTGGAAACACCACGTCGTTAATCCTGGTACACGTACCCTGTGGCGGTGATAACGACATCGCAAGGTAGCTCGCTGCCGTCCACGAACTTGATACCAGTCTTCGTAAAGCGCTCTATCTCACTGTCGTTCTTCAGCTTGATCTTCCCGTCTATAATGAGCTGACTAGCGCCGACATCTAGAAGCGATCAGTACGTCGCGTACAACGAAAATAGGGGGTGATGTACCTAAGTAATACCCGCCCGCTCGTTTCCAGGCCAAGTAAAGGAAACCCGACCCGTCTTCTCCCCAGCCGAGCTTGAATCCTCGTTTCTGCAGACCGTTAAGCAGTTCCCTGCGACGTGTTAGTTCAAGCTATGCGTGACTGCAGGCCCTCATAGACTCACTTGTCAGCCTCGGCTATGTCTTTAGTGACCCTCTGATGCATGAGCTTCATAAGCGGATTAGGGTAGGACGCATTGATTCTATCCGCGATTTCGGTGGGAGGTGCTGTTTCAGAGTAAAGCTCTGGAATGGATGGTGAGTGTTTGATGCTGAAATGCACGTTGTCCGACTCACCTCCTAGCAATTTTGGCATACCGTTCTTCGTGCTCATGATATAAGTAGGGGAGCGTTGGTACATTGTGATATCTGGAGGCCCGATTAGGACAGAAGGTCAGTGCAGGTACGAGATCACGCACCAACGCCATGCTGAACGTGCTCGGCGCAGATATCGTGAGCTGGGTTTTCAGTGAGTCAAAACACCATGAACGTGACTGAAGAAGCGAGACTGCTAACCGGATGTGCATGCGCCGATTACTACAACTTTCTTCCCCACATGGTCTTTCGCCGACTTGTGATGCGCAGAGTGGATCAGCTTTCCTTGGAAATCATCCTTGAAGTAGAGGCCAATGATAAGTATCACAGCCTTCCACTTGGACAAGAGATACGTCCTTACCATTCCCGGGTATTTCGGCATCCTTGGCGCCCCACCGCCAAACCCCAGCGCACAGATAAGGTGATCGACCACAAACGTACGCTCGGGACCGTTCTCCCCACGGCGCACAACCACAGTCCACTTCTGTGTCGCCTCGTCTTGCTCTACCTTTACGATTGTCGAGGACGTCCAGACGTTGAGCTCCAAGTGGTGCG
Source organism: Gloeophyllum trabeum ATCC 11539 (assembly GCF_000344685.1). Classification (NCBI taxonomy): domain Eukaryota; kingdom Fungi; phylum Basidiomycota; class Agaricomycetes; order Gloeophyllales; family Gloeophyllaceae; genus Gloeophyllum; species Gloeophyllum trabeum. The sequence continues at coordinate 4,189,611 of NW_006920410.1, read as the reverse complement.
CGTAGGATTCTAGCCAATCTGCGAGCTACGAGATTACGGGTCAGCGAGGTTGTATAACGCAGGTAAGCGCTAGTACCTTCATCGCTGGGGTGTATACCGGCCAAGTAGGTGGGAACCTGGGCAACGGTTGAGAGGGGTACCCCCGGCTCAAAGAAAGAACTCACGGAATGTAAGGCATGTGGTCGTACCCTTCAAGCGAAGAGCGGAAATCAACCAAGAGACATATGAAATAAGTCAAAAGCCTACTTACAGACAGGATCGTGGAGGCAAAGCGCCTCGTACCGGGTCCTCCAGTTATGTCCGAGTCTAGGGTGCCTCTCGACGACCAAGGCAGGAACATCAAGATACTTCAACCTGGCAGCAATCTCCAGGCCGCTCTGTCCGCCTCCAATAATCAGCACTTTCGGCTCCTCGTCCACGAAGTCAATCTCGCGTTGGCGTTTGGCTAACCACTTCCCATGGTTGGGCAACGGGTCACGCAGAAGGCCGATCTTCTCCGGGAAGCCCTTAAGCTCCTCGAGGTTCGTCAGAACTGCATGCGCTTTCCATTGTAGCTGGCCGTCCGATTTCGGGACGGGGACCAGCCGGACGACGCCCGACGCTTTTCCCGCGTCAGCGTCGAAGGAGAACAGCGCTTGTATCCAGACGAGGTCGGGATACGGTTGTTTGAGCTCCACCGTACTCTCGTTGAGTCCGAACGAGGAGAGCTTGGACAGGGCAAGACGATCGGCGAGGAATGTCTTGATACGCGGCGTGCTCTGGAAAATCCGGAAATCCCAAGTCATGGCGAGGAGATCCCTCCAGAAGGCATCGTCGACGAACAGAGACAGCACGCCGTTGACGTCTCCCGTCTGGGCATATTTCGCGAAGGTCAACAGCCACGACGTTGCGATTTGCTTGGTATCAATGTCACCCGGCAGCTCACGGACCCCCAGCTTGTCGAGCGTGGGCAGGGTAGGTTTACTGGGAGACGTGCCACTCTGGATCAGCTTCTCGAGGCCTTTGAGAATGCTCGATTGGTCCTGCTGGGAGTCCCTAAGGTGAAGTTTCTCCATCAAGGACGCAGGCGTAGGCGCGGAAGAAATAGCAGTCGCCATGTTGAAACACTATGGCGGATAAGATACCGGTACTTGACGTACTCGTCCAGGTCTTTATATAGCCAGCTCAAGCTTCTTCAAAGGCATCATTACTCACCGTTCACCCGTCGAATGCTAAGAGGCCATTTCGACCCCGCTATTGAGCTTCCGCCCGCACGTGACTCACGTGTAGCCATCACATGTCCGCCTTCTCCCCACCTCGGCACAGCATGCCTTCGAGGAAACGTCAGAGACGCAGCATTATGGAAAGGGCACAGGGTCCTTCAGGAAGATCGAGGGCTGAGATAGGCATGCGACTGAACGGAGCGTCAATTTCGATATGATCCCATGAGACAAGGCTACAAGATGCCGGCGTCAGTTTGAGGCTCTTATCATGTAAGCGAAGACAAGAGAGAGTCTAGTGACCTGCGACAGTTGGGTGCGGAGAGCCATAACCCCGTATACCCCGATCCTGCGACGGGGCGCACCCCTCGGCATCCGCGCATTCTTCCTGGTGCGTTGACACTTCACGTCCTGCAGACAGGGGATGACATCCATGAAAGTGATGTCATGTAGCCACGAAGGGCACCCAGAGTTACCTTGCTAAGAGTACTCGCGTTGTCCAGATCCAGGGGCATAACGCTCACTTGGAATGACCTCGATAACAGTATCTTGCAGACTGGGAGTCGCAGTTTCGTGACCGTGAGGCGGGTCGCGACAGAGTTGCGCACCTCTTCACCGGCCTTCGTTTCTAGACTTGCGTTGTGGACTGTCAGCGCTGAACCTTCAGGTCACGAGCTTCACGTACCATGAAACGCGTCGAACAGGTCCAGCCATTCAAGGGAGGCCTGTGAGCGGATTGTGGGATCACGCTAGCAGTCCATCGATATCCTGACGGAGAGAGGTGTGTCACCGCCCGCCACTCCCATCGAATTGGACTATTCCCCGCCGTATACCGCGAAGCATACGCATATCGAAGTTAACCTTCAATCTGCATACTCTGCGCGGTATGCTACCCAGGGAAGTATCAATATATATATATTGTACGCAGACGAGACCTGATCATACTTGCAAGGTAGATTGGAACAGCGCGATAAGGCAAACAGAACCAACCACGATAAGTGTGTTGTCCTCCAAGAAACCTCCCAGCAGATGACTCAGGCGTGACATTTGTCATCCTTCAGTGATTCTGTCTTCCGAGTCCAGACCCCCTGGAAAGCCGACGCCAACACGGAGCCTTCCAACAGGACCGGCGGCAGAATAGTCGTACACCATGAGGTGCAGCCGACAATTGTCAATCTCGGTTTTCCTCTCTGGCGGCTGAGAGCATCCCGGAGGGTGGCAACTTGTAAAACTTAGCGATCACGCATGTAGTAGGGGAAAGCAGAAAGCCGACACTCGGAGACTCTGAGGCTCCGTTCGGCTGCACGGCCGCGTCGCGGCGCTTTCAAGGCGCCACAGCCAGCTCGGCCGCGTGGCAGTGCTTTTAGTGAGACGCGATTGGCTGAAAGACTGTTTTGGCGTCGTTGGCCGCGACGCGGCCATGCATCCGAACGGAGCCTGAAGACTCAGAAGAGGGCGTTCACCACTGCCCCTGGACGCGCTCGTCACGTGGATAGTGCCAGTCACGCAGGTCACTGGCATACCACAAACTTAGATTCGGATTTGCTGCCATCCATCTTGCTGCTTCGTCTCCAAGCAGTTCGTCGACTGATATACCGGCACTCAAGAATTGCCCTCATTAATCACCCAGGGGGGGAGTAATAACCTAAGTCTGTCGATACGCAATAAATTACTTAAATAACGAAGAAATCGAGGACCACGGATGCATGTTCACGGCTTAGTAGCCTTAGTAGCAGCTTTAGTAGCAGTCTTCTCACTAAAAGCATCATCGTCAGACATAGAGTCCCGGGACATAACTGGATGGACGTACGTGGATCCTTTGACTGTCTCGTCGGCTACAGAGGCAGCTTTCGGTGGCGCGGACGCCGGGCAAGTAATGGTTAACCGCTTGGCCAAAACAGACGACTGCCGGCGGACAGGCGAAACAGCGGCAGCCCGACGCGAGCGATCCAGTCTTCGACCGAATGGAACGATAGCGCCAACGGACCTTCTCCGGGTTGGGGTGGCCGTGCCGAAGCATTTCTGCAACCAACTCAGTCATATACTCCCGCAAGCTACGAGTGCAGCACGTACCTGGAATAGCTCGAAATCCTTCTGGAACAGCGTCACCTGCGTGGCGTCGTTGAAGATATCGAAGAAAGATCCTTGAGCACCTGCGTTGACTGACAGTCCTGCGTCGATCGTAATGCAACCGTCAACGCTGCCGCTCGCGGTAGTATCGGCTCTGGGCACGAGTTCCCGGGCTTCCACCACGGCGGGAGTTTCCGTTGCAATACTGGCATCCGACGTCGCGGTGACGGTGACGTCGACAACGGAGACGCCGGAGCTCGCGGTGCTGTTTGCAGTTGTTGAAGTGGTCATCGCAGTGCTCTTGGCCATAGAGGAAGACGCAGCGGCGCTCTTGCTCGCGGAGCCGCTCATAGACGTAGAGCTCTCGGTCGCGTTCTTCGACGAGGACACACTCGCGGTTTCCTTGCTCATTGTCGTCGAAGAAGCGGTGGCGTTCGCCGACTTCATGCTGGCAGTCTCCTTGCTCATCAACGTTGACGATGCTGTGCCGTTCGTGCTGGCAGTCGCCGTGCTCATTGATGTCGAAGACGCGGTCGCGTTAGCCAACACCATGCTGCCAGTCTCCTTGCTCATCGACACCGATGTAGCCGTCCCATTAGCCGACGTCATGCTGCCAGTCTCGATACTCCTGCCAGTACTGGTGGCAGTCTCAGTCTCGTTCTTCCCGGCCGTCGAAGTCGCAGTTGCAGTCGCGTTCTTCGCAGAGCCAGACGAAGTAGCGGTAGCGGTAGAGCTCTTGGCCGTAGTCGTCGCGGTCGAGTTCTTCCCGGATCCAGTGACGGTCACGTTGCCCTGAGCGTTCAGCTGGAGGTCCAGCGTCGCGGACGCATCAAGGTCGAGGAACACCTTCGCGGAGACGGTGTTACCGAGAGCTTGGATGCCGAAGTCGAGCTGAACAGTTCCAAAGTTAGATGGGTAAAGCATTGATGATCTGAGCAAGCCTACCGAGGGAATCAGATGCGCGGTGATTGAGACATCGGCCTGGACGTTAGGGCTGACCGACAGCTTCAGCGCTGAAGTTCAATATCAGCGTCCAGATTCTTGGAAAGGGGGTTTTCACATACGGGAATCCTGAGGGGCAAAAGTCCCGCCATTCTGCGTACCACCGGCGGCTTTAGGGAAGAACAGTTTCGCGTCGGTAACCTTGTACGCAAGGTCGACCGTCATGTCCACGTCGATCTCCGCGTTGGTGGTGATCTGGCCGTCAATCTCGAAAGAGGGGCCGAGAGTAAAAATCCTTCAGGGTTGTGGTGGCTGAGTGCCCAGCAAGAGTGGTGCTATAAAGTGGCACTCACTTGGGAATATCGAGTCCGGGGATTCCGACGGAGAAGAGTTCGACTTTGCCGGTATCAAGGATGCCCTGAGCGACGATGCGAATGGGTACACAAACGATGCCTGACAAGCGAAGAATCTTACCGATGCAGACGCTTGGAGGTTGAGTTTACCGTCGATGTCCGCGTCGAAATCTGAATCGCGGGGGTTAAATAGGGACTTGAACAGATAGAAGAGCAGGACGAACTGGCGAACAGCATGAAGGAAGAGATCTTTGGCGGGATAATCGTGCCTGCGGCCACTACGCCGTAGGTCACGTCGGCGTTGAAGCTGGTGTCGATGTCCGCGGCGAAGGTCGCGTCGAATCCCTTGCAGGACACGGACGACGAGCCTAAGTTGAAATCCTTGTTGACATTGATCGGCGGTATTGTTTTGTCGAGACTTTTGTTGAAGGAGTTAAACTCTGGAGTACGGACATCAGCACGCGAGCTCCTCATAGTGGCTGCGTTGCTTACTCTTCGCCCCATCACCGATTATCGATCCGAGACCACGTTCCGCGAGCCGGCTGCGACGCGAGAGACTTACACCGGACGTATCAATGGGCCCTGTTTGCCCTGGGACTGACGCACCCTGAATCACAATGGAAATGTTTCCTTGGCTGCGTATCGTTTGGTTCAGAGCTGTCGCGTCAAGGGGAGGGATATACATACGATGCATCCATGCTGTGCCAGCTGGTGTCCAGGGACATCCCCATGACTTGAGGGACGGTGCCATCACGTCGCGTGAGCTTCGCTTTCAAGGAGTCGGGCATGGACTGGTTCGTAGACACCCATGCCTTTGCGACACGGGCGAACGGGCTTACACCGCACTACTTCGGGGTTAGCTGGCTGCATCGTCTATATAATATCACCTTACATTCTCGGGGAGTCTAACTAACGTGTTCTCGGCACCGTTCTGGTAAACGTGAGAGCACCCTGCGGTCTCGTTCATGCACACGAGTCTGATGTCCTGAGCCGAGGCATTTTGATCGCAACTCAAAATCTGCCAGCCAGCAGCGGAGGTAATATCCGACAGCATTTGCGTAGGTCCCCACTGGTGTTAATGCCCTGTGAATTGCGTACAGAATGCTATCCAACTGGAAAACTCACCACTTTCATCGTACCGGACGCCTGGCCTACGGTGCCGTTGACATCATAATAGCACTCCCCATTCGTACACGGTTGTGACCAGTCATTTGCAGCGCTGACGGCAGCGATCACGAACGGAGCGAGAGCCAAAAACGAGTGTATCATCCTGCAAGGAGAGTAAAGGTACAAAACGAAAGAAAAAAGTTATGTCGTAGAACGAAAAGGGTGTCGTCGCCGGGACGTGGAGGGCTCCGAATTACTGAGCCCATCCTTATATACGATCTCGGAGGTGCGTTGCACCTGTCCCATTGCGTGTTGATCCAGCTGATGGTGGTAGCTGCATGTACAGGATGCAGCCACCATCGCGTAGGCTTGGCATCAAGATGGATCACATGACCCCGGTACCTGTCGCACCCGGCCTCCTACCTGGAGCTCCGAAAGGACCCGCGCCCATCCTCCTCTATACTTCTCCGCAGAGCGGGCGTGAACTGTGGCCCGGACTCCTCTGCATCGACGTACGAGCCAGCCTGGATGATACTTGGAGGATACCTCGTCAGCGGATGCGGAGAATTTTGCACAAGGATTACATCAAAACATCTGGTCTGCATCACGGACTGGCGGGTACCTCGGAATATTCTCCAGGCCCGACGATGATCTATGTATAACCATTCTCCCTTACCCCGCGGGTCACCCTCGCCATTTGGCTGGACCTCCAGCACACTTTGCGTTTCTCTCACTTCAGAGTCGTCAAGTCTCTTCTCGTAGCAATCTACGGGCATCATCAAGACAAAACCCATTGACATCAGCTCTAGGCGCCACAGGTTTGACAGGTCATTGTTTTGTCAATAGCACCTGGTCCATGGGGTTGAAACCTGACGAGTACTGCAGTAACCAAGATTCACGAGGTTGTATCTGTGCTAATACTCGCTGGCAACAGAGGAACTATGTTCTAGTTCTACCCCATGGTCTTATGGTTATACGTGTTCCTGCTTCATGGCAAGCACGCCGCCAGCATGCGAGGCTGACATTCCCAGCTGGAGTCTGAGATCTAGGTGCTCGTCACCAGCTTCCCAACGCTTCGACGTCTCAAAATCGTACATTCATGGAAGCGTCGAACCCAAGTACTAGCCATCGGTCGTGTTCCAGACTCCGAAACTCATGCGTAGGCAGCGCGCGATCAGACAGCCTCCCGACGTCTCGACTGCTCTTTCATCCGGTCCATCGAGTGGCGTGCCTATGTCATACTGACCGATTGCTGTTTTTCTCCACGCTAGGTCCTAAAATAACAACGTTCGCAGCTCGGTTAGAGAATGATTAACGCCGTCAGGAAGAGCCGTCGCGGAACTTGATACTAAGATGCGGACAAAATCAATGTTTCGCGGATCAGACTTCGAGGTTTTGCCTTCGACCCGCCTCCTGCTATCGGAACTTCGCTCTCAAGGAATGCTTCTCGACTGCCGACGATCCGCTGAGTGCACCACCGAAATGCAGGTCTTGCTAAGTACGAAATGTCAAGGGGCATGTCAGCGAATCCTCCCTTTGCAGTCTATACCTAGCTCTGAAGACGCGTCACAGATTGTGAAGCGCTCGGCGGGGGTGAGAACGCGTTCCGAGAAATGGCCAGAATGCTCCTGCCGCGATGTTCGGTACACAGGCGGGACGTCCTTCGATGTCGGCGAGCGTATAGCATTGGTTGCGTTCCATGATCTCATACGTTAGCCAGGATCAATGCGGGCACCCTCTGTTTATCTTGCCTTCCTGTAGATTCATGCAACCCATTCCCTGTGAAAAGGTCGCGTATCCTCTCGGAATCTTTGATAAGGCGTCCCTGCTTCCGCCCCGGCTCGCAGGCTCCAGTATGCCGCCCGGATGCTTTAGAGCACATCTCTGAACCGAAATTTACACCTATTCCTTCTCCTCGTCAGTGTATTGTTGCGTGTATGTGGCTGCTTCTAAATGTCGCAGTAATTGAACGCGTCCTGTCACGTCACGTGATAATAGGCATAACGCCGCCTGCTCCAAGCTCGCGCCGAAAGGAACTAGTGAAACCCTGCTCGCTCCCCCTTGCCGTTAAACTACTAGCTGGGCTCCTGCCGGGGTACGGATACTACACTGGAAAGTTGCCTTTCAAAGAGCAGCTGGAACACTCTGTGGCGGACACGAATCACAATGACCAACCAACCAAAATGCGCGCGGATACCGTTCACAACCCGCAACCTGCTCTCCCTACCTAAAGCCAGTGTCCCGATTGCCATAGATAACAAACTACCCGCTGTATGTACCGGAGTTTGACGGTATATGAGCAGAGGCATCTGCCTCGTCTCTATATGCCGCAGCTGACAGATATTCCCGCAGTGCCCGAGGTTCTACGCGAAGGCGTCAGATTCAGAAAGGCAGACATCATAGTCCGCGACGGCGGCGAATGGACTGATGACCGTTTAGGCTCTGTGCCACCATTTCTTTTGCGGAACCTAGCGCTTCCGACCTCTTCCTATGAAGTTGTTTTTTTGGTACGCCGAGAATTTGCCACCTCGTACAGACGTATGTTGATATTCCACTAGTGGATGGCCAATTGCTGGATCTCTCCATTTTTGTACTCACCATGCATACCCTCATTGTGGAAGAATGTACGGACGAAGAGCGTCGTACGGTGTGCCATCTTCTCCCGGACGAAGAAGATCTCACTACGGACAAAGTATATTATTGTACGTCTTTCTCTGATCTGTCGTCGTGTCTCAGTCTGAAGGTCCATGAGAGGTGCCTAATTTATGGGACAATTTGTCCTCTCACTTGCTGCAAGCTGCTCCCCATCGTTACGTTACTTCCAATGCTCACATATACCCTTAGGAACACCCCGGCCTATGGCAATTGTCGAATGTCTCAAAATCTGGTTAGACTCTGGGGCAATAAAGCGACGCAAATTGAGTATAAAGTCGACGTCCTGGCTCGACGATCCGTGAGTTCGGCTTTCTTGCTCAAATCTTGTCTTAGTGAGAAGTGCATTGAGACTGATTTACCAATACGGGCACGTGCATACACTTGCTGGCATGAAGAGACGAAACTTGGATTGGAACACGTTTGTCAGTTGTCGAATGATTCGCCCCCATGGAAGAATTTGACCATAGGACTCGATGACGTGCTCCTCGCGCGGAATGGCAGCGGGCGGACTGGAACGAGCACAAGTAAGTTTGCACTGAGCTCCCGTACTCATTATGTTATAGAGCATACTGTCGGTAATGTGCTTTCGTGCTGGGAAAATTTTCCTGTTGATCTAGCGTCTCCCGACGTAGTCATCCATCGGACTCCAAGTCGAAGGAAGTGGAAGCCCTGCTCGAGGCTCGGCAGCGGCAGCGCGGAGACGGATTGGGAGCGATGGCAATGCATACGACGCAGTGGACTTGCGCATACGGTGCTCGGCATTGGGCACCGCCATGACCCTGGCCGCGGACGCACACACAGAACTCTCCGGATGCCCAAAGGCATCTAAACATCCCTATCGGAAGTCCCTGTAACGCATTGTAAACCTGAGGGAAGGTGGGGCAAGGGAATACCTAGGCCATCTCAGACTCGGGATGAAAGACAGGCTGAAGATACCAATACTGGACGTTCCCTGGTCGAGGGGTCTGACCCCCTGCGGTTACTGCAAGCAAGTCTCCAAAGAACTATATCATTCGGATTGGCGTCGGTCCTTGAACGCAACAGCGACGGTGACCAGAGAAGGTGACATTGCCGAGTGGAGGCAGGGATATGAGCAATGCGTTATAGGAGCACCACTAGTACTGGAATGCCGTGGCTATACAGCTACGCGCCCATTTGCGACCCCGAACCTCAGCAAAACTACGACCTGCTACACAAGATCGAACTGGCGATCTCTGCCTTAAAATCTCCAGTTCGAAAAATACATGCTCCCTGCCAGGATCGAACTGGCGATCTCCGGATGGCCCACTAATACTGGTGGTCATATAAGGATATGAGACCGGCGCTCTAACCAGCTGAGCCAAGGAAGCTTCTTAGGTCTGTACACCGTAATAGATATGTTCCTTGGGCTTTCTTTGGGGAAGAACCAGGCAGGACCGAGCCACTGTGAGGCATCACCTTTCCCACAGTGATTCTTCGGCTTCCTAGATCCGACCATGGCCATTCTATCCGACATGGATGCCTTCGGCGTACGGGTAGCGTACCAGCAGGCCAAGAAGAGCTACGACGAGGGGGGCATACCCATCGGATCGTGCATCGTGCACACCACGTCCCGGGGCGTGGAGGTCCTCGGACAGGGGCACAATAGCCGCGTGCAGAAGAGCTCTGCGACTCTCCACGGGGAAATCTCGGCGCTGGAGGATGCGGGAAGGTTGAAGGCGGAGGTGTATCGCGGGGCGACGATCGTGAGCGATTTATCGAGCGGTAGTTATTGTGGCTGCTCCAGAGGCTAATAAAATTGAACGGAATAGTATACGACCCTCAGGCGAGCGTGTAGATCAATCTGTGGGTAGAGCAGTCACTGACCGAAGTGCGGACGGATAGCCCCTGTATTATGTGCACCGGAGCGATCCTACTCTACAAGATACCGAGAGTCGTGATAGCCGAGAACAGGAACTTTGTCGGCGGCGAGGAGCTGCTGAGGAAGAATGGTGTGGAAGTGGTGGTGCTGGACGACGACCAGTGCAAAGAGTTGATGGGCAGGTTCATCAAGGAGAGGCCGAATGTAAGTCTTACGTGCATCAGGCGAGGAGTCGCTGGCTAAGACGCGTTACAGATCTGGTACGAGGATATTGGCGAGAACGTTCCGAATGCATGAGACGTACGCTCATGCATGTTCGGTACGTTGCTGTCATATGTATTTCTTTGCTACTCGACGAACCAGTGTCTCTTCCTCTTAGGTACGGCATTGATCACCCATCGCACTACCACGCCGAGAAATAGCAGGCTTCCTTGCAACGCGTTACGGAACGTCGCGCATATACAGGCTGGTGTCGAGAGAAATCAGATATTCTCCTTCGTGAAACCAAGTGAACTGGCCGTATGAACAGAATAAGCCCTGGCCAGGATGCGTTACGCTGAACGCTCCCAATACCTGGCGAGTTATGCAACAATATATAGGGCGAATACTAAGCTGTTGGTGCAGTGCAGGTGTGCCTATGTTTATACAGCCTGAATAACTTACGCTGGGAGATGCTACCGTTCGCGATGATATGCCTGAGGCAACAGCTAATCAGCTCAGCTCAGTCGTACGGTTTCCATGGCGCATTCTCGATCCCCACCGAAGCGTAAATCTACGGAGATGCGGTATCAAGGCTGGAACTTTCTCCTACTGGTCCTCTCGCATCCAATTTGTGTCGAGCTTTCGAGGATATACCTAATATGGTAGTATAGCTACCAACTATGGTTATGTCGAAGTCTGTTGTTCTTTGGCACAAGAGTCGCAAGCTCTAAGCGTACAACAGTTTCTGCTTCTCCAGGCACGCTCCTCTCGTGCATATCCTATTTCCACCATAGGTCGCAGGACATTTCTTGTCACCTCCTCGATGACTATGGCGCGGTCACTGACTGCTAGTGGCCTTTTTGATATCTGACCTCTCCTGGCACGAATATCTACAGACTTCTGACACTTAGTAAAGCATATTCGGTGTGGTAAATACTACAGGTCTGAGGGGGGGCTCCCAAGTAAGGGAATTTTGATGGATTCAAGCGATCCCATTGGCCCCATGCTGTGGTAATTACCACAGCGAATATATGCTCTACTCAGAGCGACTTGGAATAGGAATTCCACGCCACTCTCTTCGTCGGCAGCTGGTACAATATTGGCAATATTAGGGCCTGTTCGGTTGCGCGGGTAGGGTAGGGTAGGGTAGGGTAGGGTTAGCTTGGTCCTCAGTTTCCCAGCGGTCCCAGCGGCGTCTATTCTCACCCTGAGTCACAGAGTGTGACATGCCCTATTTATGGATGGATCCTGCTTCTTCAAGTCTGGAGCTCAAGCCCACGTGCGTCTATTCCTCATTTGAGCAGCGCAATGGTTCTTCGGCAACGGCCAGCTCTGCTGATTGGCCAAATACTCTAAAACTGACCGGTCAAGCTCGGCTTACCGGCATCGTGCACAGACGCCCATACAGGTGCGGTCACTCTGGTGACAGACCTGGGGCTAGACTTGAGTCCACCGAACACGTTCTGCGAGACCTGCGAACGGGAAATTTCCTCGGTTGTATCCGAAACGCCACAAATTTCCTAATCCGTACACTTTAACCCTACCCTACCCTACCCTACCCGCGCAACCGAACAGGCCCTTATTGATTGGCAGAGGTACATATTGGACGTCGCAGGGATCCGCTCCGCCACGCTACGATGCTCTTAGACTGCCTCGGCTCTCAGACCACATTTCCGAGACCATCACCTCAAGGCTCAGGTTATTCATGGCGTCCAGCGCTGCAAGGCGTTCACTGTACAGCTACGACTGTGCTGAAGTCCTCGACTGATATGTCTGGTATGAACGCCTACAGAGATCTCGACACCTCGCAATGGCTTGCGCTGTCGATCTTCGCGTCGTATTTCGCGCTCATCCTGGGCTTGTTTTATGTGATCTTTGCTCGTAGCATTCGGTGGGATTCTCTTGGTTCGAAAGGGTGGGTGTTCTTAGGATTGACTGGTGCATCGTTTGCACATACGTGGTTTTGTGGGTTTATTTACCTGGTTCGTCGGGCGTTGTGAATCTTACCCGGTTTCAAGATATGTTCCGATTCATGCAAGTGAGTCGTGCTGCTTGATATCGCAGAACATCCTTACAAGCTAGTCCCGCTTGCTAGTGGAGCTTCTATAACCACGAGTCCTTAATTGTAGCCAGCCAAGGACCCCTTCTGACCCGGTTCGCCAACTGGCTCGTGAACACGGCGCTATTCGAGCAAGCCTGGGGAGCAGTCTGCTTCGGACCCTTCAATTGGTGGTGGAGCGAGCAGCTATGCTTATTCACAGCTGGCGCATGGACAGTCTTTATTGCCATCGAAGGTTAGTTGCAATGCCGCGTGGTCCGCAGAGAAGGATTCTCATGCATCTCGTAGGGAGGCGGCACGGAATCAGGCATTTGTGGGCATACATGCTCCTCGGGCAGGTAGTCGCGATATCTGTCGCATCCAACCTATTCTACCTCGCTCTCATCACCTCCGCCCCGTCGAAAGCAAAGCCCAACGTGTGCCGTCTGTCTCCGATGATATGGGGCAGCGTGCTCCTATCCATGATCACCGTGGGCCTGAGCCCGTTCACCTCCGACGAAACCTTCCTCCCCAACCTCCTCGTCATGCATGCGCTGCTGCTCGCCGCCGTCCTCCCTCGGCGCCCGCAGGAGCCAAAGGCCCTCGCGATGCGCCCCCTGGTGCTCTACGCTCTCATCGCAGTCCTATCCATGGTCCTACGGCTTCGCACCACCGTCGCCGCTTACCTGACCCTGCCCCCTACGACGCGCACCCCGCGCAGCTTTGCCCTGTGCGCGTGGGAGACGCTGCACTCGCACCCCGCGCAGGCGTCTATCGGGTGGGACGTCGTCTGGACCAGCTTCTCGTTCCTGATTTGGTACTTCACCTCTATGGCCAGCGAGCAGGACCGCTCGTTTGTGGATATATTCAACGCTGTGCTGCAGACTGCGGTCCTGTCCGCCGGCGTCATGGCGCCGTCGCTGTTCGGTCGGCACGTGGGCATCAAGGAGGGCGCGAAGAAGCGCGAATAATTCGGTTTGATGAAAGACAGGTGATTCATGCGCTAGACTGCTCGACATCTGTGCCACGATCTGTCATCGTAATATACTGCAGGACTTTCGGCTTTCTACAAGATTCCAGCTTGTAATGTATGTATCTAGATGTATGAAGGAGACTTATACCACGCATGCAGGCCGCCTTTCTCGCAGAGACTGCCCGCCCCATCCAGTGCATATGCTAGCTCATTCTGACACCTTCTTTCATGCTCGTTTCGCAGGCGGGTTTGGGCAGCTTATTGTCCGTGCAAAAGTCCACAGCATTCGCCAATATGCCTAGGGCGCGTCCAACCCGCGGCGATTCGGGGACTGCTAAATCCTGTCCACTTCAGGGTATATTTTCTCCGGAGATCCGCGAGAGCGCAGGACACAGGACCTCCGAAAGCCCTAACGGATTCTCGGAAGGAGGTGGTCCATACAACCACGAATGTTCGATTTCACTGGCCGCTATGGGATTGCGAGTTCAGACAACTCTAAGGGCGTGCCCTCCAAGGCTTGCACGGCCTGACTTGTTCCAGCATTTTTCTCGTCCCATGAAACCCCTGGACGCATGGTTCGGCGACTGATACTTAGGGCAGACTCACGAGGGTGGCATAGCCGCTCGATAGCCAGGACGATGGCTGATTGTTTTCTCAGGTGTGTCTGGGAAGGGACGCTGTATTTAGGACGGAACCAGGTGCTTCGAAGTGGCACATTTCGCCCCCATCGGAGGATTACTTGCGGTCCATGTAGAAACATCGAAGCCGGTGCCCGTCAGAATATACTTAAGGGCATGTCGCTTGCCATATACCCCGACAATAAACTCAAACTGCAACATACTATCGTGTCCGACGACGTAGTGAAAACTCCACAAACAGCGATACTACACGTCATGCGGCCCTCCTTTCTGAAAGACAGACCTCTTGCGCTTGTCACAACTCAGCCACTACATCGCCGTGCACAATGCGCTTGGACACAGCAGTCGTAGTCGCATCGGTGGAGTTGAAGTAGTTCGTGTTGGAGATCGTGTACGAGGCCGACGAATTCACGCCCATGGCTGTATAAAATGAGTTAGGGTATGGTCTCACCACATATTGCAATAGACACACTGATATAACCGAGCACTCCCTCAGAGATGTCTTCGCCGAGCAACTCGAGACTGGATTCGCCAGCCGCTGTCAATAAACTCGCCCGGAACTCCTATAGATGGAGACACTCACTCAAAGAAGGCGTTGTTGCCATCGGCGTTCTCCTGGTCGAGGATGCTGTCCTCGGAGTTCAAGGTCCGGTCGTTCGTGTTGAGGGTGTACGGCGAGAGCGCGAATACCTGGTCATTCCAGCTTTCGTCCATGAAGAACTGGCCGATGTGCACTACATTACCGCCATGCGAAACGAGGGTCCTAGTGGTGGATACGTCAATATCAATTCTGGATATACATAGAAGTCGGCAGGAAGTGTCCACGGACCCGTTGTCAGAGATCTCCCAGTCGGTGTGGACCATGGTGTGCACATGGGGCGCACGGCCTTCGTAGAAACCGGGGTAGACAGAGATCAGCTCCACAACGCCGGCGTCGCTGGTGGTGTAGCCGCCGCGGCAGAACGTCTCGTTCCTCTCGTACGCCGCGGAGCCGAAGCCTCCTCCTCCTCCGCCGCCGGGTCCACCGCTCGGAATGGCAGATGGTACGGCAGAGTCAGACGATGAAGCAGTACTAGGGGGTGCACCGCTGGCACTCCCGGACCCTGAAGGAGGAGCGCCACCTCCAGGGCCACCGCCGAGGGTCGCAGAGTAGCCCGAGTAGACGCCGGTAGCGTTGGCTGAAGAGGAGGGTGAGTAACTGCAACGATGGTGAGGACAGTCAAGGACGAACCGTGCCAGATCTCCACGAACGCGTTGCCCAAAGGCTCGCACGTGTTCACATCCAAGACACCAATGTCCATGACGAAGGGGACGCCACTAGTGATTTGTAGTGAGAAACAGATTCGCTTTCGAAGAATTGCGGAAACTTACGCTTGGTCCTCGGTGAGATTGGTCCGGACGAGCTCGTTGTTGATGTAGTAGGGTCCCTCGGTCACCTCCGGAGCCGTCACGCAGGTGTTCTGACAGACAAAGAACGTCAGTCCCTGAGCATGCATGAGGCTGAGGGGCGCACATTCTGAATGGTCGTAAAGTGCGGGTTTTGCGCGCTCAACGTGGTCGACGAGATGATCTCCCTCTTCTTCAAGAGCGCACGCTTGGCCTTGCGCTTTGCGGTGAAGTCGGCGATGGCAGAAGCGCACTTGCGGGCTTGCAAGGATCGCAGATGCGCGGCGTGCTGACGAGTCCAGAATTGGTGACAGGTAGCAACACGCAGTTAGATAGCGGACGTACCTGGCGAGTTTGGAGCTCGCGCTTGCTCATATGTCCATGGCCACCCGGGTGCGCTGCATGGAGCAGAGTGAGTGAGAAACATCGGAATCGACGGAGGAGGCGCCTTACCGGCCACCGCGCTAGCTAGAACGACCCACTGAATCAGAGACAATAACTGCATATTGGCGACGCGGGCTTAAACTCGCTGGCCTTTCGAGAGATGATGGGCTCGAGCTTGCCAGCCCTCGTCTGTTTTATACTGAAGCTGGCTTCCACATGTGGAGTCCGCCTGTGGCCATGGGATCTCGGAAGCATCATAGCAAATCCTACCGCGAAGCTGCAATTCGGCCGCCGCTCCTAAACAATTACACACCTGCAAAATCGGACGGCAGTCCAAAGGTACAAAACTGCGGGCAGTGCCGTAGAGGAGTGCTGAACATGCTTATTCTTTTCGGGCGCGAAGTATGGCGGCCGACGTCTTCCCTCCTGTTGCTACGTCTTTGCTTCCAGGTGCACCAGCCGGTACGTAGGCGATCACTTTACTATCCTTGCGGGACGCGTGCTAACGTGTGTATCAAGGTGTATCACCCGCTGCTGCTGCGCAAAGGCCAGGCGAAGGGACATGTAGGATCGGGATCGGGATCTAGACTCGCTGCTGCGGCCAGTAGAATCAGTCAGATTTGTCGCGAAGGATCTTCCTGCGTCAGAAGGACGTGCGTGGTAGGTGTGCCCGCCTTCGGATTGCGGCAACCCTCCGGGGGCGAAGCTATAGCTAACTGCGAGGGGGCTGGCTACATATGTATCCACTGAGTGCAAGGTATCCTCCAGATTCCAGAAGAATTCCGCTGGGTCTTTGAGTAATCGATCTCTTGCCACAGCCGAATGGGGCTCCGGAAATGCACATCATTGGGAATCCAGCCACGGCCGAGTACCGGGGGACAATGGGCCAATCGCTCCCTGATGTTTTCCACGGCAACAGAAATTCAAAAGGCGTGATATGCCAAGACCGCTGCAGTCAAGAGATCACAGGAAGCTGTCGCTGAATGCTGTATGGTGACACAAAAAGCCGGTCGGCGGTCTGCTGCGGAGGAACAGGATGCAGAAGCCTCATCATTTCAAGAAAAACAAGGTTGAGCGTCAATGAGAGATCCAGGATTCATTGTTCAAGCATCGAGTACGGCGGCCGGCGGGATCTCGACCAGCATGGACATTCCTTTCGTTCTGCTCCGCAGTTCAGGTGGACGTCGGAGAGCGCTTCTTCAGATCTAAAGATCGTGAAGCGTGATGAACCAATGATGGCTTGACCATCTGTCCTTCGGCTAATCCCGGGGTCGGTTTAATCTCCGTGCCATCCTGCCATGGAACATATACACTCTGTTATGCCCTAGACTGTAAGTATATCAACAGACGGGCAATAATCCTGTTTAGGCCTGAGGGAGGAACACATCTTGAATACCTGGTAGACACTCGCCCCCATCCCTCAGGCTACCGGTAGCATCTAGACGACATTACCCGTGCCACAGTCATCTAGGAGGCCACAGGTCCGCATGAGTTCCTTGAGGTCAGGGTCTCCTTTCTCAGATAACTTTGGTATTTCCGAACATATTTGGAAGAACTTTCCCCCGTTCGAGGGAAATCCTGGCGACGGCGAGGGTTTCACCTCTAGATCTTGCCCTTCGCGAGTCGACTGCAACTCTATCCCGCTCACGCAAAAGGGAGACGTGCTGTTCAAGCTCTGGTCTCGAAGACCTAATTTCATAAGAAGCGCCACAAGATTATTCCAGGTGAAGATGCGACACGCCGGAGCATTTCGTTACGTACTGTCTTGTGTATCGCAATGACCCGACCGCAGTGCCGGCAGAAATCTCTATCCTTCCCTCGGCCTCCTAGTCTGCGCACCCCCACCCTCCTACCTAAGCTTCCAGTATGCGGGTACTGCTCAGGCCCCGGTCCCATCCCTACCACATTGCGCACCGAACTTCCTGTCCGTCCGCTGGGCGGCCCCGTTCCACAACGCACGCGCCGTCTCGCACAATAGTATGGCGACATTTTCTCCCTTAACAGCACGGCTTAGGCTGTATCGCTTATTTCACGATATCAGCGTAGCCCCGCCAATTGCACGCCGAGCGCTGTCAACAACAATATCAACGAACGCCCATAGCGAGATTTAACCTGTGCGATACATGACTCGCCGTTGCGCTAATCACCATTGCCTAAGAATTTGCGGCCGATTATTTGGCCATCCTCGGGTGTGTAACATCTTTGGCGATGTTGAACTCATGTCAGCCGTACAGGACGCCGTCCTTGATCACCTTAGGCTGGCTGCATCCAGGAGCCGCCCCAGCCTCTGGAGATTCGTGATTGCGGATGGGCGCCTGCAGATCGTCTTTGCCATGAAGAACCCACCCGCGGGACAGCCTGGGAGACTTACATGAACGACGAAACGTTGGCGTAGGAGCCTATCCACCTGGCTGTCGGTTTGCTTCACGCAACAGACTCTACCTCAGCAAGATCGTCGACGCGTTCCGTTTATACTTTCCACCGCATACAGGATACACTGAGTGCATGGCAATTTTTCTGTACTTGTTAATCACATCCAGCCATTGAACGTGCTACATTGCTCGGATACTATATGCTGCCGATTATCAGTAACGTGCACAGCTGACTATGATTAGACTCAACACGCTGAGCAAACGTGTCCTTGAACTGCGACCACCTTTGCCGGACTTCAACGACTCCTCGCCATAGCAGTTGCTCTCCTGGCGCTGCCCGACGTTGCCCGAGCCAGAGCGCTTTCCGACTTGGGAGGATATCCTGTGTGCGTTTCGATCAACGTGGTGATCTGGCAGACGCAGAGATCGCAATTTCCTACCACACCGGGCACTAGAGACAATGTCGCGTCTGGAAGATGGGATCCTTACAAACCATCACATTTGTACGGTCCTTCTCTCCCGATTCAAACAGTTCGGTGACATCTCCGACTTGGATGCAATCATCCAAAGGCTCGAGCCGCTGCTGCGCGACGCTGGAGAACAACGAACACCTGCTAGTCATCGAGCACTCTCACATAGTTGCTTGGCGTCAGCGTACGGTCAGCGTCATGTAATCACCCGGGCTATAAGCGACTGCGAAGCAGCTCTTGACTCGTACCGAGCTGCGCTATACCTGGGCGTCCAGCCGCTGCTCCGGGCATCAATAGATCGCAGTACGGTTTAGCTCTCCAGAACCATCCGGATTACGATGCACCTGGCGAGGAGGGCGACAAGATACGAACCGCTGCCTGCTTTGCTCACTTGCAGGCCTGCGAGATGACCCCAGATAACCGTGCTGAGAAACCAACCAGACTAGGATACTACGGGAACTTCAACCGATTGGTTGTTGAGAAATCCAGACTCCGTGAACACATAGAGATTGCTCTCCAGTCTCACCGAAACGCATTGAAATTTACGACACAGGAACATCTAGATAGATCGACACACCTTCGTAACCTGGGTGCAACTCTCATCGAATCCGCAGAGATATGTTCGGCTCTGGAAAACGCTCAGGAAGGTCTACAGTTGCTCTGGCGAGCAGCTGCGATGACGCATGCGCCCATTCGTCAGCGTGTAGACGCCGCCATCAGTCTCGCTCACTCGAAGCTGGCTTGTGCTGATGCCAGTGATCAGCGGTACAATGCCTTCAAGTTGGCGCTAGCACTCCTTCCTACGCTGATCTGGGGCAGGAGCTGACTATGAGACCCGAGAACGTCTGTTAGCAGACCCGCTGGTGATCACTCTGCCGTCGGATGCTGCGAGAGCTGGGATAGCCATGGGTAATTTGAACGGTGCCCTGGAACTCCTGGAAGCTGGCCTGTCAATGTTGTGGACTCAAATATTCCAATTCCGTACGCCTATGTCTGACCTGATGGAGGCGGATGCGGCGCTGGCATCCGATCTTCGGGGACGGCTCGAGCATTGGAACGGGTCAATAACATCCCTTCTGACCAACTTCAACGACCTCATCTTCGACGATATCTCGCGACCCGCTTGGAAAATTTGATGAAGCAAGCAAGATCGTTCCCAGGGCTGACGATTTTATGCGCCAAAAGTCTGCCACAGCACTCACCAGTGCGGCGAAAGGGGGTTATTGTATCGTGTTCACCGGAACCACGGGACGATGCGATGTACTGGTCCTTGACCATGCAGGAGTAAGACATATTCCGCTAGTGAAGCTTGACAAAGAGATGGTCGAGTCACTCGCTAACCAAATCAATGGGCTACTCCGTTCCGCCAATATCCCGAGACGGCGCCATTTCGGGAAGAAAAACCAGAGTGGCCCGGATACCCTAGAGAAAGCCTTCATCCAGGTCCTGGCCCAAATGTGGCGAGGAATACTTTCGCCAATCATCGAGGCGCTGGACATCAAGGTTCTTCGTGTAATATATCACAGCGCCATACCACGCTAATCGCGTCTTTTCTTCCTTGCAGGAGCGCGAACCTTCGCTGAAACCACGACTATGGTTGTGCCCTACTGGAGTCTTCAGTCGTCTCCCGCTGCACGCTGCAAGGGTTTTCAGCGATGGCAAGAGCGATTGTCTGTCGGACCGTTTCATTGTATCATATACTCCCACCCTGACAGCACCGCTGGAGGCGCGCCGGCCACGCCCTTGGAAAAGCGAGCACGTCAAGATACTAGCTGTGGGACAAGCGTCCGAGGGAGCAGAGTTTCTAGAAGGAGTAGAGCAAGAGCTTGCCCGCATCAAAAGTGTGAGCCCGCCAGGAGCGCTCAGGGTGATAAGCGGTCGCAAAGCCACGCAGGAGGCCGTCCTTGACCGCCTTGGGCAGGCAAAGTCTCTGCACGTTGCGTCGCATGGTATCCAGGACCCCCGCCAACCGCTGGACAGTGGCCTTCTGCTCGCAGACGGGCGCCTGAAGCTGTCCACGCTGATCCGCCAGCGCCTCGACCATGGCGAGATGGCGTTCCTGTCTGCGTGCAAAACGGGGATGGGCGATCAGACGCTTGCAGGCGAGTCTATCCATCTGGCGGCGGGGTTCTTGCATGCCGGGGTCTCTAGCGTCGTAGCAATGATGTGGGTGATATCCGATAGGGACGGCCCAGTCGTAGCAGAGAGGATTTACAAATATATGTTCCTGGAAGGGGGACAGAAGCAGCACCACGAATCAGCTTATGCGTTGGATGAGGCGGTGCGGTTTCTCCGAGAGAGCGGGGCTTCGTGCGTGCGATAAGTTCCGTTCATGCATTTAGGAGCCTAAATGCACGGAGAATCAGCTTCCTGTGCTCCCACCTCTAGATCAAGGACGAGATTACGCAGCGCAGCCCATACCAGGGGGCATCACTCAGCTGCTTGCACGTTGTACCTCCAGCAAGAAGTGTAAGGTTTGGCGCGACGACTATACCCAGGAGAATAAAGGCCTACAGATGCCTGATGCCGTGCCTCTTGCCTGTCGAGCGCGGTAAGACACATTAAGTATGACGCCCTTCTTTCGCAGTTACGCTTGCTATCCTCACATTCCAGTCCCAGAGTGATGACAATCGTCCATAAGCCACGGCACCTTGCGCCGCGGCCCACTCGGGGTGGCGTGTTGCCCGTCTACGCTGCTCAAGGTAGTACCTGCACGACCAAAAACACGTCAGTCCAAAGCACGCCTGCAGCTGATCAGCTCTACTTCCCCTCACGACGCCATATATGCGCCAATGATGCCAGCGAACGGGGCTGAGAACACCGAGCCTCTTGACTGCATGCACAACAGCGGCCAGCTGAGCGCCGCAGCTGAGTATGATGCAAGCAGACCTTACGATAAACACAAAGAGGCTCAGCGCTCAGAGACGAACGCACAAGCCCAAGCATTCGTCTATGTCGCGAGTGTGGCAGTAAGTCGGAGCAGGCGCCGTAGGGTAGTGCAGTTATATATGGATTCGTTAAGGTCAATGAACAAGTCTCTGGTAGTATATCGGATAGTACACCCGCCTGTCATGTACTGCTTATGTCAGCAGCATAACGCGGGAGAGCGGGGTTCGACTCCCCGCCAGAGAGAAATATTTTGTATTTATGTAAGCGGTGATTACTTCCATTATAGTTATAACGGCACGTGATCTGTTTATATATGGCTTGTAATACCACATTTGGACAGCCGCAGTGACTAATTGGGAGAAGTAGCATTACGTTAGCGCAGGTTTTGTGTGTATGGTCTGAATAAAACATTCAAGTTCTCGCGTAAATAATGAAAATTCCCTTTGGGTGTTATAACGTCTTAATTAATATCAGAGCGTCTTAACATGGAAGCGGGCCATTTCCTATCTTTATTTTCATTTTGACAAACTCGGAAGCCGACTAATCCATGTATGCTAGCCCGCCTCCTCTCCAACCCCCCATTACGCCCCATTCCACCAACGTCTTCCGCCACCTACAAGATGCCGGCCAAAGTACCCACCGCACCGACCACTACGGCACCCAACACACCACCCAACCCTGCCGTCGTCCCCGCCGCGCCGCTGCTGCTACCACTCCCGTTGCCACTTCCACTTCCGCTCCCACTCCCGCTACCACCACTGCCTGACGACGAGGAGGTTTGCGTACTTCCCACAGGTCCAGTCTCCGTAGTCGATTGGGCTGCCACGGAAGTCGCGGATGCGTAGCTATGGAGGGTGGCGTGTCGTTAGACATAAGTAACGTTACGGACGGATGTCACTTACGCGGAACTAGCAGCTCCTTGGTCACTGTTCGTATCCAAGAGAACAGCGTCGATAATGTGCATCACACCATTCCTCAGGATAACGTCAGGTTTGGTCACCTGCAGAAAGATTGATCAACGAGCATCGACGGAGACATGTAGGGGTCCTGCGCACCATAGCTGCAACGCTCGTGTTACTGCTGAACACGTACGAACCAGTGCTGTTCGCCACGAAGTCCAGCGATTCCCCAGAAGCAGAGGTATGGTTCGCCGCCATGAGAGACGAGCCGTAGGCCGACGTCCCGTTGATGATCTAGGAGTAACGAGGAAACAGTATAGGTTAGAGTGAGAGCTGAACGAGATTGATGTTATATCTTACATGATTGCCTAACAAATTCATCAAGCTCTGCTGGTCGTTCATGAGCGAACTGAGCTGGCCCTGGGCAGCAGCAAGCGCCGCGTCGGTGGGAGCAAATAGCGTGAACCCCTTCGTGTTATCGTTCAAGACCTACACAAGATCGGGATGTTAGTGGCTGAACAAGGAAGAAGCAGCGAGAATGGATACGCACACTCAGTAAACTCCCCTGACCATTTGAACTCTGGACATTCGACAGAACAGTGTTCAACGAGGACAGGTTGTTGCTCGCCAATGCGGCCTGGAGGGACCCCGGGATGTCAATGACGGCGTCGACCACATTGATGTGCAGATTCTCGTAAGACGACTGCTGAATCACAGTAACAGGAGTGCTAGGAAGAATAGATGATCAGTACGCGGTCGCGGAAACGACAAGGATAGGCCTACTTCTGGTTGAGAACCGTAATGTTACCGTCACTCATCCGACTCCAGGCAACAACCTGACTCTTCCCCCCCTCAAGCATGACCAGGCTCATGTCGTTCAACATGGTCCTTCCTACAGTCGTGTTGGGGTACGACTGCGTCATATTGGTGAAATTGCCGTAGACGACATGGTACGCAAGGGTGTCGGCGAGGAGGGAGGTTGAAGAGGAGATGTTCGAGGCGACACCTGCGACTGAGGAAGGCGCATATACCCACATCCGGTCAGGCCTACGAGGAATCGAGGAGAAAATGGTACTCACAGGCCTCATTGGTCGGGGCAAACAAAGTCAACTGTCTGTTCTGCGCATTTTCGCTCAGGGCGGCGAGCAACTCGCTACCCGTATCGGACTGGTTGACCTGCTGGGTCGCGTTCACCAGCGCGCCGAGGTTGAGAGTGTTCAGGACCGCGAGCAACCCGGACAGGTATGTCGCGTTCTGCGCTGTGGACCCCATGGGCGCAGAGGTGCTAGAGGCCATTGCGGACGACGACGACGCAGTCGAGGACATGGAAGAGGCAGTCATGGCGGAAGTGGTAGTGGTGGCGAGCGCGAGAGGGAGGAGGGGGAGGAGGAGAGGTAGGTTAACGCATTGGAATCGGGTACGCATGGTTGTGTATCGGTAACGGTAAAGGGTTTCGCAGAGGATAGGATGTGGTGGGGGATAGAAATGTGGTGGGGAGAACGAGACGGACGAGGGGGTTTATATACGCACCGAACGCGGTGGCTGACATGGACGTGCGCAAGGAGGAAGACGGTGGCTGACGTCGCGATCGGCGGGCAGCCTCGATCGATCAGAGGAAGCCTGGCTTTGACACTTGCAAATCCCAACTGGGCGCGTCTTCTCGCCCAATCCGTGCTGTGGCTTGCTCCCGGGTAGCCTACCAGTTGACAACGGTCTGTTAGCATGGCGAGAGCCGACTGCAAGGAGATGCTGGGCAATTCATGCCTGATATCCGGTCTCTCAGAGGACATGATAAAAAGTCACTCTTTTCATAGAGGAAAGCGAAACATACGGGGCGGCTGTATATGACCTTACCAGGGCTAGCTGACCTCGAGGGCGTCCAGCCAGGCAGCGTGATTCATCAGACCTTTTCAAGGAATCACTGTTATCCACTGGAGAACAATGCTCCATCGAAGGGGGGCCGAGTACTGAGCGCGAGCAGGCGCCCTGTAGCCACTGCCGTCGTGAACACGTTCGAGGCTGCCGTATCCTGGTCAAGCTCAGTGACAGGTCCTCCCTTGAGAGAATAAATGATGTTCGTCGCAGGCTGACGCAGCAATGGCTAGCTATAGCACCCCTAGTGAGCCGTACAAGTGCGAGTATATCGGGTTAAATGGCGCACCTTGGTACGCGCCGAGAAACTCGTCCGTCCTTGAAAGGCTCGGTATCACCTGGAAATACAGGGTATTATACCACGTGGACTCCACGGCCAAGTTCAAGGGGGGTCGATTACTTACCTGGAGAGACTGAAGTAGTACGCCTGCAATGGCGCCCACTTTCGCCTACCAAGATCCGAGGACAATGTCCTCGCTGCTTTCGACGAAGTGAACCAGTCTCACTATCGAGATATTCACAGGCATCAGAAGGTCTATGAGCGACCTGTGCTTTAATTTCCGTCCGGTTGAGCAGTTTTGCTCCCGGTGCCCCATGGCCCATGGGGCATGCCTCGTCACCCGAGCTACACCGGCGTGTTCATGTCGGCGCTCGGATGCACCTATGCCGGAGCGCATGGTTCCGCAGGAGCGGTTCTTGCGTGGACGAGTGCGCTCGCGGCGGTGGCGTGCGCGCCTGGTACGCTGGCCCGCGTACCTGTGGAAGATGCCACGATGAGGGAAGCGGTGGGACGCGTGTCGAGAGGACGCGCATAGATTGCCATATATTACTGAAGGCATCGGCTCTGTCGCCTGGCTATGATTGACTATGGTACAAGACCATAACCTGTGAGACATAGCTCATCACGTAAATGTCCGGGATATATCGTACCTTGAATAACATACCTCATTAATAAACCCAGGGAATAAGCTTATACGGTACCCTCGCCGCCCATTCCTCCCACTCCTTCCCAAACTGCCTCTTCATCATCTCATCCTCCCTCGGCGCCCTTCCAATGACCATCGGCCACGCCGTATTGACCCCCACCCAATTCACCAGCCACGCCTTCCCCGCGGGCGTCCCCAGCACCCCGCTCTCCCGCACCCACGACCCACGGCTGAACAGAAGCAAGTTTATGCCCGCGGCAACGAGCAGGAGCCCCGTGTAGCTCGGGTGCCGGACGAACGCGTACGGCCCGCTCGTGACCAGCCGGTGGTCCTTCCGGATGCTCAGCTGGTACGTGAACATCCGGCCCAGCGTCCGGTAGCACCAGTAGCGGACAGCGCCGCCGGCGACGGTGAGGAGCCACCCGGCGAGGAAGGTGGGTGTAATACCCAAGCCCACTGAGTCGATGGGCCGGTTGGGTGCGAGGTATTGCAGGATGACGGGCGGTGTGGACGCCGGGAGCTTGTCGGTGAGCGCCAGGATGGTGAGGATCTCCGCGACGCTGACCGCCCAAGACAGAATCTGAGTTAGGTAGCATAGTTAGTAATATCGCGGAAGGGGCGCTACGACTGTCTACCTTGGGGACAACGGGCCCGAAACCCCTCCCGCTGTTGAGGACCTTTTCTCCAAAGGACGCGGGGGCAACTAGCTCTTGCTCTGAGGGGACAGGCGTCGGAGGAGTTATTGAGAGCTGGAAGCAGCCACTCGCCGTGATGAGAAGAGGCACCTTCAGGAGTAGGTTGCTCATGGTGAGGTTGAGTGCAATGGATACAATATTGGGGATGCAGGGTATTGCACACAGCAGAGCGGGACGTGCGGTCTCAGGGTAACGCTAGCTCCCTTGCAAGTCGATCATGACGCTATGTTTGGGCGTGATTTCTGATTGTCGCAGTCGCTATGACTCTAAGCTTGAGGATGACTCGCACGGCCCGGGAAGGGAAGAACATCTCACCACAGGTGGGGAACGTTGTCCTCTGCTGCAGCATTCCCGCAATTTGACGACAAGCATGGACCCTTGGCGACATGCGAGCTGATTTGCAAGGTTCAGCCCTCGAATCACTGCCTCTACGTTTCTCACCGATAGTGGTGTCAAGCATCGTCAGTGATATGCCTGATCCTGCGCAGGAACGTCGGAGGGATAACGGAACTAGACATGGAAATGAAGGGTTGAATGCAGCATATGGAGTTGCCTCGCAAGTACTCAGCGCTCAGCTTCGCCACACTGGCAACGATTTGAAGCTTTGCCCCGGGCAAAAAAGGCCTCGTTGTCTAGTGCGCGATGACATGTCGGCAGCTGGTTATCCTGCGCGACCATCCTGAGCACGCAGGGGTCTGCTCCGGGGGACTGAGATTGGGCACCCAAGCTCACACGCACATTCCATGGAGAAAGTAGGCTTGATCCTGCGCCTCTTAAAAAAGACTTAGTAGACGAGCAACTGTCTTTAATGGAGAAAGGCCCATCGGCGTCGCCATCTGTCGCGGGTTGCAAGCACGAGAACGGGAATGGAGCCCGAGCTATAACTTGTTCTACATAAGATGATCCATCTACAGGTGCAGGCCAAGTATATTCGTTCACCGCACTTCTCATCTTCTCGCCACCACCAGCATCCACTGATTGTATCTTATGCACGTGAAGGCCCTACTGTTCGACGTATTCGGCACTGTAGTGGACTGGCAGTCCACCGCGGTGCGGGTCCTGTCCGAGTCCGGTCCTCCCTCTGAAGGTACGTACCCACTACTCACCAGCCCCGTAGCCACAGATTCACGAACAATACCGATACCCACTGATCCTCCCCTCTGATAGATTATACAGCCTTTGCGCAGGAATGGAGAAAGGGCTACGGGACCAGAACGTACGCCGTGCTACCATTCCCTCTCCAGATGAGAACCGACATTGTCATCCGCAAGACGCCAGACAGCCAAGGACGGCGAGGGGACTCTGAACGTCGACGTCATGCACCGGCAGGCTCGTACACTCGATCCTATCCTATTCGACCCAACATGGGCAAGTACTCATCCACCCCTCGCATTCCTAGATACTGGACGAGATGCTCGGCTCCCCGAAGTGGGCCCACCTCGGGAAGCTCTGGGACGAGGACAAACGCGCAGAGCTGACCCTTCTCTGGCACAAGCTCGACGGTCCGCTCGCGCCCTCTTCTTCATAGACTAACAGTCCGACTGCGCTAGTAGGCTGGCCGGACGCCACCGAGGGCCTGTACGCGCTCAAGAAGCGCTTCATCATCGCGACGCTGTCGAACGGAAACGTTAGGCTGCTGGTGGACATGGTGTGTTATCCCCGCGTACACTTCGCGCCAGTTGTAGGTTGAGGAGACAAGTGCGGTAGGCTAAGCACGCCGATCTCCCCTGGGACGCGGTATTCTCCGGAGAACTCCTGGGGTCGTACAAGCCGTGCGTACACCTCCCATCCCCGAGCACATGTACCCTTCACCCTGCTCTTCGCAGGAACCCCAAAACCTACCTAGGCGCAGCTCACCTCCTCGCCCTCGAGCCGTCCCAGATCGCGATGGTCGCCGCGCACATCGAAGACCTGCGCGCCGCCGCGAGTTTTGGGCTTAAGACGATCTACGTCCGCCGGTCTACAGAGGACACGCCGGAGGACAAGGCGAGCGCGAGGAGCAAGGACGAGGGCGGGGAGGTGGATATGGTGGTTGATTCGTTTCTGGAGATTATTCCGGCGCTGGAGAGGAAGGGGGGAAAGGTGTAGTACACTCGAGTAGCGTGTAAGGTATCATGAAAGGTGAAGTGCATAGGGATGCGAGGTACGTGCACGCCATAAAGTGCCCGCACATTTGTTGAGGATGGATGGTCAGGCTTCGATCTGCGATACCAACTTAGGAGTCCAGTTAGGTGCAAGGCAGACGAAATTTGGAGGTCTGAGAGAGAACGGGAACAACGTGATAAGTGCTACTGACTGGACTGCAGGTCCTCATTGGTACACCGGGGCCTTTGCCATCCCTCTGCCCATTCGACACCTCGCGATCACGCCGCCTTGACGCCGTTATCGTGCTTCACGGGCACGATGTCTGATACATGATCGTTCCAGAGTGCGTTGGCTTCGAAGGTCGCTTCACACTGTCGAGGTCTTCATTAGAAATTTCGACGGTCATGGGGCGTCCTTCGTCCAATCTCACAGAATCCACTCTCCTATTTTTACGACAGTTCCATCCCCAATATCTCCACTGCAGCTCCCTATTCTTAGAAAACACGCAGCTCGCAAGAGCCTCCAACACGAGTTTGCGCGCCCCCCCACCGGGGCCCTGTCCCTGCACGCCTGTGATATTAACCATCATTTAGACGTCGACCATCATACCTGCTATCTCGGGCCGATCTTGCTATCCTTGATAGCCTTCGCAGGATCATCAAAACGGTTTGCAGTGCTTCCATACTGCTGGAGAGGCATTTTTCGACTGTGCATTCCTGAGCAGGCTGGGTCTCTTCATTATTCGCGTTATGCTTTTCGCGACCGCCAATGTGCCTTTGCGCAGAGCCCCGCGAGATCGGAGCTTGCCCCTCCGGCCCCTTCGCATGTCTCTGCATCGGAAAAGCGTAAATTGCGAGCTGTTGTCTATTATTCTGTCTACAATCATCGCCGTAGCTATTGTCCTTGTCGCGCTGTGCAGAATATCACGTCCAAGCATCGAGGGCCGCCACCTCAACGCTCAATAAAGGTGGCAGTATTCTAAATATAGCCACTCGGAGGTCGGAGCCTCGGATCAAAGCGCGGCAGCCACAAAGCGCCCGGCGGGAAGTCATTGTGCCTTTGCGGGGAGCGTGGCCCTACACGAGGCCCGCCATTGTTGCCTGCCCCTTCCTTGTCTGCTGCCGTCGACCTTGTCTGCCCGTATAAAAGCCCTGCGCGGCCTGCTAGCGTCTATCATCCACCCTCCCGCTTCCGCTTGCGCTTGCGCCTCTCACGCTAAGTATACGGCCTCTTGACGAGTGCTGTTGGTTATTCTCGCGCTCTCTTCTTTACTGGCTTTTATTCGACCGCCGCCAATTTCACGCGACGCCACGACTAGGACGATGAAAACCGCCACCTCATACGCCGCGTTCCTCCTCTCTGCGCTTGCGGCGCTCCCCCACGCCTCCGCGCACGGCTTCGTGTCCAAGGTCGTCGTGAACGGCCAGTCGTACGCGGGCAACACGCCCGGCGGCGACACGAGCCCCAGCCCGATCCGCCAGATCAGCACCATCTCGCCCGTCAAGGGCGCGGCGAACAAGGACATGTTCTGCGGGTACGACGCACAGGTCGCGTCGCAGGTCGCCGCCGCCGACCCCGGCAGCAAGGTCACGTTTACGTGGTCCGGCGGGGGAGGGCAGAACGTGAGTGCTTGTTTGCTTGCTTTGGCTGCGCGGGAGGATATGACAGGTGCTGATGTGGATACGTGGGTGTGCGTGTAGTGGCCGCACAACACGGGCCCGCTGATGACTTATATGGGCGCGTGCGAGGGGACGACGTGTGACAAGTACACCGCGACGGACGCAAAGTGGTTCAAGATCGACGAGGTCGGGCGCGAGGCCAACGGCGGCGACTGGGTGCAGCAGGAAATCAGTGCGTCCTTCCCTTCCCTTTGCGGGCCTCGTTGCTGATAATCCATACCGCAGTGAACGGCGGCACCTACACCGTGACGCTCCCGTCGAACATCGCGCCCGGCGACTACCTCATCCGGCACGAGATCATCGCGCTGCACCTGGGCATGACCGAGGGCGGCGCGGAGTTCTACCCGTCGTGCACGCAGGTGCGCATCACCGGCAACGGCAGCGGCACGCCCAACCAGACCGTGTCCTTCCCCGGCGCGTACTCGGACACCGACCCCGGCATCTGGGACAAGAATGTGAGAGTCCTCCTTCCCTCCTTATATCATCAGGGCGTAGTGCTGATCTGTTTTTGTGAATGCAGGTCTACGACCCCAGCGCGCCGTACACCTTCCCCGGCCCGCCGCTGTCCAACCTCGTCTCCGGCGACTCGGGCACGGTCGACGGCCAGGGCGGGAGCACCTCGTCTGCCACCCTCTCTGGCGGCGCCGCGCCCACCGGTACTGCTTCCGGCTCTACGCCCGCTGGAACTTCGCAGCCTTCTTCAACGACGGGCACGGGCAACGCAGGCGCAAACCCCAGCTCGGGCAAGTGCTCGCTCAAGTCGCGCGCGGCGCCCACGACCAGCGGCAACCTCAGCGCGAACTACCCGCGGCACTTTAGCCGCGTCATGAAGCGGCTGCTCAACGACTTCCAGACGACGGTGCACCAGTGGTAGTTCCCACCCGCTGTCTCGCGCTTGGTTTAGACTGTATTATAGCTCACTCACGCGCTCATCACGACTGGTCATGATGACGACAACGACAGGATGGAGGTAACTTATCATTGTTATTGGGATGGCTGTCGCACTGGGTATTATTGCTGTATCTATTACCCGCCCGCTCTTTGTATCGCACTGGATAACTGCTGTATCACCACCACCACGCATTACCTTGCATAAATGCATTCTTGTATCGTTCATGGGGTCGGTTCTGAGTCTGCGATTGAGGCTGTGGTGGGGCTGTGTGGATATGTCCCATAAGACTGGAGAAGAGATACTTCTCAAGTTAGGAGCTCGAGTGCGCTCTTCTACTTGGTTCCATGCGTATGCTCGAAGTACTCAAGTGGATGGCTGCATGCACTCCCCATTGGCTCGGCTATGACGCTCCCCGGGCCGGGGGTACGATCTGATCGTCGATCGACCTATCGGCGCCTTCGCGTGGCTCTTCTAACGCTGTGGCAACCCTCAGACTGTACTTCAGAAGCGAATAAGGAAGAAGTCAGCGTTGACATATGCTGCCAATCCACCAGGGGGGAGGCGTGCGAGACATGGGGTGTTTTGTCGCTATTGTCTTTGTGGGCCGGGGGAAATGGGTGAGGCGGAGGAATAACCCAGATGTGCAGCTCCGGTGGCCTGCGTAGTTCGCGGTGATTCTCGCAAGCATTCAGGCAGGCATAGAACTCGCAAGAGTCAGCGTACTTCACCCCAAGGTTCGTAAAACGGTCGCTGTTCGTTCGAATTGTCAACCACTGGATGAGCTGATGGCATATGCAGTCAAGAGGTACTTTGACGCGAAGGAGTTGGTTGACAGCGCGTGGACTAGACGTCAAACGATCTGGCAACGATCTGGGCGTCCCAGCCTGCGATAGGCCAGACTGGGATTCGAATCCATCATATGTCAGTCCATGTCACAATTTCTGGTCTGATTTCCCCGGAGATGATTGATGCAAGTAAACTGCCCCTCCCCAGCTGCCCCCAGCTGTGGCGTCCAGCAATACAACAGGCGGCGGGAGAGCACGTCTTGGCCGTTCTAGCCTTCTGGGCAGATCGAGCAGGCCGCCGGGAAGTCTTGCAGGGACGCTCCTTTCCCCTGCTTGCCATTCCGGGCCAGGGTGGCGATTGAGACCGGGCCTGTCGATCGCATCGGGTGCTTTCTGCGATCCCTTCCCGATAATTAACTTAATTAAGCCGCAGCTTCCGGCTGTGGAAGTCTCGGTAGCGCTGCCTCTGATAAAAATGTCCAATTTCGCATCGCTGTGCTCTGCATCACGTTGACTTTGATTCGTATCCTGCCTGCTGCTAATCGCTCGCCTACTTCTATTGCCTAGCGCCCATATCAGCCCTCTTGACCGCTGCGGAAAGTGTGTTATGTCCTGCGAATTCATCCCGCCTGCGGCGTACGACGAGCTCGCTTACCCCATGGAATCAAAGTACCTCCTCCAGGCCTACCCCCGCAACGTCCCCCCGCCCGACAACGCCCTCGGCATCGAGCACGCCTACCTTCTCCCCCAAGAGCTCGCCTACCCCGCCCTCGCCGCCCAGCAGCAATACGTCGCCGACCAGTTCTACTACCCGCCAGACTACCTCTCCCCGCTCAACATGGCGCCGCCCCCGCAGGTCGCGTACGAAGCCCCGCTCAGCCCGCGCAGCGCCCCATCCTACCCGCTCCAGCTCCCGCCGTCCCTCCCAGACGGGAACGCCCACGCCCAGTGGGCGTCCTTCGACGCCGACTTCACCTTCCCCGGGACATCCTCGGGTATGCGCCGGGGGTCTCTGCCCACCGACCAGCTCCTGTTCGCCCCGCAGACGCAGGCGTACGACCCGTATGCGGCGCGGCAGTCGTTGCCGCCCATGGCGTCCTCGAGCTCGGCGGCGGCGCAGGGCGGGATGTCCCGCGAGCACTGGACGATGGCTGGCTCCCTCGACCCCTCGAACAACATGGTCTACCGGTCGGCAGAACATCCCCGCCTGCGCACCGCCCAGGCGTGCGAGAAGTGCCGCACGAGAAAGGCCAAGGTGAGCATCCCCCTCTCCCTGTCTTCGCTGATGCTAACGACCCCGCAGTGCAGCGGCGAGCACCCCGCCTGCGGGCGCTGCGTCAGCCGCGGGCTCATCTGCGAGTACGCGCCCGAGCGGCGCATGCGCGGGCCCAACAAGCCGAAGAACAAGCCGCCCGCGAGCACCTCGAGCGGGAGCCCGCCCTCGTCCGCGTCCTCGCGGCGCTCCTCCGTCGTCTCCCTCCCCGACGGCCCCGACGCCTCGGCCCAGAAGAAGAAGCCGCGCCCGCCGCCGCTGAACCTCGGCGCGGCGTCGAATATCCAGCAGCGCGAGGGGTGGGCGCCCGTCAGGGAGGAGCAGGAGCAGCTGACGATACGGCCCCGCGCGGACGTGCCGAGCGATGTGGGCAGCGCGGCGAGCCGCGCGAGCTTTGCGTCGGATGTGTCGATGGGGGAGATCGAGTATCGGGGGGTGCTGACGCAGGCGTACCCGCTGTCGTCTGTGCGGGGCGGGGTGGCGGGGCTCGACGTTCCGAGGTAAGCGTGCTTGTCACCACACGGTTGTGTTGGGATAGATGCTCATGATTTTGTCCGTCGTAGTTCTGCATCCCCGATGTCCTCGCGGTTCCTTGCGCCGAATGCATCGATTTCGCAAGGGCACGGCCGCTCGCTGTCGAGCGGCGCGACGGACGTGACGCCGATATTCCTGCAGCCGCGCGCGGTGCACGCGCAGCGCTTCTCCGTGCCCGCGCTATTCCACAGCCAGCAGAGCCAGGGAATGGGGCTGCCCTCGCCGCCATTGGAGTACCCGCCCGACGGCGTGCAGTGGACGTCAGATGCGCCCTTTGGGCGCGCGCAGTAGGGCGCCTCTGCTCTGTGCCCTCGGTATCCGTGCTAGATCTTTGCTGTCGTATTTATCGGATCACTTATTGGTAGGAGCATACACGCGTTCGTACCGTCGCTGCATTATCATCGTGTTGTTACATTATCATATCGTTGTGTTATAGTGGTACAATGTACACATACGTAGCGTTGCTGCTGCAATAGTTGTGTAATCTAATGTCCTGAGAACTTTTCCTCGCTGGTGGACTGAGTACCCCGGCGAAGAGTGGCATATGCAAGCCGGCCTATCGTTTCGGCTGTATTCGAGCCACAGCCTCACTCAATGACAAGACCTTGCCTAGAGCAGAGATTGGACGCGGGTGCACTCTGACCGAGATCTCCGGGGGGAGATGCAGGGGAGGTTCAATAAAATGGGAGTGAGCAAGCATTCACATCTATAAAAGGATTTATTCACCCATCTAATCATAATCATCCTGCAGCCTAATGGTTGATCGACTACTGCAAGCTGAAGGGATAATGACCAAGCAGGTTTGCTTCCGCCCGCCGGCGGGGCAGAGATCGAGGTGTGGTCAGTAATGATCAAAGATTCAAGATCGCCTTGAGTGGACACACAAAGAAAGATAGGGAGATCTAGACCCCCCCACCCCCCCGAGCGTCGAGATCCGTGTGCTGGGTGATCTCGCGCGTGACTGGGCGGATGCATCTGTGCGACCGCGGCTCCACCGCGCGCGAGGTGATCGACGAGGGACTGTGGTCTCGCCGATCAAGTTTTGGTGGACGGTTGTGCGTTTGGCTCGGAGGCCTGGTCCAGTGGGCTGGTCGGCTGATTCGGTCTGCGTGCGAGGCGCGATGGGGGGCGGGATCGCGAGTTGAGGCTGGAATGGAGTGTGGTTTCTGAAAGAAACTTGGAATCGGGGGCGAGCGGGCATACCGGGCATGGTCAGGTAATAGATTTTGCGCATATTCGTTGCCACAACTTCCGCTTTCGCGCAAGTCGCTAGTGTACAGAGCGGGGATCCTCGCTACTAGTATGTTGTTCAGCAGGCGTAGACCGTCTAGTAGACCATCTTTCCAGTGTGGCTGACCCGGGTGGCTGAACGGGCCCTAAGAGACACCGCCACAGGAGGTTCCTTCCGCCTGGCGGCTCCGCGAAATTTAGAGTGTACTGCACAAACCAGAATCCAGTGCGGTACCATACCACAGCTGTAGATGTTCAGACTCTGCGTCTGATGGGCTGGTGTGGCTGAGTCTTTCGTGAAGTGCAGTGCCTACGGTGCACCGCGTCTGTTGAAGCAGCGTCGGCGACATGAAGGGACGGTCTGCCACGCGGGATTCATCAGATCGCGAGTGCACTCCGCGGCACCTGCATCATTTTGGGGTTGGGCGCCACAGCCTGAGATAGCCTGGCGTAGGCCCATTTCTCTCGATTCTCATCGTTGCTTCACCCATGTATGTGGGCTGCAGAAGCCATCAAGTCGATTCATATGCATGAAGAGAATGAGACGCCCCAAGTCCAAATTTCAGGACGATGCGTCACATGCTGATGACGCTGTCCCATCGACCCTGAGGAGGGGAGTTGACTCTCTAACGACGTTTACATCTATATTGTACCCCACTCTCCTCACTGACACGACATGGAACCTGTAACATGGAGGAAAACTGGATGGCTTATATGACTGTCAATGAAACTCAAAGGGAGTCGAGGAAGGGAAGCCGTCGGTATATCAAGCTAACCGAGCCAATAGTGGCGTTTCTTTGGCGTCATACCTTGCCAAGACAGATTGACGCTTTCCGTCGTCGTCGCGCCGAGTTTGTAAGTCGGCGACACAGCATCATAGCCTTACCCCAGAGTGCTAAGCGACTTCCAGTGACTGGCATGATTTCCATCCCAAAGGGTGTGGCCATCCCCCGACGGCCTCACTGGACCGTGGCTAGCATATGCACAGTTAAAAGCGCCCGCCCTATTGGCAAGACATCTTATTCCCCCTTCCCTGTCGCAGAAAATGGCCCCCCTGCGTGCGGTGTTGCCCGCACTTTGTCTGGCCACGATCGCCCTTGCCGGTCCTCCTCTGCAAAAGCGCGCTTCCGGGGTAACTTCAGACCCGAGCGGCGCTGCCTGGCAGACGTTCGATTACATCGTGGTGGGTGCTGGTCTCGGCGGAACGACCGTCGCTGCAAGACTAGCGGAGAACCAGGATATCAGCGTACTGCTCATCGAAGCAGGCGCAGATGACAGAGGAGATCCCAGAGTGTACGACATTTACGCGTATTGTATGTGACACTGCTCGTACGGTATGCACTCATGCTGACTTCGCTTCCAGCTCAGGCTTTCGACACCGAACTGGACTGGGCCTGGCCTGCGGAAGATGGGAAGGTCATCCGGGGGTAAGCACATCACGTATAGCATAGTAAGTGACAACTTAATCTGACATCCCAAAACAGCGGTAAGACCCTGGGCGGTAGCTCCTCCATAAACGGGGGCCACTACACTCGCGGCATGAGCGCCCAATTCGACGCGCTATCTTCCTTACTGGACCCGTCAGAAGCCGACGTGGGCTGGAACTGGGACAGCCTTTTCAGTTACATGCAAAAGGTCCGGGGGCATGCATATTCGCAATTCATTTACGTGAAGTTAATATGATACGGCGCCATTCCAGTCCGAAGGCTTCAGCGCGCCAAACGACCAGCAGCGAGCGAAAGGCGCGCAGTCAAACGATGCGTACCACGGGACGCAGGGACCCGTGCAGGTCACCTACCCCGATGAGATGTACGGCGGACCGCAGCAGCCGGCTTTCATCGCGTCCATCGGGAACCTCACCGGGCTCGCCCATTGCCCCGACATCAACGGCGGAGACGGCAATTGCGTCTCAATCACCCCTTTTGTGAGATACACGGCACTTGCGCTAGAGTGTTGAGTGGTGGCACTAACTAACGCGCCTGCAGACGATCAACTGGCACGACTCGGACCACCGCTCATCTGCCCCACAGGCTTATCTCACGCCGGTAGAGTACGACCGGACGAACTGGCTCACCCTCGTCAGCCACCAGGTCAGTACAGTATAACAGCAATCTCGTGTTAGTTAGCGTATCGCGCGTTTCTGACGAGGACCGGCGCGTCAGGTGACCAAGATCGACTTCTCCACAGGCAGCGCGCCGCTGCTCGCTTCGGGGGTAACCTTCAGCCCCACGGGTGACGCGGGCACGTCCTACTCCGCGTACGCGCGCCGGGAGGTTATTGTCTCGGCTGGCGCCATCCAGGTAAGCAAGCAAGCATCTCGAGATTGGGGTGAGATTCGAGTAACTCACGCGCCCGCAGACCCCAGCGCTCCTCCAGCTCTCCGGGATCGGCGACTCCGCGCTCCTCGCACCGCTGGGCATCCAGACCCTCCTCGACCTGCCTACCGTCGGGAAGAACCTCCAGGAACAGGTAAGCGGCAGCGTCTCACTTCACTTCACTCCCCTTGTCTTGAACCCTCCCTCAAACCGTATCTTGCATCGCAGACTTCGAGCGCGATCGGGGCGAATGGCAACGGCTTCGACGTCGGTGGACGCGGCCCCTCCGACGCGATCGCGTACCCGAACATATACCAGCTCTTCGGCGACGGCGCCCAGGCGCGGGTGAGCGAGATCCAGGGCTCGCTCGCGAGCTGGGCAAGCGCGCAGGCAGGCTCGGCGTTGTCGGCGGACGCGCTCGAGCAGGTGTACCGCGTCCAAGCGGACTTGATTATTAACCACAATGGTGCGTCGATCTGGGGGCTGAGAGGGTTCTGCGTGCTTATCGGGTTCTTTAGCCCCTTTGGTTGAGTTGTTCTATGATACCGGTTACCCGGCGTGAGTTTATTGTTCATTCGTTCCAGGGTCAATTGACGTCTCTAACTGTGCGAATAGGGCCCTGGGCTTTGACATGTGGCAGTTATTGCCGTTCAGCCGAGGCACGGTTAAAATCACGGTAAGAAACCCTGCTATTCCATCCCCAGTGGTTTGAATCTAATCCTGATTGCCGTACAGAGCACCGACCCCTTCCAGAAGCCGCAAACAACCGTCAACTACTTCGGCATCGACTTCGACCTGGCCGTGCAAGTCGCAGGCGCGAAGCTTTGCCGGAGGGTGTTACAGACCCCGCCGCTGAGGTGCGTGATGGCTCCTGTCCTCCCTTTGCACTCCGTCCGCTGAAAGTCCAACTTGCAGCGATCTGTCGACGGGCGAGGTCGCCCCGGGATACGACGCGGTCCCGAACGACGCCAACGGCGGTACGGACGCGGACTGGACGAACTGGGTCCGGAGCACGTACGGCTCGGTCGACCACCCCATCGGGACGTGCAGCATGATGCGCAGGGACCTCGGCGGTCAGTCCTTCCTTATTTACTTGTCGCTTTTTCACACTAGGCTGACATTGTACCTGGGTTCGCTAGGTGTCGTCGATTCCCAGCTGAAAGTGTACGGCACGTCGAACTTGCGCATCGTCGACGCCTCCGTTTTGCCTATTCAGCTCTCCGCGCATCTGCAGGCAGGGCTGTACGGCATCGCGGAAAAGGCAGCCGACCTCATCAAAGCCGCCCAGTAGGTTTCCGTACGATCTTGCTTTCTTGGAAGATCAGTCGCTCTCTTGGATATCGGTACCATACTTCTTGATTATATCTTGGACATACTCACGGACTATATACCCTTCGTTCTTTTGAACTAATATTGTAAAACTGATTAGTTACTAACTGTACACGTTTGAATATTGCGACTGATACGAGGAGGGTATATGAAAAGGACCGTGGTGTAGCGCGAGGACAGCTGAAGTATGATAGCAGAGACAGCGAATAGAGCAGACGACAAAAACATGGACTCAGACCCACAGCTGGTGGCACCCTCCGGACGGGCCACCTGTGACCTAAGAGCTCCTCCAGGTCACTTCCGTGACCCACCGACCACGGCGGTCACCACACACCAGCTCGACACCCAGGTCCCAAAGCGATTCGAGCTCTTCCCGCGACACGCCGGGGCAGCCACGCACATCTACCTTGGTGATCTTCAATGGCCGTACCTCCTCGCCCTCGTCCAAAACATCTTTGGGTACGGTCACGTTCGGCGACCGCACAGGAGATCCAGTCACGCCCTTGCGCAGAGCCTTTATCTTCCTGGGGGTAGCAAGCACCCGGGGCGTGGCGGACGCTTCACCCGCCGGCCGTGCGATATCTGTATTGCGCTCTTTGATGAGCGCGGCGAGGCCCTCGAATTGCAAGTCCGCGATGTTGATGATAGAGAGCTCCTCAAGGAAGGGATACACCGGCGCCGGCTTCCCGACGAGGACCGTCGCGACGCGCAGGCTTGCGAGGAGTTTCCTCACACCGCGGCACGATTCCAGCTTGAGCACGCGGACAGCGGGCATGCACGCCAGGGCCCGCTCGATGCAGTCGACGGGGAGACGGACGCGGAACAGGCTGAGGTGCGTCACGGACGGCATCACGGGGATGTGCAGCAGCGAGGAGAACGCGGGCAGGTCCGGGAGCTCCTCCGTGTCGAAGTCGTCGTTCTCGATACTGAGCCGCTCGAGGTTCGGGAAGATCATGCTCCGCAGCCGCCACACCATCGCTGATGCCTCGACGAAGTGGAGGTGCAGCTCCTTGAGCGAATCGTACTTGAGAGGCTTTTCGAGGAAGAGGGTCTTCGCCTGTTCGTAGTCCTCGGTGGTATTGTGGAGGTATAGAGTGAGGGACTGTAAGCATGGAGTTGACAAAAACAGGAGGACATGGTGGACTTCCTTCGGGTGCAGGAAACCCCATTTTAGTTCAATGAGATTGTGCAACAAAACAGGTTTATTTGGATGATTGCCTTCGAACAGCTGATGGACTGGATTCGGAATAAGAATGTCATACGCCGGAGCAACATGAAGCGTTAGACTCTCCAAGACAGGTGTATTCTTTAAAAACTTCGTGAGGTGAGACAAAGATAGCTGCTGCTCACGCCCGGGATACTTGAGCGTAGCCCGTCGTAGGCTCGCATAGAAGCCGACCGGGAATCTTAGTGGCGTAATATGCTGCAAATGAAGAGATTCTAGGTGAAACGGTCCGGACATCAACACCTTCGTCTCCCCGGTGGCTTCGGATATAAGCCCGGAGCTGGGCGCCGCCAGAGCGAGACGCAGCGAGAGCAGACGGGGGAAGAAAGACGACAAGCTGCGAATCAGCCGTCCTATACATGCAGGGTCTTGGGCCTCGTAGGCAATGGACTTCCACGGCGGGCGTTCAAACACGAGCGTAGAGAGAGCAAAATCGATCTGCTCCTTCAAAATATGAAGATCGCGTAGGGTATGTTGACTTGGCATGAAAACCAGATCGAGTCGGGGCGGCTTCAGCGAGCTTAAGGACTCCGAAGACGGGAGTGCCGAACGTCTTGCGAAAGCTATGAGGGGTCCTATTGCTCCTTTGCTCGAAACTGGGCCACGGAAGAGGATTCTCGTCCAGTATCGTCTGCCGTGACCGGACAGGATAAGCTCGCGCCACGCCTTACAGACATGCGACAGCGTAACGGGACGGTAGTATGCTTCGGTGAATTCGGCACCAGTGAGCTCCAGCGGGTCTTCATCCAGAATAAGAATGTCGAATATCTCGAACCAGAGGTCATCGGCGAGGCTGTATCGCATTCCTTCCAGCCGGCTGCGTTCAGCGCGAACGCGGTCGATTTCTTGTTGGATGGACAGCAGTTTCTGCTCGGCCTCCTGCTGTTCAAGGCGTAAACGCGAGAGCTGATAGTCATTCCGACCCAAACTTCTAGCGATATCTATCCGGGATGTAATATCCATTCGGTGAGAGTTATCGAGAATGTAGGGACTCGTCGCAGAGTCGCAGCAGTGGCACAAATGATTCGAGTGGCAGTCAAGAGACGGAAATTCAGTCATGCCTGCCAGTGCCGTCGGCTCACTCACGAAATCGCAGCCACCGAGTACACCGAGTACACCGGATTTTCATCACGCATATGCACCGTGTGTAGATTTCTCTTGGCTGTAGAGATATCCGTAGATCGTGTTTCCCTAGCTGATCATGTCATGGGTATCGTACCTTTCATGCGAACGACACTCAGAGGCCGCAGCGGTCGGACTTAATACAGCGATACATTGGCAGGGGTTCCTCAGGCTGACGTGCGTTCTTCGTGCGCTGGTTCCTGTGTATCTTTGACGCAGGTTTCTGCCCTTGCAGCTCCAGCTGTACCGTATACGGCCCCTCGGGTCTCAGACGCTTTGTGCGCGAGAATTTGGCAATGACGCACACTGCTTTCGGACGGCCTTACGCGGTCCACGAACTCCTGCGCCCAAGAGACACAGTGACTTCAGGTGCCCTGCATCAGGATGAATGGCCCGGAGACAACTTTCTGGCCGATGATGACGTGCCTGGGGACCGCTGGCAGGATTTTCTGAAGGCTCCTGGGATGCGGGTAAGTGCGGCGATGCTTACCCGTAGAGGTACGTGCTGGATCAGAAGTCAAGTCCAAAGTTGAGGCTTATGTTGGACCTTAATCAAAGTTCCTTGTCTTGGCTATGTCTTCAATGAGGATGCAGGTAAAGACGGTAGAGGGCACAAAATAGTCGTCCTCGGCGACACATCCAATTCGACTGCCGTAGAACCACTGGCGATGGACGCCGATCTTCTCGTGCATGAGGCAACTATTGCCCATATCCCTGCACTTTCCTATAAACCTCGGAGAACGACCGAAGAGGAAATGACTCGCGAAGTTTCAGTCAACGGCAGGCAGAGAGGCCAACAGGCACCCTACGCTCAAGCGGCTTCTACCGGGTCCGCGCATGAGGTAGAGGTAAAAGAAGACGGTGCTCTCTCCGAGCCCCAGACCGGCATAGTCTCTGAAGTCTCCCGTGCAGTTCTCGAGTAGTCGGCCGAAGGCTCTTCCCCAGCATCAAAACCCGCCGCAAGTGAGAACAGAAACAGAACTGAGCCACTCGCTACGGCTGAACACATTTCACAAGAAGATCGCGAAAAGCACGACAGGGCGCTTCAACTTGCTCATGATTTGGGCTACTCCACGCCCGGCATGGCCGGGGACTTCGCCAGGCGAATTAGGGCCAAGAGCCTCTATCTCAACCACCTGCGCACAAGGTGGGCATCATCCGTGGTACAAAGGAGATTCACGCGATGCTATATTCCTTGATAATAAATTCGATGCATTCAAAGGCGAGCAGCACTGGCGGGATACCTCCGGCAAGAAGGGCCCACTTCGGAAACGCAAGAGCCCGGGCATACTGAAGGTTGAGAGGCAGGCCACCGTAGATTGTGTCGATGACGGACACGTTAAGAAAGCGGTGGCCAGTCATGATCTGCTGGTTTGGGTCCCCGAGTCAACTCGACCCAGTTTGTATGAGTCAAGCCGTCCAGGCCCATCTATCCAGGACAGGGGGGAATAGATATTTCGGAATGAACCGAGCATGGTGTGGATGTTGAACTACCCTCGACACGGCTTCGGCAAGATGAGAATATGGAATATGGCACTTCAGATTCGGTGAGGGCCTTCTTACATCAATTCTGACCATGCCTGTTGTCTATACGCTATGTAACAGAACACAAGACAGGAACAATTCCCCTTACTCTCCTCAGCCTTCTTCTGCTGCGTTGATGCCGCTCGGGCCCTCGTTGTCCTCGATCTGTACCGCTCGCGGACGTGGGACGAAGACGCGGGTGGATTTCGCTGCCTCGTCATGGGGAACAAGGGAGGATCAGGAGAAGGTGAGCGACCTGTCTGTTGAAGTGGGTGATACGGTCAAATCGGCAAGACACGCGAGCAAACCTCTGATATACAGGTAATACCCGGTATTACCTGCAGTACGCAACAGTATGGCTTGGAACCTCACGGGGGTGTCTTTGCCTGGTTGACAATGCCTCGCGTCCATAGTTAAATGTGCAGGCATCGAATCCAGTCGGGGCGGCATATAATTTAATATAAGCTAGCTTTGGAGACCAATGCTATGACGGAGCACAACATGTACGTATAATCACCGTGAAGTCGTAAACTTGAACTGGTTACAGACTCCATATGCATATCCCAGTCCGACTACTGAGTATCTGCGATGCTGATAGCTTAACACCCTTGTTCTACCGACAAGCGGGTCTGGGGCAATTCTTGGTGATGATCCACACTTCTCTGGGACGACCGTGTGCCGCCGTCCATGACCAACGATCTCCTTCCTCGGTCGAGCAGACAGGCAGACATCGTCCACCCTCTGAGAATATACGGTGAACATGTCCTTATGCAGGGAGAACCACCTTGACGTCGGCTGGCAGGACTCGGCGTAGATTAGCCCGATGCGGCTAGGGGTGGCCATGCTAGCTATAGGGTACAAGAATTTGCTGGAACAAGCATACTGAAGGTAGGAACTCGGTACTCGGTACTCACGCCGTTTCACTGAGGATGCAGGCGCAGATACCCACGGATACAAGGTATACATAGCCATATGTCCGACTCAAGGGAAAATAGTCACTTACCTTCGATATCTTGGTGCGCGAGGGAAACTTTCCACATATCCTCAGAGATGACACCGGACCCCGGAGGGCCGAGACGAACCAGATTAACGCTTTTTTAGGACAACCGCGATCTCGAAGCTGAATCAATTCCTTGTACGAAGCTCGAGAAATAGTGACTTCAGAGAGCGACACTGCCTCGAAAGGCCGTCCTGAGGCCTGAGGGGTTAATGGGGTCGCCGATAAATCTACAAAGCGGGTGCACGGGAAAGAGAGAGGGAAAGAGACGGATCACCGGCTTCAGGACTAAGCTCAAGGAAAGGTGGCATAAAGGGAATACGAACTTGCACACCAATCACGTCACCTTACGTCTCTTGTGTCCGAGTAGTATTCTCCGGGGCTCATCAAATCCATAGCTCAACCACCTAGGCTCCGAGTGAGTAGCTTTTACGGGCTTCAGAGCATGAACTGCATGGCCACAGGTTCCAAAGCGACAACGACCAAACCTTGCGTGGCGTCTCAGGGAAGCAGGCCCGTTCATGAAACGCAAGCGCCCAGACATACTGGAAGCAGAGAGGCACACCACGAACGTTGAGCAGTGTTGATAACGAGCCCTTGAAGAGCACGGTAGCGGCTCTTGATCTGCTATAATCAGGCAAACTCAGTTCGGACGACACCCTTGGGTGCTGCTAAAGGTGGACTTGAATGGAATATTATACAATGCAGCTAGTAAATTCGCGTTGCAACAATAACTATACATTGGGAAGAGTCAACTCAGCTCGACGTCAAACGATCATTTGTGCTTGTTAAGGGCAGGGGCTGCTTTGCCAGGGATTAGACCGTGTTTAACGAGCAGTTCTCGGGTTTCCTCATTGTCAGGTTTAATCTTTCCGGCCCGCGGGTTGAAAGATGCGATGGTGTCGCCACGAAATCGTACCCGATAGTGTAGAACCTGTTGACCCTGTCCACAGTACAAGTTAAATCTTACTGCAGTCATACAGGTACTGTACTCAGGCTGTGGCTCACCTGAAGGAATCGAATTATCTGGCCGATAACAACGCCACGGTTCCACCGGTGCTTGTCGAAGGCCACCCACACCTTGTCACCTTCCTGGAGTTGTGTATCAGTTATAAGAAATGCTCATTCAGCCAGGTTACCTACCGTCAACCAATTGACCCACGGGTCTTCGTAATGTGGCATTGACAGAGACTGCCCGGCCGGCAGGTCTTTCAGGACTCTGTCATTTTTCTTCGCATCGGCCCGTGCACTTCTCTCCGGATTTCTTCTTACTGCAGCTTTAGGCATG
Source organism: Gloeophyllum trabeum ATCC 11539 (assembly GCF_000344685.1). Taxonomy (NCBI): domain Eukaryota; kingdom Fungi; phylum Basidiomycota; class Agaricomycetes; order Gloeophyllales; family Gloeophyllaceae; genus Gloeophyllum; species Gloeophyllum trabeum. Next base: position 4,145,424 of record NW_006920410.1, on the reverse strand, counting down.
GCGGTGAATAAATTGGTAAGAAAGAGCGAGGGGAGAGAGGAGGAGAAAGATCAAACGGCTCTTAAGCGATTCGCGTCCGCAAGCCACATCAGTCACGTGCATTTGATGCGCATATTCTGCCACACACGCTTTGTCGGCGCCACCGCACTCGCCATCTTCCGGTGCACTCATAACAAGTCCTTGAGGCCTTGAGCTTCCTTGAGTTGATCTGATAGTGTTCACGCCACGCACTATAAGACCCGACCTAACTTTCATAGGCGACTCAGCATCTGCTAAGAGGCGACCGGAGTATGACAAGACTTGGGGCGGCGGAGTGTCCGTTCCGAGTATCGAGCTGAAGCCAGTAGGCACGGGTCAATGGGCTGGCAACTCGTGGCAATGGTGAAGCCATAGGATATCCTCGAAATAAGGATAACATCATTTTGGTAACCTACACAGGTCGTCGTGATCCGATGCTGCCCTGGCGGCGTGTTTCAGCGCAAGCTGGACGCTGGTTTGGCCGCCTTCCCAAGCTCTTCATTTTCAAAGAGTACCTTCAACGCAGTCAACTGCGTGAATATCTCTTTTCTGTCCGACTGATCGACGTCTACCGACCACGGGCTACGCGACCTCGCGAAAACCGCACCTGAAGGAGACAACCTTCCTCAGGCAGGGCCAATCTGTCGTCAATCGCAGCTCCGTCTGAAAGGCGAAGCCTGAGGATTTGAACGATTCATAGGACGACCGTCTGAGCCGCGATGCTCGGGAAGGGTCGAGCGTTCAAATTGCATAAGGCTTACTCCTGTAGACGACACCGTGAGCCCGCTGGTTCTACATGTACAAGACACAGAACGCCCACTATGAAGGGTGGGTTCTTTTCGGACATCCGCCTGAACAGCGAGAGAAGTCGGATCATATGGACACCAGACCTACCCACCGCCCACGTCATCATTTCGTGCGCTTCAAAGTGAACGCGAAAGGGCTCCTTGAATCGCCAGAAGATGATACTGTCGGACGTGGGTCGAAGGATTCTACCAAAAAACTCAACACGGACTTGAAGAGCCCTGTCTAGAAGGTCTCTTGTCACGAGTCCATCGGTCAATCCTGACTATACCCGTCGGTGGCGCGTTGGGAGAACGATAAGCAGGAGATGGTCAAACAGAATACGACTGAAATACCTTTCTCTTAGCGTCTTGCTTGGACGTCCGGGACAACGTGTGCATCTTGCTGCGTTGAGGCCTATTCGCGGACCTCTCCGGCAGAGTTCGAGGGCGTATGGAAGATGCCCCATTCGCTGCTAGCGTCTTATCCGGCTGGCCGACAGGTACGCTGCTGGATCCAAGGGGCTTTCTGTGCTCTTCTTCATGGTCAAATAATGCCTTCAACCCCCTTGCAGTTCTTGCTCGCGCTCCTTCTGACAGCATCGCCGCGTCGACATCTAGCGACCACACAATCGGGTGCCTCGTCCTAGGGTTGCCGCACCTGGTGGTGAGCAATTCACCCTCCTTAAGAGGGTGTGACTGGTCGTCGGGTTGGGCATCGCCTAACTTTTCCAAATCGAGAATCTTCACAATCCGGATTACTACCGTCCGCGTGCCCCGATGGTCAAGAAGGGTGGAGCGTTCAAACTGGACGAGACAGCGTCCTGACGGTGGCTTCGTGAGTCTGCTGCCATCGAGGAGGAACGGGGATAGACCTGACTACCTTTGTATAGCGGCCTGCGCTGGGGACGGAAGAGATGGCGAAACAGTACCAAGGCTCCCCCAGCACTATTTACTACCCATAATTGAATGCGGGACACCTCAAGGCGCACTTGGAAAGGTCGGTTGAACCGCCAGATGATGGTGCTCTTATTGTTGGGACGAGATATTTTACCACCAGGCAATCGATGCGAGACGCGAGATGCTTTATCCAATATGTCCTGGGTTACGAGTCCCTCGTCCAGCAGAATAGTCCTGATAACTTCGTGTCGCTTGGAGTGACAGATATTGAACAGCATCACCTTCCAAACACCGCCGTCGGGCGTTCGAAGATCATATCCCTTGGGAAAGTCGCTAGGATCTGGGGTCTCGGTGACACGGAAGCGCACTTCACCTGCTAGCGCAGGTGCGTCGGGTTCTACGTGCCAGTATAGGAAACCTTTTGCGTCGGTCGGGAAGCGGATCCATTTACCCGATCTGTGTAGGTAACACAGGTGCCGTTGCTTATCGAACGACGAAGATTCTCCCGGGAAGCACATATACGGGCCAATCCTTCCGCTTAACGAGATGAAGTCCTGAGTTTGTAAGCGGCTCGGAGTCAGCGTCCTGAGGAACAGGAGTCTCGATGTACGGGTATCATCGCTACCTTGCTGCTCGCTTGTCAGATTGATAGCAGTGCGACTAGCGGTATAGTATAACATACCATCTCACTGACATCCGATGAGCCATCATGATGCCTCCTAGCTGTTGTAAAGATTGTTCGAATTTGATTGTGTCGCGAGAGGGAGTACACGCTCGAAAACAGGCGGCCACAGCGAAGAGAAGGTGTCGCTGCTGGTAGGATCTCGTCCGGCAGGAAAACCGGCCGGTTTGGATCAGGTTGCGTTCTCTTCGCAAGAAACGGGCGACTAGAATACTGGCCAGTCAATAGGCCAGCCCAACGACCCTTGCTCGCATTGCACACAGCATAACTATACTGTATCCGCCCGGGCATATGTATTCCGTATTTCTCCCAAGGTAATAGTACGGGAGCGCTAGCGTGAGTCGTATCCGCGCCTCGCACCTACGCCCGAGGCAGGGGGCAAGCTGCATCAACTGGTGGCAGCCAGGACAGGTAAACCAGGGTAAACACTTGATAAGAAATCACGACCAGGCAACGGCTCAGGAAGCAATCAGTCGAAAGCTAAAGTCACTGAGGCAGCATGCGCAGTGGTTGAATCGGTTTCGCGATTTTACTTGGATTTTAATTACGCAAGTTCGGCGTATACTCGGTCTCAGTACTGACGACCATGCAATATCTTGCCTTTGTTGAAAGCACGACCTATTCCTGACCACCGTCACAACTCTACAAAGGAATCGAAATGGATCAGTCACCTCAATCACGAGGATAACTTTTCGAGAGAGACGTGCCGGCAATGATCTAAACTTGCACTGCGAAGCGCCCGCCCATATGCGCCGACACCCGTTCGGTTCTGCTTCTTCCCCGGACAGCGTTCACGAGGTCACCAGAACCGACTGATGACGCACGAGCGAGGATCTGTATAAATCACAGCGAGATGCTGTCGGTACCCAGCGCGAGACCTTGGCTTCGAACCATCATGTTCGCCGGGGTATCCCTTGCTCTGCTCTTGTTCGCGAGCTATGCTGCCGGCAGAGCGCCTTCGCCCCTTCAGCGGAAGCTCTTGCCTGAGACGTTTGTAGTTGACGACTCGGCATATTCTCTGAATGTGTCTTCTTGTCCAGGTAGGCCACGCCTTACCATATAACGAGACGCGTACTGAGAAAAGCATAACCAAGGGTACACTCTCAGCGGCCTCAAAGAGACGCAAACAGGACTTACGGCGAACTTAGTTCTCGCCGGCCCAGCATGCAATGCATTCGGTCACGACATCGCTAACCTGACCATCGACGTGATTTACGAAACATTAAACAGGGATGTCTATCAAGCTATGAGGTCGACTCGATTTCCAGACTAACATGCCCTGTACTCTACAGAGTACACGTTAAGATTTACGACACAGCTAACGAACAGTTCACCATCCCGGAGTCGGTCGTCGAAAGACCGGCTCCGCCTACTTTGTCGTTCCAAAATTCGTCGGACCTAGTATTTAACTACGAGTCTTCGCCCTTCGCGTTCTGGATTACTCGGCGGTCCCAACCAGACGCGACGCCCTTATTCGATACGCGCATTAGCTCTCTGCCCCCGACCCCCATCGCCCCAGTGGTGAACTCGAGCGATCCTAGTCTTGCATTGGACGGGTTTCCTCTAGTTTTTGAGGATCAGTATTTACAGGTTAGCCAGTCTACCTCTAGACCCTCCTTCAAACACCAACCCACCTGACGGGGTAATCTGTGTTCTGTATAGATCGCATCAGCCCTACCATTAGGTGCCAATATATACGGTCTCGGGGAAGTTGTCGCAAGCAGCGGTTTCAGGCGCGACATTGGTACTGATGGTGGTGTCGGCACTGTCCAAACGTTATGGGCTCGAGACGTTGCCGACCCCATTGACCAAAACATGTGGGCACTAAATTACCTTCTGACACCCGTAACGCGAGACCTGATCCCCCCTTGTAGGTACGGATCGCACCCAGTATACCTGGAGCATCGGTACGATCCCACCGCGAACACGTCGCAGACGCACGGCGTCTTCATTCTCACGTACGTGCGCCTGCACCTGCATCTCCGTTCTATTGAGAAACTCGCGACTCACAATCTACCCAGGTCCGCCGGCGCAGACATACTCCTCGCGACCCCGCCCTCCTCGAACGTCTCACTGATCGAATACCGCCTCCTCGGCGGGATCTTCGACTTCTACTTCTTCTCCGGGCCGACCCCGCAGACCGTGATCGAGCAGTACGGCGCGGTCGTCGGCCTCCCGACGTGGCAGCCCGCGTGGGGCTTCGGGTTCCACCTCTGCCGGTGGGGGTACTACGACATAAACGAAACGCGTGCGCAGGTGACGGCCATGCGGGAGGCGAACATCCCGCTCGAGGTGCAATGGAACGATATTGATTTGTACCACGCGTATCGCGATTTCACAAGCGATCCGGTTACGTACCCCGGCGACGAGATGAGGGCGTTCATCCAGGAGTTGGTGCGTCCCATCTGAGATTTGGAGATTTTCGAGGCTCAATGTTTCCTAGGCTGCAAACAATCAACACTGTAAGCTCAAGCCGGCTTGAATGGGTTTTGATGTATGGAAATACTCACATTATAATAGATATCCCGATCCTTGACGCTGCGGTTGCCCATACCGTAAATTCCTCAGACGTCGTGAGTAGCACCTGCGTGTTTTCGAGGCCCTCGCCCTAACCACGAAAACAGTACGATCCGTATACGCGAGGGTCCGAGCTGTGAGCGATGAAAGAGTCCTCTACTATTCCCACTGCTTACACTGGCTACAGAGACGTCTTCATAAAGAATCCCGATGGCTCTGAGTACATCGGTCAAGTCTGGCCGGGTTACACGGTATGCTCATTGTCAGCCCAGATGGATAGATGACTGAATCTAGTGTGATGCGATAGGTATTCGCCGATTGGTTTGCGAACAACGCGCAAGAGTGGTGGACCGAGGCGATGCGCAACTGGTCTGACAGCGGCGTCGAGTTTTCGGGTATATGGCTTGACATGAACGAGCCGAGCTCCTTCTGTGAGGGATCATGGTAAGTGCTGTGGCTATCGGATACGTTTGTCGGTCGTAATAATAAGGATCACAGCGGATCCTCGGCTAACCTTACCAACACGAGCACGCCGTTCCTCCTGCCAGGGACACCCGGAGCAGAAGTCACTGGATACCCCGAATGGTACGACTCCACGCCGTTGCTAGAAGGCGGTACAGTACTGACGTTATTCTATAGCTATAACCCAACGATATTCGGACCTAGTGGGAATATCACAGTCAATGGCACGAACACGTGCAATCCCGGTGAGACAGTGGTCAAACGTGGTCTCGGTGCCGGGAATGAGAGCGGTGTTAACTTAAATGATCCCCCGTATGCCATTCACAACGGTAGGTCGCTCGTGCCTTGCTAGTGTGGGCGTATCGTCCGCTTACATCCGTGCGCAGGTGCCGGAAGGCTGTCGGTGAACACTGTGGCGACCAATGCGACCCATGCCCCGGGCTATGTAGAACTCGATGTCCACAATATGTGGGGCTTCATGGAGGAAAAGGCAACGCATCTGGCTTTGCAGAGTCTCCGGCCAGGCAAGCGTCCGTTCATCATCGCGAGGTCGACATTCCCGTCCACTGGCAGGTGGAGTGGGCATTGGGTGGGTCGGTTTCTGACCTGTGTTGCTATAACACAACTGACACAACTCGGCGCCGGCACTATTAATAGCTTGGCGATAACTTCAGTCAATGGCGGTACATGTACTACAATATCCAGGGCGTGCTCCAGTTTCAGATCTTCCAGATCCCGATGGTGGGTGCCGATACGTGCGGGTTCAGTAAGTGGACGAGCATGTACGAGCGAGAATCGATTCCCCTGACTCCCTTGCAGATGACAATACCGATGAGGAGCTATGCAATCGGTGGATGCAACTTTCGGCATTTGTTCCTTTCTACAGAAATCACAATACGAAGGGAGCCATCTCGCAGGAGCCCTACCGATGGGAGAGCGTGGCGAATGCCTCGCGGACTGCTATCTCTGTTCGGTATTCTCTTTTGCCTTACTGGGTGAGCTGCCCATTCTATTCCAACCGTACATCGAATATTGAGTAAGCCATGGGCTTTAGTACACCCTCTTTGCGAATGCGTCGATCTACGGATCTCCCCCCGTCCGCGCTTTGTTCTATGAGTTCCCCACAGAGCCTGAGCTTTTCTCAGTCGACCGGCAGTTCCTGGTCGGGCGTGATATCTTAGTCACTCCTGTGTTGACTCCGAATGTTTCCACTGTGGACGGTGTGTTTCCATAGTTCAACATATCTCGTCGGGAGACTCACTGCCCCTTAGGTATATTCCCTGGCCGAGGGTCAGTCACTTGGCGCGACTGGTATACTCACGACGTCGTGAACGCAACCGTTGGCGCTAACACAACACTCGACGCACCCCTTGGACACATCAATGTCCACATCCGAGATGGGAGCGCCCTTCTATTGCACGCAGCTCCAGCGTATACCATTGAGGAGACGAGGCAGGGTCCTTATAGTCTGCTGGTCTCCCTGGCTTCGGACGGGAGTGCCTTCGGGACGGCCTATGTGGACGACGGCGAGAGTTATCCACTGGGTCCCAACAGGACGATTACCTTCCAGGTTGCGGATGGCGAGTTGAATGTCGCTAGCCAGGGGACGTACGACATTGCACAGCAGCTCACACAGCTGATCGTACTCGGCACACAGCAGCCGACCCAGGTAACGGTGAAGGGAGAGGGGGTGCAGGGCTGGGATTACCTGCCGGACCAGGAGAAGCTGGTGGTCCAGGGTTTGAACTTGACGTTGAATGAGGCATCTGTCGTAGCATGGAAGTGAGGATGTGCAAACGCATTCAGCTGTATCACTGGACGGAGAAGTAGAGTAATTGCAGGAGTAGTTATCTGCAAACCGTTTCCATCAGGAGCAATGATTGTGGGTCTGAAAGACGCCACAGTCCTGCCAAACACACTGCGCATAGGTGAGTGGCAAGCTGGAAGTATATGAAAAGGACTGGTATCGTGGAGGTTGCGATACACTAATATGACCAATTCTCCAAGCGTCCGCCGCATAGTGATTCTGTCCAAGTCCGCAGGATGTTGCTTTTTCTCTTCGCATCTAGTACAACATCGTGGACGTTCATTCCACTCACTGGATGGCTCTTGTGCAAACGGAAGACAGATTCGTATTTGAATTAGACCAGGGGTGACCCCGGTGAACAGCCGTCGCGTCCTGTACGGGATGATTACACTCCCGAACGCGGTGAGGTCCAGTTTCTCTGTTCCTGAGCACAAAGTAGATTAAACACCAATATCAATTTGCCCTGGTTTGATCCTTCCGGGTATGAAGTAGACAGTCGATGAAATGTGAAGTTCTGGCCTGAGGTTAGACTTGACGCATGCTCTAAGAGGGTATTGGTTCTACCTATTATCTTCGTCCCGAGCATAGATTAAGGTCTATTCGAGGTGTGACGGGGACTGATTCTCTGGTGGTCGACTTGAAGTCTTGGGATTATTTTGCAGGAACCTTGCTTCGTTCTCAAAGAGTATTTTCAAAGCCCTACGGGCAGGGGTTTCCACCTTGTCAACATCAACTGACCATGGGACCCATTCCTGGCGAACCGCGTTGCTGCCCCGGGTTCGCGCATAGGCAAAATCGCCCTCTCTGGGTAGTGGAATTGGCATCTTTGGAGGAGCACCACCCGTCTTGCCTAGCTCGAGGATCCTGACAATACGGAGGACCACGGTCCGCGTCCCACGATGCTGCGGAAAGGCTGAGGGTTCAAACTGGGCGAGGTACCTTCCTAGTGAGGTACTGTTGAGATCATGCCATGTCCATGTTAAGGGAACTAACCTGTAAATGCAGGCTCCCCCTTCGCCTTCGCGTACATATTCATGATTGAAGACCACTGGCAATCAGAACTGCCCAGAATCCAGAATTGATTCTTCATCCCGAAGTGTAGCATGAAAGGCTGGCCGAACTTCCAGATGAATTGACTGTCTGATGCCGGCCTCATGACCCTAGAACCCTGCGACACCGTAACCTTCGCAGCTCTGTCTAATAGCTCTTGATTTATAAGTCCGTCGTTCAACAGGACTGTCCGTAGCGTCAAGAAATTTGTATACCGCGAGATATCGAATAGTGATATGTGCCAGACCTTGCCTTCTGGTAATCGGAGGTCTTGCCCGCTGGAGAACTGCCCGATTTCTGGGGATCCCGTGATACGAAAACGGACTTCGGATGCTAATATAGGCGCATCTGGTTCTTTGTACCAGTACAAGAATCCTTGTGTTTGGGGCGGGAAGGGTAATGACCGAGACCTGCGGAAGTACCCTATGTAATGCTGCCGCAAAGGCTTGGGTAGCGGGTTCGCCAAAATCCTCGTCGTTATCGTAGTCCTCCCGGCCAGACAGACGAAATCTTCGGGACAGAGACGGGTCGGATCCAGTGTCCTCAAATTGAGGGCTTTCGCAGGCCGTCCACCGCGTAGCCGCGGCGAGCTTGTCGTGGTGTCATGTCTTTGGTTCGCGTCAATGTTGAGCACTGGTTTGAGACAAGATTTGGATGCTGCGTGTGGCAGGTCTGGCAGCCGCTGTGCGAGTTCCCGCAAGCGCATCCAAGACTCAGAGGTCGCAGGTGTCACCTGGCCCAATGAATTGTGATTGCCTCTCTTTCGGAGTCTGCATATGTGGTCCTTGGGTTACGTCGTCTCAGCATCATGTGCAGTGTGAACACCAATATGAATGTCCCACAGCGAGTTGACGGGAGGATGATAGAGTTATTACACGCACTTGAAGTATAGAACTTCTTCTTGGGACACGGATCATGTAGTCAGTAAGTCGCTAGTGCCCCAGCCCAACCCCCGCTGCGGAGATTCTGAGCTTCCGACTTTGTCTTGTCCTTCCTCCCGAGGCGCAAAGCTGTGGACGCGTGATGTTGGCGATGTGAGTTCGGACTACGTGCCTTTTTCCCTATTTCACCCACGGAAAAGGGATGGTCGACAACGAACTGAATAAGTATAGTTATTTGGCTTAGTTTACGTGAGGTAAGTACTACTACCAGCGACCCGAAGAACCCTGCGCCCCAGGCTCCTACAGTGCCTTGCATAAGAAACTGAACATCGCATTTCCCCGCGCGTTGTTTGTTCGCGCCAAATATGCCTTTCTCGGGTAGGTCCGGAAAGCCTCTCGCGGGGCCATTTGCTGGGCAGGGACTCGCAGACGCCCCGAGAGGGCTCGAAAGGCTTCATAGAATGCATGAAATGTATATTCTACAACTACACTAAGGGCTGTAAATCATTAGACTCTGCCCCGAGCTGTATGCCCAGCTACTCTCCCCCTGGGTCTTTGCCGCACATTTGCCGATACCCGAAAAGGGTATATTTGGCGCGGACAAACAACGCGCGCGGAAATGCGATGTTCAATTTCTTATAATTACTATCATTTGGGTAGTTTTGCAAAACTTTCTGTAAATCGACGTGTTGCGCTCAGTTCGCTGGCTTTTGCGTCAGATTTTTTTCATGGCATCGTGTAGCACCCTTCTATGTACCCAAATGTGTTTTTTTTGTATTTTAATACGTGGTGTAGAGGATGCTGGACAGATGCCGGGGTGTGCAGGGGGTTTTGCAAAAGTTTGTCACGCGTGACATCCCCGCGAGATCCATCACGTTTTTGTCACGATCCGCCTCTCGAAGTTTTGCAAAACAGCATTGCTATAGCTACATCCTCAATCTCTTCACAATCGGGCTGCTTGAGTAGCTCAATGTATGGTACACCAGTATAGTCCAAACAAAATCCCGGCAAAAAATCATGGAATGGGTACCAGATCTAGGTTTCACACGGTCTGTAGGCAGTTGCAAACACCCTCCTCTTCCTCCCTCTCCAAGACCACTCGATATTTCCCTAAACCAACTTCACAGAGGGTATCTACTAGTCCATATCTACATGCCTAAGAAGTCTCTGAATTTTTTTATTTGGTATAGAGCTCTCTCTAGGGGCTGCGGTAGTTTTGCAAATTTTGCAAAACTACCCAAATGATAGTATGCAAGGCACTGTAAGATTAGGCCAGCTCATGTACGACCATTATCACGTGACTTTTTCTGTCACACTTCGCAGGCAGCACTCGTCTTCGCCTTAAACAATATTCTATAACTCGAAATCATACAATGTTTTTTCTAGGAAAAATAGAACAAATACAGAGCAACAACTCCTATAAAAAACATCTGAGATTTCTGGCTTATGGCTGTTATAATAAGGCAGATACAGTTGCGTATGGAGGACTGTCAACAGGACCCCGGAACCCCAGACGCGATCGACGCGTCCACCACGATGGATGGGCAAACGCAGTCGCGCGGACTCGGCGCGGCTCCAGAACTGCAAGAAAGCTCGTCAAGTACGGATCGGTAGGAGTGTCAGTGATGACAAGGAGAACGTGAGTCTAAGACTGGATGCTGGGAAATGGCCTACTGATTGGTTGTCTGCCTTCTCGCAGACACCACCTGTCACCAGACCGGAGAACGGGCAAGCAGCGACCAACCGGATGAGGCACACCTTTGAAGAGATCATCAAGCCCACCTGGGCATCTGATGCTGTCTTGGATGGGCCTACCGAGTCTTCTGGGAGGCAGCAGCAAGGTGGCGGGGATACGGATGTCCCTGAGGATGGTGTGCTTGAGTCCGATGAGCTCTTTATTGAGTGTCACAAATCAGAGGACAGATCAGAGGATGAGGAAGGGGCAGAAGAAGAAACAGAATGCCCAGGAACAACATCAGGTGACAAGGATAGACCTGCTTCTGCCAGTCCCAATATGGATCGTGCGGGTTCCCAGACTGGGGCAAGGTCGTACCAGCCTCCCCCGTCAATCGAGACTGCTGCTGCTGCCTGGAAAGACATCAGCAAGATTCTCAGCCCTCAGCGGAAGTCTGGCATAGGTCATAACCCATTTGAAGGGGATGAACTACTTTGAGAGCGGCTGCTCATGGTCAAGATGCACCTCGGCATATTTATAGATTCAAATCAGAAACTCACATGGATTGCGGCATCACTGAAGACCGCAAGCGTCTGGCGGAAGTCGAGCCATACAGCAAAGAAACTCCGGGAGTGGAGTTGCTCATTCATTGCAGATCGCAAGGACCTTCCGATCAATCTGTATGGGGCTTGGAACGTGTCTCTGCTGAAGAAAGGTGAATTGGCATCCAAAATCAGGGAATACTTACAAGGTATTGGCAAATACATCAAAGCCCAAGATATTGTGCACTTTCTCAACACCCCGGACATCAAGCAATGTTATGGTCTGAAGAAAACGATTTCTCTGTCAACGGCAAACTCTTGGCTCCACATGATGGATTTCCGGTGGACCAAGACTCCATTGGGTCAATACGTTGATGGCCACGAACGAGATGATGTCGTGAAGTATCGCCAGGACGTATTCCTCCCCACCCTCGCTGAACTGGAGTGGAATCTTCGCCGCTGGAAGGACGGGATTGAGGAGATGACCGGTGAGACAGAGCAGCGTCGTCGACGAACAGTGATCTGGTGGCACGATGAGTCAACGTTCTATGCTCACGATCGGAGACTGGTGTATTGGGTGCCTGGAGACGCTAAGGCCGTGCCGCGCCAGAAAGGGGAGGGCGCCTCACTCATGGTTGCTGACTTCGTCTCGGCAGACTATGGATGGCTGTGGGTTGGGGAAGAGGAAGCTCGCGTTCTGTTCAGGGCGGGCAAAGCACGAGACGGCTACTTCACGAATGATGACATCCTCGCGCATGCTGAGACTGCCATGAACATCCTCGACAAGCATTTTCCTGACGAGGACCATGTCTTCATGTTTGATAATGCAACAACCCATTTGAAGTGCGCTGGTGATGCGCTCTCTGCACGTCGTATGCCAAAATTCCCGAGCAAGCCCAATCACCCTTGTTCGGCATTGACAGGAAGGTCATCGGGCCAGATGGCAAGCCCGTTTATGGTCCGGATGGCAAGTTGCTGAAGCAAAGGGCTCGCATGGCTGATGGGAAGCTCGCGGATGGAAAACCACAATCCTTATATTTCCCGCCCGGTCACGAGAGGGAAGGGATCTTCAAAGGAATGGCAATTATACTCGAAGAACGCGGCTTCACTGATGTACAGCAACTTCGCGCAGAGTGTCCGAAATTTCAATGTCCGAAGGATGCTGAACGGTGCTGCTGTCGAAGACTCCTTTATAAACAGCCGGACTTCGTGAACGTCGAGTCACTTCTCGAGACAACATGCAAGGCTCGAGGTTACAGGGTACATTTCCTTCCGAAGTTCCATTGCGAACTTAACTTTATTGAACAATGCTGGGGACACGCGAAGCGAATCTATCGCCAGTACCCGCCCTCGTCGCAAGATGCAGATCTCGAGCGGAATGTCATTGCGGCCTTGAACGCTGTCCCGCTGGACACAATGCGCAGGTATGCAGTACATTTACTATTTGACCCTCACATTTATGCTCAAGCACTATTTTATAGATTTGCTACTCGGGCATCCCGGTTTATGGATGCTTATCGCAGGGGACTCACCGGGAAACAGGCCTCGTGGGCGACGCGGAAGTATCGCGGTCATCGCATCCTCCCGAACTCGATTCTGGATGAACTCGAGAAAGCGGGCATTTAACAAAAATCCTCAAATCTATTTTGAAGACTAATCTCTACCTTAATCATATATAATCTCACTCTTCTAGCCATACTATCATTGAGGGGGTTCTGCAAAATTTGCAGAACCCCCTCACCCCCTTATATCTCATTCCACACTCAACCAAAAAATGTTGGGTAAGCTCAGGCAGGTATATATACACTAGAATAGAACCTCTGCCAAGTCAGAATGGGAATATCTGCTGTGGTTGAAGAGAGGGAGAGAAAATGGGTCCTGTAGGCCATGGGAAAGAAACAGTATCCACCAGATCTCTCGTGATGCTCTCAACGGACTGCAGTGGAATGGCTTGACGTATCATGAATATGCTGTCTATAGTACAATACACCAGCCCGATAGAGTAAATAACGAGCGTGTCGAGATAGAGAGGCAACTTTGCACATCTCCCGGGCCCATATCGTGACAAAAGCGTGACATCGCTCGCGGCGAGATCCCACTGTGACCGCATGTGACACCTTTTTGCAGAACCCCCTACATGAACCGGCATCTCTCTCCTACGTTCCACAGGCTGCATAAAAATGCACAAAAATAATGAGGACGTTTATCACTACGTTACACACAATATGCGGAAGATCCGGTAAGAATCCGTCAAGTGTGCGGAATGCTACAGGCCAAATTCGATACTTTTTGCAGAACCCCCTCAATGATAGTAGTGTCTCTGTATAGTGTCAATACTGTAGAAAGCCTGTAGTTACATTATTGGTAGTCAAGTTTGCGGGGTCCGACCATTCACGTGATCATCACATTGTGACCATAGTAGTCGTACATGAGCTGGCCCTATCTTACGCCCTAGCAGAGAGGATCGAGGACGCGGAGACGGATGGTTCTAGGAGCCTGCCTGCGCCCTTAGCTTGAGCTAACACTTGCAGGTCAACGTCTCTCAGATAACTATTTTCAAAATAAGAGTGATACGCCGAACGGGAATCGAACCCGTGCCGCTTGCTTGGAAGGCAAGCATGATAACCACTTCACCATCGGCGTCCACTAATGATCTGGTCCCAAACTTTCCTATATTCGCTCCTCAGTCATATCAGTTCCACTTCCTCAGTACGATATTCCATCCAGTGTAATATTCTACGGAACTAGTATGATAATGGGAGGGATTAGCAATGTCGCAGAAGACTACGACTGGGCTGCAGCAAGCGCTACAGTGAGTGTAGCTGTTATGTTCTCTTCACCCAAATATAACCATGTCTTTCCAACCTCAGCATCCTCGGGGTTCAAGGCACCTTGGTGTCGGTCCGCGCTCAGCTCTGCTGCTTCACCTTCGCTGTCTGATAGCTCCGTGAGAGGAGACAATGATCGCTCCCGCTCCATTACATCCACAAGTGGAACATAGGCGGCGAGATCTAAACGAGATATATCGCCCAGAAAAAGTGAAGGTCCCCTGTTCAGCGAGTCCTCCTGCGAGGAGTCCGCGAAGGAGTCTGCATCCATCTTCCACTTAGCCAAAGGAAGGCCAATGAACGACCTCCTGGACCGACAGCGAGCAGAGGGAGAGCCGGTAGTTATGAATGCCTTGCCCACCCTCTCCCCCGACATTCCGTACACTGTGCCGAAGAACGATCCTGTCTCAGGTTGTACTGCGGTAATAGCGGACCCCTGCGGCTGCTTACGGGGTTTGGGCGGCGGGTTGCGACCTTGTTTCGGATTCCGCAAATCCGCACGAAGAGAATGTTCTGAGATATACTCTTCACCCCGCTTTGCGGCGCAATGTGAGCAGTTGCAGATGCCTTCACATGCTGGGCACTCGAAGTCGCGAGCCTGAGCGTTGAATTTCACATGAGGGTACCTGGCCGAGTCATCAAACCGGGAAACTCGACACATACTCACGCGCTTACCGTTTGGTTATACAATTAATACAATACCGCTTCATACAGCGCGTTTCACCATTATACCTCCAGCACGTCATCTTGAGGAGAGTGGTGGCCCGACGACAATGATGACACCTGCTGAGCTGTCCGTCAGGGTCGTTAACCTCAACCCCAGGGTCTCTACGGACTGCCTTCAAGAGCACACGGTATAGTTTATCGTAAGACGACAATCCTTCGCCTTCCGACGCCGACATATCTTCGTTGGAATGCCTGAAGGACGCAGCATTACGTGCACCGCCCCTTCCCCCGCGGACGCTTCTTCCTCTGCTCCTCCCTCTGCTCCGACCAGGGCCTCCTAGAGCCATAGGGGAGACGTACGCAGTGTCGCCAGAATCCAAGGCATCATCGTCCTCGTCCGAGCGGAACCCATTCTCTTGCGCCTCTGCGGCCCGGAGAGTCAGGATAACCTTCCGACGCTTAGGCGGAGGCGGAGCGGGCGTACTCGAAGCGTCGCGCACTGCAGACTTAGCCGAAGGAGTGCCAGCACGTGAGTCTGATGAATCAGACGCGACTGGACCAGGCGAGAAGGACCATAACCGGCCGCTCGGTGAAGCATATTCAGCCTCTTCTGCAATTCCAGATTCCTGGCGTTGCGGTGACCCAGGATCCTCGTCTAAGCCACCTAAGAGAGAAGGGTCGATAGTGCCGGCGCCAGAGAGGTAGTCCTGATAAGGAGAGTCAGCGGAGGCAGAGGACTCCCCTAAGAGACCACTGCCGATGTCGAAGCCAGGATCAAGCGACGTCGACGTCGTACCCCCAGGGTCTATCAGAGAAGAGGAGACGGAATCGTCCAGCCCCAGAGGCTTCCGATACCCGTCCTGGAAGTTAGCTTCCAACCGCAAGCTCTCGGGCGACAACGACGGCACACCGGAGCCCAGAAAAATATCATGTTTGTTCCCGGAGGTGAAGATGGACGGGTTGTGCGATTCATACACTCCGTCGCCGGCGAGGGCCGCTGCATTGAGAGGCGCGCCAAGTTTCCACATCGCGTATTCCGCTGCATGCGAAACGTCATCTGCCACAAGTGTAGGACCGGATCCAGGGGGGTTGTCGAGATGGACGTACGGGTCGGAATTTCTGACAGGACTCTTCCCCTTGGATGTTGAAGGCGACGCCTGGTCGCGCTTGTGTCGGGTCGGCGATGTGTGCAGAGAAAGACTGCGCGGCGATACACTTGTATTTTGCAAAGAGTCTACGTCGAAGGGGCGAAAGGCTGATGGCTCTGCATGCGGCGTCGCCGGGGAATCGCTGTCGGAAGGTAGATACTCAGACGCTGAGCTACCTTCAATAAACTCGGGAGGGATCTGCCGCTCAAATTTCCCGAGCGCCGGAAAATGGCCACTGTGTGGCACCGCCGTCCAGGAACCACCCGAGTTGTTCGCTCTGCGGTAGAACCGGTCGACAGCGTGCCTCAGAGACGCCCGAAGGACTCCCGGAGCAAAGTACTCCTGTTGCTCATCGTATGGGACCTCCGCCTGCGAGGGGTAGAGCAGGATCATCTTTCGTCTCCGCTTGGGAGACGGGACCGGGACGAAGCTGCCGGTGTCAGACTCGGACTTGATGGATACGACGGATGTCACCGAATATCGCCGCTGTCGAACAAGGGGCTCGGAGGCTGGCGTGGCGGGCGCACCGTTGTTTCTGAGGGCCGCCTGCATGACGCCAAGCAAACCGGTCGATTGTCCCGGGCCCTGGTCCGCGCAATCTCCAAAAGAGAGGTAGTCCTCCTTCCGGCAATCTGATGGGAGCGGGGGCACGGAGACGTAGACAACCACGTTCTCGAGGCGAGAACTTCGCCCGCGAGACCAATCATTAGGCTGTGCGCGAGCCTCCGCCGAGTGGGCCCTTGGGGTAGAGTGAGACGATCGTTCATTATCCGATGAGGGAAGGAAATCTGGGTCTGAGAAATTCTGGTCGGATGTCTGGGCGGACCAGTAGAAACCGAAGTCAGTTAGCAATCACCGCCAAGGTGTACTTGAACTCACTGCGGCTCTAGGTGGCGACTGAGATCCGGTTCCTGGTGTAGACAGCGTGCATAAGTTACGATTGGATAGATCCTGCGAGACGTTCGGTTTCGCGGGGCAGAGTAACGACGTCGGGACGAAAGGTGATAGGGACCGGTCCGTAGGGTATGGAAATCCGCCTTCTGAAGCACTGGAGGATTCTCGCACATGAGGAGACCTGATTATCATCTGTTCCACTGGGGTCTCCGGACTAGCATCCTGCAGCCAATCGCTGGCGCTAGGGCCTGGAGAAATACACTCGTCGGGGGGAGAGACCGTTGCCGGCGGGGAAGATCCATAGGCAGCAACCATACTCAGCGCGTTAGACAGGTTTGACGAGCGGGATTCTCCCGGTGTCTGCGCATGCAATTCACGATCAGCTTGCGAGTCTTAACGAGCGGATGTACCTTGGTGGCAGAAGCATCATGCGTATAGTAACCGGCAAGAGCATCATATTCGTATCCGGAGGTAAAGTCCTTGATTCGAGAGAACTCATCGCACGACCATAGATAGGAAGACTGCTATAGCATACCTGAGGCTTCAGACTGGGTTCGACTGCCTCTAACCTGTTCAATCCGACTCCTGCTTTTGAAATTTCGTTGGATACGTCGTCGTGTTCTCCTTCCTGGATTCCTGCAGGGTGTACCGACGCGCTAGGCGGTCGAGAAAGGGGAGCGGTAGTGGAAGAAGCCGGTAGATGTCGATCAAGACTGCCGTCCCAGTTTATAAGTTCAGAATATTTGTGAACGGACATCTCAAAGGCCCGACGTCACCCGCCACGACGTGTAAAATGACTGCTGCTGCCGTGCTGCAACAGATGCTGGTCGGGATACTTTACCGAGAAGAGTAAATAACGCGGTCTTCATACACGGTGGCAACGTGTTTGGCCACGTTTGGGTCCCACACGCGTCGAGTCACACTATGGTCACGCCGCTTCACGCGCCGCGAGTTCACACGTTCTCCGCTGTCTTTCGAGACCTTTGAGCTGGGGCAGTCGTATGGATAAGTATCAGGATTTAGGCATTGCATCCCTTTCTCGATATCCTGCCAGTCAGTCTTGGTTAAACAGCACTCTTCCCCCTTCCAATCGAACAAACTATGAAGTATTATCTGCGCCGTATAGCTGTAGAACATACGGCGCCGATAATACCTCATTGACAGTACCTGTTTTCTGCTTAAGGCCAGCATGGAAGTCGAGTCGGTACTCCTGGGCCTTTATCCACGCTGAGGCCTATGCGAAACAGCCGAAACATGCGGAAGACGATCCGACCCACTCTGAACGTACGCTTTATCATCACATTGAGGACGGTTGTACTTGTTAATAACTGGTATGTATAGCTACTTTAAATTCTGACAGCACATATCATTCACCAACCTGCCATCCTGCTAATTACTTGACGCTTAGGCGTTATTCGAGGGTGTCATTTCGGAGCCATGTTTTCACCCGTCGGACACGTGCCCTCCGAAAGAAACAGTTCCTCCCCACTTGCGAGCACCTCCACCTCGCTGGAACGATGCTTCCGGCGCGCGCTGACGAGCAAGTTTCTCGGGTCATACGCCGGTACTCAGGTGATCATCACTTTCTCAACGCTTTGACTCGGTTCCATGACGGGTGAAATTCAAGATCAAGCCGTCTTTCGTATTCTGGCTGAATAATGTAGTCAGCGCACATTGTGTACAAGGGCATCAGGTCTCCCTGCTCTTGGATCGTAACAGCTACATGTCCGGTTCTGTCAGACACTTCGGGAGTTACACTCTTCTGGGCCTAGCAAAAGATTGTATGGGAGGGATATATGCAAGATTGGCTTTTGTAAATGATTCTGGGGCTCACAAAAGATAGGCTTTCATATGTTCCTACTGTGCAATCTTTTGCTAGGCCGAAAAGAGTGTAACTCCCGAAGTGAGAGTGGTTTCGTTGTGTGAGGATAGCGGGACTCAGGCGTCAAAGATCTTCATCTGGTTACTCTCGCATTCCAAATGTGTTGCCGTTGAAAGATACGACATACATACTTGGTCGCATGAGCCAGTTATAAAGTACACCATTCTACCTCTGAGCGTAGCTGTCAGGGACGCGATGGGCAACAGCTGTTCGACTCGCGATCGGACGTCATGCCCAGGGCTTTGTATCACCACCTTACGGACTGGGTTTCTTTGCGTACCAATGGGAGTACTAGTATAGAATTACATATGCCACATTGCGATTCATTCAATTATCAACGATAGACCTACCTACATGTACCTAACGAGCCAGAGAAAGGAAGTGAAGAAGACACTGTCAGATAGTGCAAGAGACAGGAAGAGTTTAGAGCAATACAGATGCCGGACAGGACGGAAATGAAGTAGAAAAAAGTATGACTGTCTGTTTTGTCTTTGGCAGCCATGCGGGTAGCATGGCTACTGGATGCCGACGTTTGTGAATTACTGGTTCTTGCACTCTTCGGCGTTGACGTTGGGAGCAGCGCCTCCCGCACCACGACCTCTGGGGGGGCCACGGCGCCTTGGCGGAACGTCTGCATCAGAGTCAGAATCCTAGGAAGTTGGTTGTTAGTGTTCCAGCGCCGTCTTTTCAAGTAAATACTGGCGTTCCTACCTCATCATCGAACCGGTCCTCGTCATCTTCCTCATCGATGTCTTCGAAATCGTCGTCGTCGTCTTCCATGGTCTCGTATTCCAGGGCCTTGCCCGTGAAATAGTCGACAGCCTTGGGAATAATCTAGATCAGGTAGAATAACGACTTTAATTAGCGCTGGACTATAGAAATGAAGCGGTCAACTCGCCTTCTCTTTGATGTCCTCCCCAAGTTGGTAATCAATCTCCAACTTCTCCTCCAGCTCCTCCAGTTCGTCTATGTCAATCTCCCCATTCTCGATCGCATCTTCTGCGGGAGGCTCGGGTGGGCTGAAAAAGTTGAAGAACGATTCCGTCGGGCGAGCCTTCCGCACCAAGCGCGTGCGGTTGGTATCTGCGTAGTGGTCAGACGAGGATAGATTGGAGTAGCGGTGGTTTTACGTACTCTTGTTGCGCTGCTTCTTAATCTCGAATTCCTTCGTCAGATCCTTGTCTTCCTTCCACTTGATCTCCGTGCCGATCGCGCGATCGTACACAAAATCACCCGAATAACCAACTTCCTCCTGGTAGATGTATGTCTTCTCCAGCACTTCGTTCTCGAAATACTCGTTAGGAGAGAAGTAGAAGCTCAGCTTGAATCCCGGCTTAGGATCCGTACTAGGCAGGTAAGACAGACGAATGTCCGTAAGGTGCTTCAGAGCGCCAGCATCACGGTCCGTGATGATGTCGGATAAGGCGACGTGATTGCGCAGGGCCGTGAGCCAGAACTCGGGAATACCGTTGGTAGAGTCGGGAATTTCTTCTGGTAAAGGCTTATACTCCTCGTCATCCTTCTTCGACACTTCCTCGCCTGCCTTAACCTCTTCCGGCGTTGGAACGACCGCACCCATGATGATCGCGTGTCGACGGTCAAGCAGGGGCTTCTGCAGCTCTGCGTACTAATCGGACGATTAGTCCAGCGATCGGGCTGAACGATATGGAACATACCTTCTTCTCCAGCTCCAAGCACTCGCGCTTGTACTGATTTTGCAGCTGGTCCTGTTTCACCTGCACGCCCTTGAGCGCCTCGACGTTCCTCTTTACCTCGACCGGAAGGCTCTCGATATAGCCAGAGCTCTTGCCGATCAAACCAGACAACTTGCCCTGCACAAGGCCCGCAAGCATGTTACCAGCAAGACCGGTAGTAGGGGAGGAGGTCTCCTCCTCGCCTTCATTATCCTCCGAGATATCAGGGACAGTCGGGCGCGAGAGCCCCTGGTTGATGGGCGCCTGGTTCAAAGGCGTGTTCTGCGGCGTCGGCGCCGTGATGTCGCCTTCTCTAATGGGTACGTTGCTCGACATCGCGATAGTCAGAGGTACGAACGAGCAGAACGCGTGTCGCAGAAAAATAAGGCGGAAAGAGACGCAAAAGCCTCCAGGCTCTTTGCCTTTGGCGGAGTCTCGGCCATTGCCGAAGTGGCTGTAGAGTATAAAAATCGGTCCGCATCTGCGATTTTGGAATTTATCAAGATGGTGGCCTGCGGGCATTTTACATACATCGCACAGCTAGTGCCATAGTGTCCACGATGCATTCGTAGGGGAGGTTGGTGATATGCTATGCTACAGCCTAGTGCTACAATTTCTCAAAGACGTACAGATATGCCAGTTTCTTGAGTTGCCTCACGCTATCTCGGTCAGCCTTTACCACTTTCTCGTCATTGAACAGCACCCAGCCTTCGTCCGGATCATCGTCATTGGCAGCAACTCCGGAACCGTGCGCAGGATAGCGAATGTGAGCGACATAATGGCCCGAATGGACGGAAGGGCCCTTGTGCGAAATAAACGCGTTCAGTCTGAACCTGGCCGGAAGTTGCGAAGTGCCTGGGATCCTTTTGGCTGCTGGTGATGGGCCAGAAGGGGCCGAGGATGACGGAGCATCTTCACCCATATCATCAGGATGGGAGAATAGCCATTCCACGGCTCGTTCCGCGTCCCCACCCTGCCAGTGAAAGCAATGTTCATACACGTCAATAGTTGCGGAACCTTTAATTTAATCGCTCACTGTCTCTCGCAAAGCCTTCCGAGCCTGTGGTTGTGTGAAGCCCATATCGCACAGCATGCCAATTTGCTCAGATGAAGGCTCCGGCCCGGCACTAGAACCTGCAGTCTGGATAGGAGCATCAATGTCTAATGGGAAGAACGCCATTAGAGTTCGAAGCCAACACAGCACGGGTGGACGTCCTCACCGGGGTCTTCCATATGGGCGAATAGCCACTCCATAGCTGCTTCGGGATCGCTGTTTCCTGTGGCCAGCAAAGCCTTTTGGCAGCGAATAGTTGGGAAACCCATGGCCTCTAACTGGGCCATAGCGACTTCGTTAAATTGCGGCGCACTCGATGCACCTGGGTTATGCGGGTCAGCAAATCCTCGAATGAGAGGTGGACACTCTCGCATACTTGTGTTATCCTCTGGCAATTCCTCCTCGCCAGGTTGAAGTCCACGCCCGAGACAATGGTCCAGCTCCAGGATGTCTGTTGGGGGTAGATTAACAGGGACATCTGAGACACGTATCGATGTGTTAGTGACGAATTGCAGGGCCCAGATAATACGCACCGAGCTTGGTAGGAACCCAGTTGACAAGCTGAAATTTCCGGGCATGGACTACGAGCACTTGTGGAAAAGTAGCGAACTTTGACTGCCTGAAAGCAGATAAGTGAGAGATCAATCATGCGAGAAGGCACCACTCACTTCGTCGCTAATACTTTCTTCTGGCACGCTGGGCATGTGTATTCCAGAGCCTCCGGCGCAACAACGGCATTGAGACATTCCATCAACTCAACGTCCTTCCAAAGTGTCCTTCCCTCTTCATCCTTTCCTACCTCCGTCGCCAGCACTGGGACGCTAATAGTATCTACTTCATCGACTCGATACCTTACTTTCTTGCAGTCACCACATTGCAGTCTTTGCTCCATCCCGAAAGCAAATACCTGCGTGGGCTCATCCTCTTCCGATCGGCCGGCACGCTTGGCATTCCGACGAAGAACTGTCAGCAAGTGCTCAAAGAACTCCTCAGAGTCCTGCTGACGCATAGTGGAGAATTCGGCGTGATCCTTCCCAATGAGTGCCTTGAAGCCACTCGGCCGCACCCCTTCTTGAAATACTGGCGTAGGAGTGTCGTGTGCGAGAGGGTTGGTGGCCTTTGGGTCTGAAGGACTCGGACTGACCGGGTTTGTTGGACGAGGATGGGAGTAGCGACCGGAGAGTAAACCGTCGGCGAGCTTGTGCATTTGGCATTCGACGCAGTTGGCAGGAAGAGGCTCTGTGCATGTTGCCCAGTGTTGCGCAGCCGTAGGATAGTAACGCTGGCGGAACGGATCAAGAGAGAATATCGTCTGTACGACAGACGCCATGTAGCACCTTCAGATTTGATTAGCGGAGATTGGTCAGAGACAAGGATGATACTTACGAGTTACCAAGGTTAGAGAGACCCGTAAGACCAGGTCCGAAAACGGGCTCAAGGGCCTTGCCAGATTCGTCGGTCAGGGAGAAGTCGAACTTGAGATTGTGTTCGATTTGCTTCGGGAAGCGTATGGATAAGTTAAAAAAGACAAACTAATGAGGGATACCAGCAACGTACCAGCTCAGTCATAGACTTCTCTGTCTTTGTCTGCGTCTCCACATTGATGCCGAAATTCCGCAAGTGACGAGCCAGATCGGGGTCCAACTTCGCGTCGTTGCATTCATAGCAGTAGATATCTAACCGAATGTCCCATAGATTAATAAACGGCTGGAGCAGTCAACAGCGTGACGTACCTGCATTGCCTTCAGGAGTGATAGTTCCCAGCTTCACACTGACGGGGTGCTTTGTCTCTTGATAATGTTGCAGGCCGTGACCGTTCCCTCCGAGGCCGCCATATTGTTGACGTCCACAGCCTAGGCTACCGCATGTCAGGCAAAGCCACAGGTTCTCCTTAAGATCGCATTTAGCGCAATGCGCAAGGCCTAAGCAGTCAGAGTGGCGGATTGAATGACTTGACGCCAATAATAAGCAGCATCGGGGGCTTACCTGACGCAGGAGTAGCACCGGTGTCGTGCTGCTCCAGCAGTACAGTGTGTTCACAAGCTTCTATTTCTTCCTCCCAGGCCTTCACTTCGGATTGACGAGCAGAGGATAACGAAGTCATGACAGTGTCTATCAAAGCTTTCACCTACAGAATTCTAGAGAGGTGACGATGCGAGACCCTTCGTATCGCTCACCTCTGGTCTCAAAGACGCCTCGGGCAGCTCCAGTCCATTCTCAGGATCGGATTTCCAGCTCTTCACCGTAGTAATCCAGTCGTACTTGTCCACTTCCCGATCTTCGACAATAGCCAGCTTCTTCATTTTCGCAGGCGGCTCCTCGTCCTCTGGCTACCTCCCCCCGATGAGATGAGACCCACATCGCAGTGTGTAAAGGCGTCACTGACACGGCTCGCAGACGGCTTTAATTTGCGCTTCACGTTCAGCGTGAATGGGTGGCCGGTCTTCTCGAAGTGCGTCCGGGCATGGTGCCTCTCATTCCCGAGACATCCACCGTTAAAGCACGTCAGACAGACGTCGATCCCAAGTGGGTGGTCCTAATAAAACGTGAGATACACGGTCGATGCGGGTTGTCCGACCTTACCTGATTATCGAAACATTGCGTGCACTCCTCACGATGGACTGACTGCGACAGCTTCGGGGGTTGCAAACGAGATATCTCGTCGAGATCCAATGATTTATTTGACATTTTCGCAGTTCTACGGAACTATGAAAGCCAGAAGAAACCTGGGGTATACCCGGCGGCTATCGCGTGCGCGTCTTATATCAGGGCACGTGCTCGAATGAGGATTTTTCGGACGCGGAAAGCCACAACTTCACTTTGGCTTGCAGTTCTTCCTTTATACCACCACCGACTATGGCTGCGAACGGCACGATACCGAATGGAACGGCGGAGACGGCCAAAACGCAACCCACTGTTGTCGGAATCAACTTTGGCAACTCGTACGCCTCGATCGCGGTTCTGACAAAAGTACGTCTGTTTCTACTCCCTCATTCCAAGGAAACCTTTATGAATCAGAACGTAGGAAGGCCTCTCTGAATGTATAGCTAACGAGGACGGAGAGCGGCAAATCGCATGCGCAATTTCTTTCCATGGCGAGGAGCTGGTGCGTTGCGAGAGGGTAGTACATTGTTGGCAACTGCTCATGCTGCTGTAGTACATCGGCAACCAAGCCAAGCACCAACTCGTCAAGAACGCTCATAACACAATCATCGGGTTCCGAAATATCTTGGGCAAAAAGTCAGTGTACGCGCCCTGGCCTGGGTTCATCCATCCTTAACATGATAATTCCTTAGATTCTCTGAGATCCCGAAAGACAAGGCGGTGGTCTCCGCACCCGTCATCCAGCACCCTGACATCCCCGACGAACCCGCCTATCGCGTCCAAGTGCTCAACCCTGCTCCCACGCCCCTTCCCAGAAGCACCACAGGTACCCCCGCTGCATCGAACCTCCCCACGCCCCGATCCGAGCCTACCCCAGGAGAGACGGTGCTGACGGTCTCGGAGGTGACGTCCATCTTCCTTCGCTCGCTCGTAAAGTCCGCGGAAGACTTCCTCGGCAAGAAAGTAACGGGCGCCGTCCTGAGCGTCCCGGCGTGGTTCGATGAGGCCCAGCGCGCGGCTCTGGAAAAGGCGGCAAGCGACGCAGATATCCATGTGCTGCAGCTCTTAGAAGATGCCGGAGCGGTCGCTGTCACCACTGCTGTCGGTCAGGATACGGACCTCCCGGTTGACCGGACGCAGCTCGTAGTGGATGTCGGCCAGTCATCCCTGGAGCTCTCGTTGCTCTCCATGCGACATGGCCTGGCGTACTCCCTCGGGACCATCACGGACTTTAGCGCAAACGGCGACAGCATCGACGAGAAGCTCATCAAGTTCTTCGCCAAGGAGTTCACGAAGAAGACAAAGACCCCGCTGACTGTTTGTCCCGCCACAGATAACCAGGACAAACGCGCAGAGGCGAAGCTCCGACTAGCCATCGAGCACACGAAGCGCACGCTGTCCGCCTCGCCGGGCGCCGCGACGTGCTCCGTCGAATCGCTCAAGGACGGGCTCGACTTCACCGGGTCGATCAACCGCCTGCGGTTTGACATGGAGGTGCGCCCGATCTACAACCAGATCTACGACAAGGTGAAGGAGCTGGTCGAGTCTGCGAAGCTGGACCTCTATGACATCGATGAGGTCGTGTATGTCGGCGGGTCTGCGTCCTTCCCGGGCCTGGACGAGACGCTGGCGCAGGGGCTTTCAGAGTCTGTTGTGACTCCGTTCACGGCCGGTACCGTCATTGGTGGTGGTGTTGGCGATCCCACGACTATCCTAGCGCGGGGATGCGCGCTGCAAGCACAAGTCCTGTCTTCCATAGGCCACTCAGAGGAGGATGAAGAGGTGAGGAAAGCGTTCCAGAACGACAGCGAGTGGACGAAGGCGAAGGCGACGTCGAAGTCTATCGGCCTGATCTTCCCGGAGGAGAACGCAGGGGAGGGCAGCCTCGGTGGACAGTGGGTACCCGTGATCCTGAAGGAGACGCCATTACCTTGCAGGCGGATTGTCGGTCTCCAGGTCGAAGTCTCGGAGGCCGCGAAAGTGGGCTTCGAGGTATGGGAAGTGAAGGAGGGGGTCAAGATCGAGAAGGTGAAGCCGCCGAAGGACGAAGACGACCCGGAGGAGGAAAAGCAGGAAGGAGGGAATCCGGACGAGGATGACGAAGAGGAGGAGGAGATTGAGACCAAGGAGAAGACCTTGGAGAAGGAGTCTTTCCTCACCTCACTATTGTTCGACGTCGAAGAGATCGAGAAGAAGGATGGGAGGTCAACCGCACGGATTGAAGTGCAATTCTTGCTCGGGGCGGATGGGAAGCTGGACGTCACTGCTTGGGAAGTGAAGAAGAGTGGGAAGCAGCAAAAGGCGACCGCCACAGTTTCAGGTCCTTCATAGAGGTAGTAGACTATATGTTACATCGGCTGTATAACTCTGTTTATATTTACATACGACTCCGAGGCCTTATTACAGTGCCGGGTGCGCAGCTGTCTCCTTGAAGATTTTTGGTTTACCGATAGAGCAGAAACAGAGAATTACTTCGTGGCCCAACATCATGTCAGGAACCAGCCACCACAACGTGTGATGCAACAAGCTGGCGTGACAGACGCGAGACTTCACGGGATCGTCACGCCGAGTCGCGTGACGATCCCAATCAGCGCGTACTGGCTTTCCTGTCTTGTTTCTCTCCTTACTAGGGTTCCGTAAATTTGGGAGGTGAAAATTACACTTGCTAATTAGCAGTTGTAAATTAGCGTTAATTACATGCTGTTGAACTAGGCGCTGACTTAGCTGCCAGGTTCTACAGCGTACCAGAACGTACCGGAACCCTCTGGAATATTCTGGTATATTCCATTATTGTACAGGGCACAGAGCTCATGTGGGTCAGTGACATCATAGGTGGAGCTCAGTAGGATTATAGATATTCCATGTAGCTTAGTCAGCCTATGGGCCACAGTGTATATAAACCCTGCAGCTCTGCTGCCTAATGACAAGGGGTCGTTCATACAAGCTTTACCAGTAGCTACAGCATCCATTCAATACAGGTGAGTTGTGTAGGGCGCACTGTGCGTGCTGCTGCCTCCATAACTCTTCATCAGGTTATGAGCCCAAATAGGCAGCTTGCGTCTGCGCGGTAACTCGCTGCAGCGCGTTGCGCCTCGCTCACCTGTGCATTACCCTATGCGCCCTCACAGGCTGCAGTGTGGCTTGATGCGTGATCATCGCCTTAGGCGCTGTTATCAGCAGCCATCAGGCTTGATGATCGATCCTGGGGTAACTCCCTAATGGAGCCAACAGCATGGAGCAGTGCGCCCTTATCGGGCTGCATAGCTTCGCTGATACTGATGAGATCTCAATACAGATTTCAGATCTCTCAATCGCTCCTCAAACAATGTCGAACAATCTGATCGCTGTTGTCCCCGTCCTCGACGGCTCGAACTGGTCGCTCTGGTCCCAGCAGATGAAGGCGTACCTCATGTCCCAAGGCCTTTGGGGACACTGTGACGGTACAATTATTATGCCTGACCCTGTCGTAACCACCTACAAGGACGGCAGCACCAGTGAAGATACCTCTGCACGAGACGCCTGGAGACTGAATGATACCAAGACTATCGGTACAATTCGTCTTCGATGCTCCCCTGCCGTTGCCACCCTTATTCAAGACAAGACAACGGCTATTGAAACCTGGAAGGAGCTCAGTTTCACGTATGGTATCTCATCTCTTGCCTCCATCTATAACGAACTGCGTGGGGCGTTAACTACCAGGATCCCGGCCGACCAACATCCCGCTCCCGCCTTTGCCAAGATCACCAAGCATTTTAACGCTTTGGCTTCTGAGAGCCAGACCATCCCTAACTGTCTCCAGGGATTGATCTGTCTCAATGCGCTCCCTCCTCGGTATGACTCTGTCGTTCAAGTCTTAGTCCAGGGATCGACATCGACAATGGACATTGACAAAGTCCGGGAGGCTGTCGTCACTGCCTGGGAGCAATCCCAGAACAAAAAGACAACACAGCTAGGTGCGCACAAGATCTCGGCGGTGAAGCGTAAGCCGGGTGATCCCTCCTTTTCTTTGCAGCAGCAGCAGCGCCCTCAGGGCAGCAGCAGCAATGCGCGAGATGGGAAGAGGCGCCCTTATCGCGGCAAGCGCGCAGGCAAGAAGCGTCAAGGGCAAAACCATGATCACCACCATGCCCACGACGTCCTGATCGCCTCGACTGTCTCCCTTCCTCCTCCGACCATCGCTCACGTCCTCGACATCGCGCCTACTGGCAGCAAGACTCGGACGGTCAAAGAGAAAGGTCCGTTCCACCCGCCTCCTTCGGCGGATACCAGTCACTACAACAACAAAAGGATCAAGAAAGCCTTCAAGCTCGCGCGGGACCTTGACATAAGTCCCACCGAAGAAGATATCAAGGTTTTGGACGCTCTTGTCGGGCAAGTCGACCCGGACCCGGATGTCGACACGGAGGATGCCGACTCTGTCGCCTCCAGCCGCGCGTCCAAGCGCGCTCGCTTCGAAGGAGTTGCTCGCGCGGATGACGCTGCGGACAGCGACCACGACGATAACCAGTCTATCGACTGGGGTAGTGACAAGGACCAGGGGGAGACTGTTAGTCTCGGCGACGAGGAAGACCTGGACCGCACTATTGCGGAGGCTGCTGGCTTCGACCAAAATGCCTTTATCAACGAGCACTATTCGTACGTGCTATCTTCCCCTTTACCGGACTCCACTGACGCGCCATCACAGTTAGGGCAGCGTAGTGTAGATCTTAACTTGAGTCCTGTAACTTTGGCTTTAATATATTGCACTCATGCGCAAACTTATGCTGCATGTGCAAAATGTAAGGGGAAAGATAAGGCACAACAGGGTAACACCTGGATCCTCGACTCGGGGGCCTCTCGGCATTTTACTTATGACATGAGTGACTTCATCGACTTTGAGGAATTTAAGCAACCTGCGACCGCGTCTACCGCGAACGGGTTTGCACGAATACTCGGGTTTGGTACGACAGTCCTAAATTATTATATCAAGGACGTCGGGAACATAACCACTCGGTTATTTCCAGTATACTATATACCTGACCTGAATATTCGCCTCATGTCACTCGGCGTATTGCTCCAGGATAAACTAAAAGTGTCTGGCAATGACCGACACATAAGTCTATACGAAAAGGGATTGCGCGAACCCTTATTCAGGTTTTTACCGCGGCAGCCCGGCGACACTATCTACAGTGTCAGTACAATTCCTGCACCGGATGCGTACTCTATATTCCCAACGATCTATGCGGTCGATTATGGGATTATGCACCGTCGCATGGGACACCCCTCTAAGGAAGTCCTGCGGCAAGCTAGGGAACACACTAAAGGTTTCCCCACCAATCTGGAGTTTCCTTCTGAAGACCCAGTATGCCCTGGATGCGCGGAAGGGAAAATGCCTTCTAAGGCTTTCCCGCCATCCACTCTACGGGCAAAAGAACCGTTTGAGTTAATTCACTCGGATCTTAAGTCTTTTCCCGTAGACTCCTACCATAAGTATCGGTACACAATCGTCTTCTTTGACGATTACACCTCCTATGGATGGGTCATGCATATGCGCTCCAAGGGTGCTGCAATTGCTAAGACTCGTCAATTTCTTGCCTACGTACAAAATCAATATGGCAGGAAAATTAAGGAGTGGATGTCCGATGCAGGGGGAGAATACAAATCTGATGCGTTCATCGAGATGCTCAGAGATGAGGGCATAAAAATCCGACAAAGCGCACCTTATGCGCACCAACAGAATGGTCGCGCTGAGCGCTTTATTCGGACGATAATGGACAAAGCGCAGTCAATGCGGCTAGAGTCCTGCTCACCTCCATCTTGGTGGGAATTTGCAGTAGACCATGCTGTTCACGTCTACAACCGGACCCCTTTGAAGCGCCATCAATGGCAGACTCCTTATGAGGTCCTGAACAAGGAAGCTCCCGACATCAAGCACTTACGTGTCTTTGGATGCGGAGCGTACGTCTACCTGCCAAAGGAAACCAGACCCAATAAGTTATCGCCTAAAGCTGAGCTGATGACTTACATTGGTGTCGCAGATGGCGGCCATGGCTTCAAGTTCATGCGTGCCAATAATAGTATAGTCACTCAGCCTACTGCGCTGTTTGATGAAACTATGTTCCCTAAATGCCCTAATACAAAGCGACGGGCAAGCACTAGGCTGCAAAGTGTGCCTAAACCAGCTGACAGTCAACCAGACAATTCTGATGATGACTGGATCACCGACGACGATGAGCCAGACTCACGTCCTCCTCCTAAATCCCAAAAGGGGCCAGGCCAGGATCGTGACGACGAACCTGCGCAGCCTGAGCGCGAGAGCCTGAGAACCCGCTTCTCACCTCCGGGG